>NC_079532.1:12712609-13052609 GCF_003711565.1 Takifugu flavidus
GTTCTAGACCGTTAATGTTGTGACTCATAGCGTCCAGTCGGGCCGGCCAGCCGCAGAGGTCGGCGTTGTTTCCCTCAAACCGCGACTGCAGATTAAAACCAGACTAAGGGTGGATGTTTGGGATGCAGGAGTCACGCTTCAATGACACGCTCTGCAACATAATGAAAGTCATGTAAATGCATTCCTGTGGCATAATGAATAGGTGCAGAAACTCGAACCTAATAATAACTGGGTGAGTAGAAGAATCAGCGGTGCGGCAAAGAAGATTAGAGATGACAGCTGAGTTTACGCCGTATCAGGAATTCGATCGCGCAGCCAGGGCTTCTGTTGCGGCATGAGTGCGTCACATCCATGGGAGACTCACAATCAGTTGTAGGTATAGCCGCATTTGTGCTAAATTCTGACTCAGAATCCCAGTTCAGTGCTTCCAAAACCAAAAATTGACAGCTTTTTTATCAGGAGAAACCAGGTTTACTTTTCAATTAATCTGTTTTCAGTATTTTCACCTTTTAGCCCCTCCGCAAGCCCCACATTTTTCAACGCATGAGTGACGACAGTCGCAAAGTGAAGCCAACACAGGATGCAGCAGTGATTTTAAGTGACTTATTCAGGGAAGGCAGAGAGCTGACACGCTGAAACATGGATTCCCACTGCATGCTAGCTGCATACTAAAGTCCACTTCTGCATCTCCCTTTATTTCCATCCCGACTCTTTCTGTGTATGATGCTGATCAATGCTAATCTTGGATGTCTGTCTCCGTCAGAACTTCCTGTCAAATAGCATTGCCACGAACACCCCCCTCGTGTTTGAAAACCTGCTGCATTTTATGTTGCTATTGATCTGTGGAGCTTTTATTGTGTCGTTTCCTTGATTCAGGTTGATCAAGTTAAAGGAGGCAAACTGGTTGGAATGAAAAAAGGGGTAAATGCACACTTATTTGCATAAATCCTCATGAATGTGGAAATATCCTGAAGGTGAGAAAATGGGATGGGGTAAAGCTGGTGAAGGGACCAATAATTGCAATAGTGCCAGGGTCGGGATTTGATACAAATGACAGAGAATAGAGGGGGAAACAGGGTTTTTCTTTTAAAAAATGTGTCATGTTGTCATGACAACAGTTCAATTCAGTCAAAATTAGATCAGCAGCACTGTCCTGTATGAGATCCATCTTTACAAGTATCACTTCTGCCTGCTGTCTTTACATCTCTAAATGTGCAGCTATGACTTCCATGAACAAATGTAGGAACAAAGGAATTGTTTACAGAAATGAAGAGAAGGAGGTGAATAAAGCACAATCAGCCTGTGCTGCTCCCATCGGCACACTGCAATTAGGCTTTTCGGACAGGAAGCGGAGGCCACATGCCTCACGTCTCCACTTCCTTTCCTTCTTGTCAACATTTCAAGTTCTCCGAAGACCACACTTGCTGAACTCGCTGCCTGACCGTTCCTTCTTAACACTTTCTGTTTTCCTGAATATAGATACTCTGGTTCGGCTTCGTTGGATTTATGCTACAATTGCAAAAAAAAAAAAGGTGAGTAGAGGCCAAAATCGTGACAAGTGGATGCACTGTATAAACAGGTGTCTGTCAAAGATAATGGAACTGGCTGGCCTAAAAGCTACAGTGTTTGAAATCTGCCTGTAGATTCTGGAATCACGATTTTCAGCTCATTTGGGGAGTGAAGGTCTCGCTAATTAAAAGATATTAACACAGCTGTGCAACATCACGCGCATATGTTTCAACGCTACTCAGGGGACGTCGTTGTGCGATATATTTGCTCAAAGACAGGCAGGCCATCTGCGATGGCATGTCAGCCTCCTCCCTCAAAGGTCTAATTTACTCTCTATCCTTCCATCAGTCACTCCTTCTGTCTCCATTTTCTTCCTACTGACTGTTAGCGGCTTATCCGATGAGCTCCACAGATGTTTATTTCACTGGTGAGGAATGCGAGCGCCTGAGATCTCAGACAGATGTCAGCTCGGCCAGACAATTTCAGGCGCGGTGCTTTGCCAATAAAAATGGACAGCTATGAAGGGATTGTTTGGATTTAACGTGTCGGAAAGTTTTTTTTGTTTTGTTTTTAAAAATATATATAATGGCAGTAATAACTGCGGAAGCGGTAGGGTTCAAACAAAGTCCCAAGATTGCAAGGCAGATCTCTACAAAATGAAATTGTAGCTCTCTCTCTCCCTTGAAACAATATCACGACAGAACAACATCCACCTGTTGCCCAAAATGGACACACTCCACCTCATTTGCCCCTCTCTGAAATGAGAATTGCTTTTTGTCTGTCTGCCAATATGTTATGTAAAAATAAGTATCTAACCAGCAGATATTGACTACAGTCCTGGTGTAACTCAGTTGGGCCATTAGCATGCAGTAGTATCCAATAATTACTGGCATGCTGGTAATAATAGTAATCTCTCAGCAGCATTTAAAATAATCTGTAAAATAAAGTATCAGCCTAATGTGTGCACAGGCCTCTTGGACAGTGCAGCATCCTGTCCACATTTCCCACAGTGTTCATTTGATAGGATTTATTATCAGCTCTATGCAGAGCCCTCACCGTAGCTTATGCACATAACACACACCAGTGAGTATTTATGCTGTGTTTTTGCTGCGCTGCATCCACTTTGTGAGGTCTGTGTCTTCATTTTGATGTTTACAGGGAAATCTCCCACGCCTTTGTCTCACATTACTTCCAAAATAAAGAGTGAAAATGTTTAGTTTTATGGATTTTGTGGTTGGTCTGAAGATAGCCTGACGAAAAGGTGTTAAGGCCAAACTCGTGCGGATTCAAAACATGAACTCCGGAAAGAGTTTAAGGTCAAACATCAGTTAATGGATCTAAAAGTCCATGCGGCCAAATCTAAGAGGCCTGGCTCTAAAAAGGTTCACAAGAAGTAAACACTCAACTAGACAAGACAATCTGGCACAGAAGGGAAGTGGGTTCAAATCCCTGAGGAAAGGGGCAGAGACAATTAGACACATGGGGGAGACATGAGGGTAATTAGGTCAGGTAGGTACGGCTGAGGAGGTGAGAGAGGGCACACAGAAAGAAACAGACTGCCTCAAGGAGAAAAGTTGGCAATTCATCTTCTGCTGGTTTGGTTTTTAACATTCCGATACATCCACACATTGAGAGGATGCTCAGCTCCACACGCAGTTTTCCCTACATGATACCCCAAAATTCCAACCTCCAGGCATGTTCTGCAGGTTCAGGGGTCAGCTGACGGGTAGGCATCTGCCATTAAGCCTCCACATTGTTTTAGTTTGGTTGCTCCACTCCAGCTTTCCCCGTCGGCCGCTCCTTTCTTCACACAAGACTTATCCTTCACTTGGACACACCACCTGCTTCCACTTTCACGTCACCTCTGTCTTAAACTGCGGCCATTTTGAGACCACAAAGCTGCATGCAGTAAACAAATAATCCCACGCTCAGACGCTCAGACATCACTAACAAATGCCGTTCCACCAACAAACAAAAAACAAGACGTTTTCTCAGCGTGCCCTGGTTTGCTACATCTCTGCTCGTGTTATTTTGCGCTCTAATAAGCCGACATGTGTAGTGTTTACCTTTGGCAGCAGGGCCAGCTCTGTTTCGCAACCACCACCTTTGAAGTATGTTTATTTAGGATCTGCATTGATTCAGACTGTGGGATTATGTTTGTGTCAAAGGTTACGCAGCCATTTTAATGTCGCATTGTTATTTTTTTATCTCTTTTAATGTGAAAATATAATTTGCTTTGGTTAAATTAATCATCAGTACACGTTTTGATGGATGGATGATGATGATAGACTGGTTAAAGGCACACAATGGTGATTTTTTTAATGTTTTTCTGTCCATCCATCCATCCATCCATCCATCCATCCATCCATCCATCCATCCATCCATCCATCCATCCATCCATCCATCCATTTTCTGACCTTTGAAACCGCTGTGGTGTGCTGGAATGAGTCCCAGCAGACACTAGGTGAACACACACTAGACAGTTTACCAATCAGAGCTAATCCCATGTGGTTCTAAACACACGAAAAGAGGTGGATTCAACCCCATAACCGCCATGCTATGAGTGGCCCACCGGTTTCGTTCACACTGCAGACCTCGTCTCTCCGCTGCAGCTGTCGGCCATTATATTATAGGCTTCATTCATCACCTTCAACGTGCACGCAAGATGATTTCCTGCCCGTGAGTTGTGAGATGGTATGTTTTCTCTTTAAAGATCAAGATACTCATCCAATCACAATAAGCGTGTAGCTAATGCTAGCCTTCAAGAGAGATGTTAATAATCAAGCAAACGTCCAAATAGTCAGGTGTATACAGATGTGTATAACTGCTTCCATATTTCTATAGGACTAACATGCCGAAGATACTGTAAGCCCTTCTATGTGGGTGTTTTTTTCCCCCAGCTAGAATCTAATGGTCCTTATTCCTAATCAATGATAAGTAAAAACCATCATTATTAGCTCTGCTCCAGTAGTTCCAGATGATGACGAGCCTGGTGGTAACTTTGTAATCGAGATAAGTTAATCTGTTCAAGTGCAGCGGTGGCACAGAAGCGAGTGGCCAACGTGTGTGTTTGTGTGTGTGTGGGTGGGTTGGATAGGAACTCTCTGGGTGACCAAGCCTGGCTGGCCGCCACTCTGCTGCAGATCATCAAGATTGCTAGAAATTACTCACAGATTGGGCTGCATTCTGCTCCTTAATGTGCATTTTTTGTGTACAAAAGGCCCGCTCCCACGTGAAGGCTCTTTTCTAAACAGCTGAGGACTCTTAATGGAACTCTTAAGGCCCAAGTTTATAAGATTTTCCGCTGTCTGACCCCTCTTGTGTGTTTCGGCTTGCAAAACTTGACCCTATTTTTTCCCCTTGACAAAATAAAACAAAGCTCAGATGGTGAATGCGGGCCCATCACTGCGAGAGGATATATTGGCCACTCATGTTACACTTACACCTAATATTCCAGTGAAAGTGTGCAAAAGCTTTTATTCTCATCCCTTTGAATGGAAGACTGAACGTTCATGCACAAACAGTTCCTCATCCCTGTATGCTCCCTTTCTTCTGACTTCATCTTAGCAATAACATCACAATTTATAAGAGAATATTCACTATTATTCTGAAACCCACTAACTGCTGATCGTACACATCTGCAGCTTCCCACCTCATCCACGCTGAATAGTTGATCCTCCTTAATGGTGGATCAACTGGATAACAACATTGTGGAATGACAGAGGATTAGGGGAGTATTCTTTGGTTGGCTTTATCGAGCCAAATCCTCCTCATTCGCCCGCACTCCATATATCAAGGAAGAGGGAAAAAATAAACTCAAGATCGCGGTGGTGAGAGAGGGGTAGAGCATGTGGATGAGGGTGCACAAAAAGGAGAGTGGGAACACTTTTAAGACGTTTGAAAGATTAAAAACCTCTAATGAAATAACTTAAACTGGGAGAGAAAGGAAAACATGCAAAGAACAGCAACAGCAATACTTGATGGATGTATTTGTTGTGCACCTAAGAATTTCCTGGTTTTACATTCCTGACATAGTAGCTCAATTAGTAATACTTTATTAAAAGTTACATTAAGTTTCTCACAAACCTTTGTGTGTGTTGCTGGATTATGAATAGAAACAGTCAGCGAAAACCCACACAGACACCCCACAATTAGAAGTTGGGGTCACATTCTGCACCTTTTAAATATGACACAGCTTCTTTAGGTTTAAAAAAGTAAAATTAAATGGGCGAACAGGGCACTAGTGACCTTTGTACCTGTGAAGCTGACCCTACGCTGACACCGTGTGAATGTCAGGTCACTCCTCAAAGCACTTGAACACACAATGATAATGGATGTCAGCTATTACAAAACTAAGAGGACGCAACAATGGGACAAAATGCAAAAGGCAGCATCTTATTAAAACTCATAATAACAAAGCAGAACCAAGAACGTTTTGTTCTCTGTCCAGACACTGATACAAGACACCTGCAAGCCTCCGAAGTCTCCTGGACCTGCTCACCTTTGCCAGAAACATAATTACTGCAATAAGCAGGCTTCACTTTATGACCGGCCCGGGCTCCAGCACCCCCCCACTACCACCACACCTTGCATTGGAGCTCTCATCTTAACTGGGTGTGACATCTGCTATCCTTTCCTCTTCCAAACCTCAAAATCTATTCAAGATTGTGCGCACTTAAAAAGGATTGGCGGGCCAAGCTATGGAAACCAGCTGTGCTCTCCTCTCACCGGTGCTTGGATGGCACATGTTCATCAGATTTATGAAAAGCCAGCAATAAGACCACGATACCAGTGCCACCAGTGCCATCTCAAAACCGTTGTGGAGCACAAGTAAGTAGATTATAAGTGATATGTTTGTTGTCCTGTAACATTTCATCTTATCTGACCATAAATATGCTTCTATAGTATACTTTTCAAGCCACATTTCTTGTACCCTATAGAGTCTATATAGGGTACCTTGTTGGTGAATTACATTGTCCTCATCTCTTTCGGCATTCCATCTCTTTTTTTAGTGTAATGCCACTTAATCCATCAATCCCGGGGCTCTTTAAGTCTTTTAAAGTCAGACTGTAATTACGGGATAGTGACCGGTCCGGGTCGTGGCTGGCAGCGGGACAGATGAGGAGACCCCTCCCATCCAGCCGCCGCAGAAGCAGCAGCGGCAGCGGGAGTTTTCCGGCTGTTTTTGCCTGTTTGAAGTGGCCCACGGTGAGCAGCCATCCAGCGCGCACAGTCACACAGGCTGAGACGAGAGTTGGACAGCGCGCGTCAGGCGGCTTTACGCGCGTTTGGTTTCGCCTTTTCACTCTGTGCGTCGGACGATCAAGTTGGGAGTCACGGGCGTGCGCGCCTCTGGGCATGTGTTGCGTGTGAGAGGAGACGGAGCTGAACGCGCAGGTAAGTCGAACGGAGCAACAACTTCATCTGAGTTGAGTTACATCGCGTTACTTTTAGTGTTTTGTTTGGTGTCGCTCACGAAGCCGAAGAACCCTTAATCGGACACGGAGGTTGGCGTTTAATGGAAAGTGTTTCAATTTTTCTCTTGTGTGAATTTTAGTAAAATATGTAAAACAGTTCATTTAAGCTAAGTCGAATTTTTTCCCTAATCTTTAAATAGGGGTGTATTTATATTTGCAACCTCAGTTCAAAGGAATATTAATGTGATTTTGAAACAGGATGCAACTTGAATTTATTTTGGAGTAGTTACAGAAGAGATGGAGCATTATATGAAGCTGTCTCATCCTTTTCTGTGATCCAGAATACTGGTGTGATTTAGGAACCCTCTGTGTGTATTTGACCTGCTTTACTGTGCTGTAGAAAGGGAACCAAAAAGGCCCATGTGGGCTTGAGTGCAAGCACTTAGTTTTTCTTCTCCTGCCTGTATTCCAGCAGCTAAAAGACCTTTTCGCCACTCGCCACACTTGTAAAGGTTTATCTAATTCTTTATGAGGACCGTTGATTTGAGGGGGGATGCTGTGAGAAAAGAAACCACCAAGGGCGGTGGAGTTTCAGGGCTGTAGATCCACATGGCTGAGGTAACCATAATAAGTTCTGCTCCGGGACACCAAAACACAATTCGTCACATCATAATTATCTTTGTCAAAAGCTGTACTTTAAAAAGAAAGTTGCAGCTGAGACTTCTGTATACACAGCCTAGAAATCACAGTCTGAAGATGTATACCTTTAAATAATTTATAAGTGGCAACACTCTTTCCAAATGAGGCGCTGTCGTGTTTCTCTGAGTGCTCCCGAGGGATTTGGAAAGTTTGAATGTGATAGTCCTGCGTGAATTTATTGTTCATTAGTTCTGACCAGAATAAATGTGGACTGGGCTGATCCTGACCTTGTTCTGCTTGTTCACTGTATGGGTCCTGTCTAGACTGACCCATTATTACGAAAACCAAATAAATATAGCCATGGTGTCAGTATTGACATGTGCGTGGTGAAGGGCTCCCGGAGCTCCGTGACTGCCTCTGGTGAGAACATCAGAGAGCGCGCAGCTCCTGCCGGAGCATTTTTCTGGGCCCCGATGAAAAGCGAAAGTTGCAAAAGCCTGTTTTTTTTACAAATCCTGACAGGTTTTCCATTGGAAAGTGTTAAAATCCAGCCTTAGCAATGCTGCGCGCTAGCCCATCCTTATATGGACACGTTTCCACGGCCCTGCAGTGCAGACAGACATAACATGTGGAGCACCTTTCAGAAAGTTAGTGTGTTTAGAGAGACCACAACAACTCGGTGCCAATGACTCTCAGACAGACGGCCCTGCAGGGTTTGTGTGCCCCGCCGCCCCGTGTCTCCTCTGTTTGTAATAACCTGGAGCTTTAGGCAATAGCTCAACAAAAGCATCCCCGCTTCACACGTTTGCTGAAGACTTTAAATGCTCTTGAGAAGAGTTGTTGCATAGCACACGCGGGTGTTTCTCCGTGTCCTCAGTCCATTAAGACACAAGTGAGGCACTTACAACTGTCAGTTTCCATGCCCTATTTCTCCCATCTGCACCCCCCTCCCTGCACCCCGGATGGTATTAGCTTACACAGTCACATTTGTTCATACATGCAGCCACTCATATGGATTCAGAGTTGCTCGCCCGAGTCGGTTCGGAGTGTGTAGGGTTACCTGTTCTGTTACCACGGCCAACATGTTTGCCCATATGGTGCTGTCTCACCTGCTGTCTCACCCCCATTTAGATCTTTTATATTCAAAAGAGTCCCATCGCATGCACTCTCCCACCTCTCCCGGTAGCCCGTGTTGTGACAGCAGGCCTCAGATGGTACCGTTCTGGTCGAGCGGCAGAGTTGCAGGGTCTGTCATTTCTCTGGAACGGAGGATTAAAGAGCAACATTAAAGATACATATGGAGCTCTAACAGAGGTGGAGCATAATCTGCTTTCTGTTGTCGATGTATTGGGTTACTGGGCAAGTATATTAGCCTCAAGTGTTCTGTTACCAAGACTTTAGATAGTAGTTTAGGGAGGGACAAATGGTGGACAGCAAGGACCTCAGGGTTGGAATTTTATCCATCTCTGTTTTTTTTTTAGCCCTCCCACAAAAATTCCTCTGGGATTCACACTCCATATCACCCACCATTGATCATAGGGATTCCTGGAGAAAGCATGATTGTCATGAGAGCTCATATTGAGTGAGGGAGGACTTTCTGGGATCAGGGAGTGTTGATTTATAGGATTTATTAGAAGGTAAACACTTGTAGAAACTGCAGTTTCTCCCTGGCAAGCCATCAAATGATCTGTGTTCTACTCCATTGCACAGGGAGGTATTACGTATCCTCCTCACTTAACATATTTTATACTGTGGTATAGTTAATTTATTGTGTGGGGCCATTCTCCGACTTCAAAGACTGTCATCGTGAGATTAAACTTTGCATGTTAGAGGATCTCTGGCAGGTTCCTGAGTGATATGTATTTCCCGTGGGACTCACACATGCTGTGCTGATATTGTGTTTCGTTCAGATAAGGAGTGATGTTGGTGTTTAAAACGCAAAATGATTCATGTCTTGCTTGCTTCAGCATTTATTCAGCAACAGTCAACCACTTACGAGACCAAAAAAAGAGCAGAATTTATCCCCTAAATGATTCCAGCAGATTGTGAACATACAGCATGACGGTTGATGTCTGAAGCTGAAATCTGTGTCTGATTTTTATAGTCTAGCATCAGAAATACAACACACAGCCTTTTGTAGAGCGGAACAATTTTACTGCAAGGTTGTTAGCAACCAGCTCGATATTTATATAATTAGCAAGAACGCTTGAAGAATACAGATCGAGGATTTAACGCAGAACTTCACAGTCGGGCTTGAGTCAGGCTGAGCAATAATTGGGATTTTTAAGAGTCCTGTGATTCGACAGAGCGCTCTCATGGTTGTTAAGGAGAGTTGTTCAACACTTGTTCTCACCATTAGATGCCACCAAATCTCACACACTGGATCCTTCACCACTGTGAAAACCTAAGTTTTTAAGTTACTAATTTTTTTGCTTTTAATTTAGTCAGAAGACAGTTGAATTCAGCTATTACACTTTAAAAAAAAGTCTTCTAACTCTGTGTATCAGCTCCCATTTTCCAGCATCTTCTACAGGGTGGCTAGTTGACCTACCGTTGGTGTTCTGGTGGCTGTGCTGAATGTTTCCTCTACCAGACGCAGACCCACTGGGGAGTTACATTCTAACTTAAATGCAAGTGTAAAGAAGAAAAAAAAGATTGACTGCCAAGGAAAACAACTAATGTCTTGAGAGCTAGAAACAATTACCTATGCTGTTCCGCCAGGTCAGTGCCTGTGGTGGGGGAACAAAGACAAATAGCCGAGCTAATGCAGCCTGTCCTGCGGAGATGGAGCTCTTTGATAACAGCCTGCTGTACAGGGCACCTGGGTGTCACTAAATGCCTCATTAGGGGTGGTCTCTGCGTGAGAATGCCCATGGCCAAACAACTTTATCACCATCTGCTGCTTTCTCACGTCTCCTGTCAACTTCCACGGGGAAGTTTTTGCCATTTAGGTTTCTAACTGAGCCTCGGAAACCCTAGATTTTAGGATAAATCTTGAGTGGTGGTGGGGCTGTTGCTTTACAGCACATATATCCGCTATATTCGCTTGATGCAGAGCTGTTTCTGAGGAGGTGACGACGTCTATGAAATTCCGTATGTGGCAGCGAGATCAGAATCCAACAGCGCCTCATTGGCGGCGCGCATTAAATTACCATTTTTCCAAAATTACCATTAGGATGGTTCCCCCACCCTTTGCCAAAGACAACAGAGAACGCGGCCACCAGGAAGCACGAGTGTTAGCTTAACCCACATGGCACAAGCTGCCTGTTTCTTCACTTTCTCACCTCTTTGTCACGCTCTTGTCAAGTGACGGGCAGACGGGCTGCAAGTTGTACATCTTTCCCTGCGTGACAGCCTCCTGCTGTCGCCCTTTTCCCTACAGATGGTGCGTTTGTAGATTGTTGTTGTGCAACAATCCCCGCTGATCGATGCAGGAAGTCAAGTCAAGCAGCATTTGAACGCTAGCGAAATCGTGTCACCTCTCTCTCGAATATGAGCAAGGCGGGGTCCCGCCATCGACGCGCTCGCCAACGCTCTGAAAGAATTCAGTGCCTGCACAGATTTCCGATCTTCTCACATTCCCCACCCGCTGCTGATGGCCCGTTCATCACGCGCAGCTCTCTATCTGTGTTTCTAACCCCGAAGGTGCGAAGGAGCCTCGATTTGTCATCTTAGATAAACAGAAGTCTGCTGTTCATCAGGGTCTGGTCGTGTTTAAAGCTGTTGAGGGCCTGGATGGGTGCCACTCTGCGCTGACTCTCAGATGTGATGTCTTCGTATTTCAGACACCAGATGACAAAGCTGGACCAGGGAAAATAAATAAAGTGAAATGATGTCGAGTTGTATAGCTTGTGTCTGCCCACCAGCATGAATTTATTATGTTTTATCACGCTGCCTGACGGCCCGTGTGAAGGGGTGAATTACACGCTGACGGTGTCACCTTTAACAATAATCCTGCTGCTGGAGAGACAGGATTGGAAATATCTTCTTCCTAAGAAACAATGTGTTTATTTCAGGTGTTTGAGGCGTACAGGGGCATGCGGCTCCATTAATCTCTGTTGACACTGTTTACGGTGTCACATGACAGGTTGATGTGTGTTATCTGGCTCGGGGGGTGTGGGGGTGAGGCTGCGGGTGGAAGGAACTTTAAGAGGGAGATGCAGCAATAAGGACTAAAACCGGGGAGTCATCCTTGTGATTCACTCATTAATTTCCTCATCGATGGGCAAGTTAATTAGTAGCCAGGCGGCGGAGGAATGCACCGTATTTGTGGTGGGTGGCCTCGCACAAGGTTATCACAACGCGCCGTTGCATTCCAAATAACGTGTCATGCTATCGATACGTGTATAATCAGAACCTCATGTAACGGCACAAGCATTTGCGCGGAAATACACTTATTTCTACAGCCTACAGGTTTTAATAAATACAGCGCACAGTAACTATGGTTACTGTAGGAGTGTGGACATCATTCCATATAAGTTGTATTTTTTTTATTCTCTGTAGGTACCTGTTGTGTCAGTTGCGTAAGGCCCTCGCATGACTCCAACAAGTCGGTTTCTATGCCTCAGAAAATGTTTCATTTTCAGCCACAATGACTTTGCTTCGTTTAAGTTTAATTATCGCACATCGCTCAAGTTGTCCTTGTTTATTAGTAGCAGGGGTTCCCATGAGGGTTCAGTCAACCGCTTCATTTCGCATTGAGCCTGAACTGAAGTCTGCGGCCTCTCCTCTTCACTGGAGTCCTCCACAGAACATGGCCCATTCTTTACAGGAGATAAAGGAGGCACTGACAGGGTCATCAGGCAATGCAGAAACGATTGCCCATTGGATCATTAACCGGAGAATCAAATGACTTAACCCAGTCAAAAAGAAGATATAAGAAGGGAGAGAGGAGTCTAAAGGGGGCGTGGCTACGTGATAGATAGCCCAAGTGGGCATTTCTGCCGGCTTGACCTTTGTTGTTGGACAAATAGATTTAACGTCGAGACAAAAGGAAAGCCCGCAACAGGCAACAGCTGATGCAGGATGGGTAATGAGAGGGGACATGCCTGCAGGGCTCCATGGTGAAAGAGCCGAAAAGCCACAACAGAAACCTGTGTACATATCCTGCGTGCAGTTAGATGAGACTACCGTACACACACCCACACACATGCACACGCACACAGAATATAATGGCTCCTCCCTAGCTTGACTCCTTTTTTTTGGGCTCCCTTCAGGGTTAAAAGAAGGGACCGAGTGAAAGCAGAGGAAGACCACTGCACACATCATGAAGACAGGGGACTTTGCAAGTCACAGCAGAGTCCGGACTCTACGTTGCATGTCTGCAAGTAATTATGGTGGCAAAGGGAAGAGGATTAAAGTGCCATCCCCTCCAGGGGCACCATTAGTGGGGCTGATGCTGTTGGTCGCCCTACCTTTTGGTGCAGGCTTCAAACAAAGTGTCCCCAGAGTCAAACTCGACCACAGAGGTAAGATATAAACTATTATTCCTTTTTCCACTTCCTTGTTCATGCATATTTATATTTACTTTGACTTAAAAAAAACGTTTGACCAAAAGATAAGTGAAAATATGTGGAGCGACTATAATTTCAAGCTACCGTACATTATAATCTCCCGTAAACATAGTAACATTTCAGCCAGTCATTGTGTGTCTTTAGTGGTCCAGCCTGGCCCTCCTTTCTTTTTCTATGTTTTTCCTCTGGTTTCCTACACACAGCTAAAAAGATAAGTGAGGAGAGAACGGCACACACTCGGCTGTGCTGTTAAAATAAATGGCTTTTGAAACATCACTGTAAAGTAGATCCAAAGCTTTAAGCCTCACTTATTGCTCCATTCCACCACCTCGTGATTCCCTATTTGTCGTGTCCTTGTTATTATTGCATTAAAATAAACTGTTCCTACAACCCAGTCTGATGGTCTGACTGGTTAGCTAACTCACATGCCGAGCACTTATATCCCAGTGATGCTATTGGTTCCTAGGTGACTGGTATTGGGTTGTACAGTGCAGGAACCAGGAACCAGACTCTCTTGTGTTTGGTTTGCCTCATCTCAGTCTGTTTGCTTTGTGTTCAGTGGGGAAAAATTGAATCATTGCCCTGCTTAAAATGCTTTCTCAACCCAACTTCAAAGTCAGTTCCTCGTGTATCAGCTACAGCGCACCATACCAATGAACTGCAGTCTCGCTCCATAAAATTTAATCCTGACTGTGACCTTTAAGTAAACTCCTGAAAAGATTCCAAACCTCGGTATGTGGATGTATGACCTGAATGGCCAACATAAATATATGTAGGTAAGTCCAGGAATAATAACCGCCGTGGACGGTGTTTACTCAGCAGTTGGGATTTTATTTAGTGCTATAGACCCTTTTTATGTACAACCCGCCTGTTGGAGGGGGGAAAAAAATCTGTCGCTGCAAACGAATTAGGCCTATATACCTGAGAAAAAGGGGATCTTTTGACTTTGGGAATGAACGCAGCAGCTTTCTTGTGACCCGAGTTTAGAAAAACAGCAGAACATTATCGATGTTTGGCCATCCTGAAATGGGAATCTATCAAAAGCAAAATCCCCTCCAAGCGAGCGCGCACGCAGCCTGTCAAGCTCTCATCACTCCGCACTCATCACAAGCACCACCGCCCAGCGCTAATCACTCCTCGAGCATCGCGTTGCATCACCCTCCTGTGAAAACACGGCCTCGGCGAGTGAAGTCTGAAGCTTTGGGAGCAAGATCCTCCCGCGCTGAGCGACCAAAGCGAGCGGAATTTTCGCATGGACGAAGAGATGAAAGGCGGCGTGTGAGACGATGAGAAGAATCATCTGATGAGGATTCATCTGGTCACGGTCATGATTCAAGCATTTTTCAATCACGAGGTCCCTTTTATGTCTTTGTTTTTAATGTGAGACCAAAGGGATTAAATTACACTGCCATCATGCATCCCGAGTCCTGCAGCCAAAACTGTTCACACTGTTCCGGATTTTCCTTCTCCCCGTAAACAGTAATCACGCTCATTATTACTTCTGTTGGAAACTGGGAACAGATCATTATGGTCTGCATAATAATGGCACCGATGCGAGGCACGGCCAGATTAAACGCAGACTTGATTTATCAAAGGGTATCTTCTCGCTCCCCTCCCCATAAAGTTGAGTCATTTGCAGCAGCCTTGAATCACGCCCCACGTTGTGTTGTCTGCAGGTTGACAGTTCCATACATTGTGGCGTTACCTAGCCTAAACCCTCTTTATCAAGCTTAAACATGTCAGCGTCGCCCCGATTCTGCTGCCTCGGAGCAACGGCGGTGGAGCTAATCAAGAGTTATTTATGGTCAGGCAGTTCTGGTGTTTGGAAAGAGGTGTGGACGGCTGCACCGAGGTGCAACAGCTAAGCGCGCTTGCTCAATGGACTCATAGAGCTGCCTGTTTACAGAACAGATTAGCGTTAGCCGCGGGCTAGCAGACCTAATCTCTGCGAGATTTAGTCTTGCTTGGGGTCTGGTATGAGTGTGTGTTGGGTTAGGGGGAGTGGAGGGTAGTGTGTGTGAGCCTGTGTATAGGAGGGGGTATTAAGCAGTATTGTGTGATGTGAAGGGGTCCCAGAAGTTCAACTATTGAGAGTTGGTAACCTCTCCAGTCCTTCAAAGCTAAAGAGAAATCACAATGTCAGTCCTTTCAGAGTGACTCCCCCAGGACTCCCCCACATTGAGCCGGTGTTTATTCAAGGCATGTTGCTATACTAGCTCACTGAAAAGCCTGCTGAGGGGAGAGATCCGTCCAACCCAGAGCGAACGAGGATGCAATCCGGGGGCTGAGAGTGTGGTCCCTGGTCAGCTTTGAGATATTAACTTTCACATCTGAAATAAAATCAACAAGTTCTGATGGTCCCCCGGCCCAACTTGCTAGGTCCAACACAGCCACTGCCAACATCCCCGCAGCTGGTGCCAATGGACAGATCCCGTTTCCGTATGCTGACATACCGGTTTTAATGGTAGCTGATGGATCCGGACAACATTATGCTTGTAGTCTGATACTGCTGATAAATGCGAGTGAACAACAGCCTCCATCTGCAGCCTCCGCGATGAGTATCAAGTGATCACATGTGCTCGTTACGGCAAATGCAGTCAATTTAACACACGTCAGAAGGCTGTAAAACAAATACGCAGCAGCACGTGGAATGCCTCTTCAAATCAGTATCAGACCGTGATCACATGGTTAAGAAACTTTCGCCAAGTCGCAACTCGGGGAGGAAAAACTGCATTTAACTGCCGGGCTCTTAAAACACGGAATGTGTTTCTAGTTGAATGCTCTACTGTCCTCGCGCCGCCGAAACTTGTGCAAAAAGGAACAGCTTGTCGGGACCTGCAGATACTTTCAGTGGTGTTACAAATATGTAAATATGAAATTACTTAAGAAATAGTCTTTAATGGATTCCTGGGAGTAAAAGGGGAACACACTTGGATTCATTTTATGTGTTTCTGCCTAAATGGAACAGTGCCTGAGACATGCTGCAACGACTGCTCATCCATATCTGATAGCAAAGGCTGTGGCTTTAATAGTCATCCCCTCCGTCACCTCAATGGCATGTGTAACCAAAGGGCCGGAACCGCACAAGACACATTGAAATCAACAAATTTGATGAAGTATTTGTGGCTGACCGTGACAGGCGGCTCCTCCGTTTCAAATGTTGAGAATTGTCTCTATTTCTGTCCCTGTGATAGAATTACTGCAGGCTGGCAGCGTGTCTCTGTTTTTGGGCCCTGCTGACGGCCTCCACTCCCACTCGCTGCTGCTGGATGAGGAAAAAGGTCGACTACTGTTGGGAACCAGGGACCACATCTACCTGCTTGACCCCGACGATCTTTCCAGGACCCCCAGGAAGGTACCATGCTGCGGAGTGTTTAAAAATAAAGATAGAATGACAACGCAAAGTTTACGGCCGGATATTAATAACCCGCGCTCATTGCTTGCCTGTCGCCACTGGAGGCTCCCTCATATCTTCGGTTATTTGCCCCGGACAGATCAAAATTAGAGCGAACCACTTAGCGACACTCATACCCTCGCACCATTAAGCAGGAGTGATGTAAGCTGTTTTTTTTCCATTACCGTGCCGACGAGCCGGAATGCACTGAGCCGTGTATTGTTTTCAGGGAAGAGCTCGCCTTTCAGTCAGCGGCAGCCCGACGCTGTCCGCCTGCCGAGGTCAGGGTCGTCATGTCGGAGGTCGCGGGGGTGCGCACACAGTTACACGGCGGGCACGCTCCCACTTAGGTATACACAAACACACGGACGCACGAGGACGAGAGCCATATGGTGGAGTTTGTAAATGTGAGCGTGTGTTTATGCAGCTGAGCTTGATGGAGAGCGTTTATTTGATTGCTATCTGGTTTGTTTTAACTCTTTGGCCTTGCTCTTAAAGTGTTGCCGTACTGTTGCCTCTCCTCCATCCACCGAAGGGGTAATACCTCAGCGGTGAATCAGGGAAATGCCTGGAAATGATCTGCTGGTTTCCCGATGTGATCGTAACACACCTCAGTCCCAATCTGAGCCTTTCTCCCAGTGGCACACGGTGATTTTGAATGACATGAGGTTCTAATATTTGTGCCAATTGAGGCTCCCGCGACCCGTAGAAGAGGTTGGGGTTGGAGCTCTTTGGAAGGATTTAGGGGAGGGTAATGCAGTAAAGCACCAGCCTGTGAGAACGCAACAGTAGAAGGATGCTGAGTGAGTTTGGTTTTTTCTCTAAGGGAGATCAGGTGTGTTATGATCTCCAAAAATAGCAAAGAGTTAAAAAGTGACCTAATGTTCAGTTTTTCTTTGATGAAAGTTTCAGCGAGCATAATGGTGGAAAAATGAAAAGGAAGTCGGCGACATAATGGAAAATACCTGAGTCTAATGGAGGAAACCGTAATGCTGGTTCAAAAGCGTGTGGAAATGCCGTTATAATTACTGAAAAATGATAGATAATTTGATACTTTAGCATATTGGGCGGTCTCATCTTAAATTCATTCCAGAGCTGAGGGGCCCTCATGGCCCTAAAGATTAACTCAAAAGGACCTTCAGGAAGGTCTTAGGCCACTTTTAGGCTCGTATCAGTTTAGGAGATCAGGAGCTCTCAGTACTACCCTTTAAAGTGTGTTATAAAATTTTTCACGGTATTATATGCTCTCCTTTGAGATCTCCTAAGACGTCTGTGTGCCGGAACGGTGCACTTCATGCAGCTTGAAATCATTACGGTGTCATTTTATTGGCTTTAAAAGGTGCACCTTTGTGGTCTGGCAATTGTGCAGTGGGGGTGCAAACGATCCTCTGCAAGGACGCTGTTGATAAAAGGCTTATTTATATTAGCATATTAAAGGAAAACATGTCTACGAAGGCTGCTGGATGCATGCAAACAGGATGTGATGTGAACCCTTTGTGTGTTATTGTGCTTGTGGTTAGATTCACTGGCCTGCGCCCTGGGACCGAGTAGAAACGTGCAAATTGGCAGGAAAAAATGCAAAAGTAAGTCCCCCAAAAGGTCATTTCTTCATGTAGATGTGACTCCACACCTGCTCTACGTCCTGTTGGCGCTGATTCGCTGCTGATTTTCTGCTTGTGTTGCTCCCAGCTGGAGTGTGCGAACTTCGTCAGGGTCCTCCATAATTACAACCGCACGCACGTCTACGCCTGCGGGACGGGGGCCTTCCACCCGACCTGCGCTTTTGTTGAAATCACCGGTCGCAGAGAGGTAAAGTACATACGACTGTGTAAACGGGAATGTGACGCGTCCTGGAGCGAGTTCAGAAGTTGGATGGAGATGTTTAAATTGCGGCTCTCTGCTCCCCCTCCCAGGACGGGGCCTTCAGGCTGCTGTCCTCCACGCTGGAGTCCGGCAGGCTCAAATGTCCCTTCGATCCTCTGCAACCGTTTACGTCCATGCTGGCGGGTAAGTTAAAGTCCCGCCTGCGGCTAAACGTGTTTCGCTAAACATGACAATGATGTTGGTGTCGGCGTTCAGGTTTTTCATCACCTGAAATCATCAACGCCGCATCAGGTGCAAACGATCCGTCCCCTAAATCCTCTGGTTTTCCATCCTTGTAAGCTGTTATGATGTTTTTATGATGTTTTAAGTGCAGCTGTGGCTTTTTATCTTCAACATTAGCTGAGCGGTGGTGCTATGTGGAGAAACACACAATCACACACACACACAAACATACACGGTGTGAAAAAATTAGAAATGAAACTCCTGGGAACCTTAACCTTAACCCTAAACACCTTTAAAAGTGCCTCCATCCTTCCAAAGAAACATTTCTGCTCAAACTTTTCTATTTGTGTTAGTACGTGTCTCATATAAAAGGTTCCATTCAAAATGGATTTTTCTCATTTTTGTGGTTTAAATGCCGCCAGCGGCGCTGCTGTACCCATGTTGTGTTTGCTGTTCCAGATCAGTACCTCTATGCCGGCACGTCGTCCGACTTCCTGGGCAAAGACACCACATTCACGCGCTCCCTGGGGCCTCCCCCTGACCAGAACTACATCCGCACCGACATCTCTGAAGATTATTGGATCAATGGTACGCATGCCCGCAGGTGTCACGCGCCGAGACTTTCCGAACTTTTTTGA
Source organism: Takifugu flavidus (assembly GCF_003711565.1). NCBI lineage: Eukaryota > Metazoa > Chordata > Actinopteri > Tetraodontiformes > Tetraodontidae > Takifugu > Takifugu flavidus. The sequence goes on from NC_079532.1 coordinate 12,731,766, forward strand.
AAACAAAACAGAGCTCCTCTCTGCCCTCGGGATGGTTATTGGCATTCCAGAGGCGGAAACAGCTCACTCATTCCTTTTGCTGGAACTTTTATATGAATGCCACTGCCGAGGAGGGGCCGCGCCCACAGGGGATTTCACAGCGTGTCACACAGTTCATGGTCTTAGTCACACAGCTGCATAACTACACACACGTACGCGCGCACGACATGAGGAGTGTGTCTTGCCGGTGTGTATACATCTCCAGTCTCCAGTGTTTTACAGCCGCTGACGGGCTGTCATGTATCAACAGTTGTCACCAGGATCTAAATCCTGACACATGGCCTCCACATTTCACATCCGCACAGTCGGCGATGTTTGGACTAACTCTCCCCGTCTCGCTCGCCGGACGAGCCTTCGGGGCGGCGTCAGAGCGCAGATATTTTGGTTTGGGGAGACTGTGGAACATCTTTGCATGGCCGCGGGACTGGCGGCGACCTTCTGAGGAGTGTGCGAGCAGACGTGAATTAAGCTGTTCCAGTTGGAGGATCACCCTCTGGTGGTTGGCTCGGTTTCATGGGGTTGAGTTAATGTTGATGTAATGTTGATGCAACGCTCAGGCTTTTGGAGCGAATCTCCCCTTCATGGGAACAGCGAGGGTACAATGCTGCTGGGAAATCCCCCTCCAGTCGTTCCACAGCTGTGGTATTGGTTTACCTGCTGTTTTAATTCACGGCGATACACTCTCGTTAGTACTATTTATTGTCCTTTCAAAGTACCTTTTGAGGGTGAAGTTCCAACCCACGGATCCAAGCAGGAAGTCGACACAATCGGCTCTGCATAATCCGGCTCTTTGGAGCATTTGAATTCAGATTTTGGCTGCATCTAATGGCTGGAAACCAATAATTGAACACATTTTTAGCTGGGTCAGAGCTGCTCTCCCTCTTACAGCTCCAAACATGTGCACAGTGTATCCATGTCACTGAAGATTATCATTAGAAATGGCTAAGTACACATGTGTTTGAGGTTTTTATTTCACTTAATTCGATTACTTTGCTTACATTACGTCGCTGCCGTGCTTTTAACCTTCTTCATCCATCCAACCTGGACAGTGTTTGACCCACTGTGCTCGACCTGAACCTCAACAACGCAATGAAGCTGCTTTTAATTAAAGGTTTTTCCTGATATTTGAATCTGCTCTCGCTAAAAGATCCCCTCCAGGTCATGTGACAGATGCTTCCAGGCAGCCACCGGTTTGCAAAAACCTGCCCCGACCTCTAACTCCTCAACCTTCTCTTTCTCTTTCTTCAACAGAGGCCAAGTTTATAGCAGCTCTCCCCATTGCAGACACCTACAATCCAGATGATGATAAAATCTACTTTTTCTTCCGCGAGGTTTCCTGGGAAGGCAACGACAAGAGCGTGCTGTCCAGAGTGGCCCGCGTGTGCAAGGTGAGGTGGTGGAAGTGTCGGACGTACTTGGGCATGTTGGGAAACAACAGGAAGAGGAGGAAGGAGTGAATAAAGAGCGATTTCATAAGAGCGCCCGTCATAACTGTTTGAGTAATTTATAAAAAGGTGCTTGTTTTGGGAGGAGTTTACAGCGCCGGCAGCCAAATGATACCAGAGAAGAACACGCACACATCAAGATAAGAAAATTCCGTACGTCCCTTTCCTTGGTGTCAGGAGCAACCTTGCAGGAACAACCAACAACCTTGTGTTGGTGCTGGCGTAGCTGGATGGTGCACAGCCAAATTCTTCTTCATGGGATCTAATGTCGACACCCGCCGCGGTGCTATTGTTACAGCGCTAATGCAGCTATCGCTACAAGGCCCAGAAAGCCAGCAGTGGATTCAGATCAGCCTTATCAAATGACGTGGTGCCTTGCTAAATTGCATTGCTTAGAGGAGCCATGGCGTAACTTACACCTCCACCCTTCCATTCCACACACACACACACACACACACACACACACACACAGATCAGATGCTCAAAAATCAGATAGAGATGTTTGAGTTACCCCCTACAGATGTGCGGCAGCCTCAGAGGAAGACTTTCCTGATACCGTCTTCTGTTTTGTCATCTGGACGAGTCTCTGAGGGAGAGTAAATCATTGCTTTGGTTTCCTGACGGTGTGCTGACGCGGTTTTAATAGGCGGTGGAACACGAGAACGTCCGTTAATGTGTTTTAACTGAACTTAGAGTGAACACATTCATCCCCCTCTGGGGAGCTAGGCGCCATCATTCAAGGGATTGTGGTTTGATCCAGATTGTCAAACTTCTAATATAGAAGCGGAGTGAATCATTTCTGCTAATGCAAATGTTGTCTTTCTAATGCGCCCATAAAACTCTTTCGGACGGTGTGTCACAACAACTGTAAACCCGGAGGGCACTTTTTCGATGACGGAGGACTGAACCGGTATATATTCATTAGTTTTAGGCTTTTGTGTTCCATTCACTTGGCTTTCACTCATCCAAATGGGACAAAGCAATCCAGCTTGCCATTAGCATTCGGAGGGCTATTGCTACATTCCCAGAAAAAAAGCTTTCGGCGTATTTATGACTTGGGAGTAAGCTGTAAGGCAGACGGCAGGGAGATTCTTGTGGATTATAGTCCTGCCTTCCATGTCTTTCTTTCTCTTTCAGATGCCTTTCTCTCTGCGTTTTTGACCTTTGTTATCTTGAAGCCCATACGTACGGGGACGAGTGCCCTCTTTGGGAGCTTGCAGCCATTGTGAAACATCCCTGCTAAGCGCTTTACATTTTTTTGGCCAACTCTTGAACACAAGTGTGTTTTTGTGTGTTGAGCTCCAGCCTTCTTCTCTGTACCACTTACTGTCCCTGTGTTTTACAGAGGTATCCTTGAACCCTCTCTTACTGCTCAAAGCGGCAATTCATATGCTAACTTAAAGTAGCATTTGGCCCGTTTCGATCGCTCCTTTCCCACATGCTGCGCTCTCACTTGTTTCTCTTTGCCTTGAAACTGTCCACTCTTCTCTCAGTCTCCTCCTGTCTTTCATTCACCCCCTCACTTTACAATCACCTCTGATTGTCTCTGTAATAACAAGTGGGTCTCCTATGTGCTAGTTAAATAAGCAGATCTATAGGCATGTGGTTCACCTGTTTATTTTCCTAATTGGAGCAGGAAATCTGAGCCAGCCTGCGCCGTGTAGTCTGTTAAATGGATTACAGTTTGAGTGTTTATTATGCGTATTGGTGTTTTATGTGACCGCGCCGGACAGCTGGGCTCTGATGTCAGCGTGTGCGGTTGTGTTTCAGAATGATGTGGGTGGGCTGAGGAGTCTGACCAATAAGTGGACCACCTTTCTCAAAGCCAGACTCGTGTGTTCCATCCCGGGACCGGACGGCGTGGACACACACTTCGATGAGCTCCGTGAGTACCTGTGTGTGTGTGTGTGTGTGTGTGGGGGGGGTTACCTTCAGAATTTAAAAACTATGGCACCACCATAGCAGCCAGTATTACACTGTATTTTCTTTCTTCTGTTTCCACTTTAGAGGACATTTTTCTGCTCCCGACCAGAGACGACAAAAACCCAGTCGTCTACGCAGTCTTCACCACATCCAGGTCTGTTCGGGGTCCATCCTGCCCTCGTAGAACCCATCTGTGAACTCACTGACATAGGCTTCCTTCCTGCCCTCAGCTCAATCTTCCGTGGTTCGGCAGTGTGCGTGTACAGCATGGCGGACATCAGGGCTGTTTTTAACGGACCGTACGCTCACAAGGAGGGACCGGACCACCGATGGGTAGAATACGAGGGGAGGATACCGTATCCTCGTCCTGGAACGGTTGGTCCTGCCAGTTGAAGCTAAAGATTTAGATGGGCATCTGTATTAATTAAAAAACAGTAAACATGGGGAACTAAAAAATAACTCAGGTAACATGTGAATCTAGATGAGTTTCAATTTATTTGAAAAGTTATTAAGTCAGCAAAATACAGGTATTGTACAGTAACTGATTACAGTAACTACATTAAGTACCTACTTGAATTTATTCTATACGGGAAGCGAGAGCAGGATTGCAGGATTTGGCAGGCAAACCGTCATTCGTCATGTGTCCACTAGAGGGAGACACGAAACAGGAGTTAGATAGGGCCTGCAGATTATGGAGCTGGAACTCGGCTGCACTCTAGATGGGAAATCATTGTGGATTTTTTTTGTCTTTTTAGTGTCCCAGCAAGACCTATGATTCAAAGATCAAGACCACCAAAGACTTCCCAGACGAGGTGCTCAGTTTCATTCGCTTCCACCCTCTTATGTACCATTCTGTCTACCCTATGACCCGCCGGCCAGTGTTCACACGTGTCCGAGTGGACTACACCCTGACTCAGATCGTGGTGGACAGGGTTTTGGCTGAGGATGGACAGTATGAAGTTATGTTTTTGGGAACAGGTGAGACGCAAACCCTTCACTAATTACCAGGTTGTGCATTGCAACTCTGCATTTCGCCAGAAGATGGCAGTAAAGAGCTTAGCGTATTCTCAAAATCGTCAAAGATATGCTGAAAAATAACTTTTAATGTTTGAGTACACAAAAATGATGTTTTTACTTAGATATTAAAACAATGCATACACAGTGCTGAGGGTGATTATCTGATTTGGTTGATTTACATAATTTTGACAGCTCGGTCTTAAATCACAGATGCTGGCTCGGTTCTGAAGGTGGTGAGCATCACTCAGGAGAACTGGTCAACTGAGGAAATCGTGCTTGAAGAACTTCAAGTTTTCCAGGTTTGCGTTTAGTGCTACACATCCGCAGCAGCACAGACTGACACGTGTGGCAGGAGATTACAGACTCGTTTGTTATCATTAAAGGGAAGGTGTTATCATTGCAGGTTCCCACTCCCATCCTCAGCATGGTCATGTCTTCTAAAAAGGTTGGTTTCCCCCTCAACTTTTCTCTTGATGAATCGGTCCTACGTGGTAAAAGATCAGCAGAGGTCATGAAAGCTTTCAGGCTTCCTCTGGGTCTTTGTAGCCTCCTTCCTCTGTGCACCCTCTCCACCTCCTGTCCTGTTATCTTCGGGTCAGCGGTGTCAGTAGACACTTCAACCCTGATCAGAACTTCCATTTATCTCCAGCAGTGTTTGACCCGTGTGTGTGTTTATGCTCACTCGTGTTTTCAGTGGCTGTCTGAAGTTCTCTTTAGGAATCCCTTTAACTGCAGGCGAGTCAGAGCAGACCTGTCGAGTCGCATTTGTAAAAATTCCTCACGCTGAGAAATCTTTTTAGCTTTGACTTGTTTTTAAAAGGCTTTGAAGATTTGACATTTTTAAAACAGCTGTCACAGTGGCCCAAAGATGAACGATGAGCGATAAACGTGCACTGCTCCTACAGCGGTGTTATCCTTCATTTCTGCAAGTCTGGCCAAGTCTGACCTCTCTGAATCCTTTACTGCCCCTAAAGCAGAATGTGGCCTGTCTTTCCTGTCACCGTAGCAACAGCTATACGTGGGATCGAGCGAGGGTTTGGCCCAGGTTTCGCCCAGCAGATGTCACCTGTATGGCCAAGCCTGCGCTGAATGCTGCCTGGCCCGTGACCCCTACTGCGCCTGGGATGGACAAACATGCTCACGATACATCCCAGCATCCAAGAGGTGAAAGAGAGAGAGACACACACACACATGTCGGATTGAATCATTGATTAGAGAAGCTGATTAATGCTACTGTCATCTAGCACCTCTGAAGCCTCACATATTGAGCGCCATATACATGTACATTTAAAATGAAGAGCCCCTCTTAATCTATAGCTCAACTTCGAGGTCACGCTGCACGTCAGTAGGGTTGTGGTTGTGCTGATCCTGGTCAACTTTAGTCCCAGGGGCTCTTTGAAAGCTGATATTCACAGTATCAGTGTGTGTGTAGGCTGCAGATGTCCCTTCACAGCACTGAGAGGATGTAGAGGAACCAAAAACGTCAACAAAAGTTAAAAAAAAGTTTTTTTAAACTTCCAATAATCGCTGTCATTGTGTCTGTGGCGACATGCACGACACCAGTTAAAAAGGGTCTCATCCGACCTCTTGGTCACGATGTTAGCTTCTTTGCTTTAATAACTCTGTGTTGTTTCCAGAATTCACTTTAATAAAAGTGAATTCACGAATACATGTGGATGGGGGGACCAGCTGAACAAACGGTTAAACGATTACAGTCTGGAGGAACAATGAGTCAAAACCAACATGTGGGCAAAATGAAAAGTATTCTTACAGAACACTGAAAACACAACTTATTGTGGCATCTTCATGCAATTATAATGTTGATTTCTGTTTAAATTCAACCAAGCATTATTGTTAGCGTATCTTGCTAAGCTTGTGGTCCTCACAATTGTATAAAATAATTAGCGCGTGGCACCATCCCAGAGGAAAGATGTATCGATCGGACGTCAATGTCCATTGAGTTCAAAGCCAATAATAAAGTATTACAATATTTTCCGGACTTGTTATGCAGGCGAGCGAGGAGACAGGACATCAAACACGGCGACCCTGCCAGTCAGTGCTGGGACACAGAAGACGGTACAACCTGCAGTGCTGCAAACACACCACAATAATCCGATATGATGAAGCCTCGCCATCCTGGATCTTCATTCTTTTTCCCTCTCTAGGTCTTATGAAGGGTTCGGTAGAGGAGAGACTTCTGTTTGGGGTCCAGAGCAACTCCACATTCCTGGAGTGTATCCCCAAATCCCAGCAGGCCAAGATCCAGTGGTACATTCAGAGGCCTGGATCTGAACGCAAGGAGGAGGTCAGAGAACGCGCTCGTCCACACATGTCACATATTCGTTACATAAGCCATCAGTTTCCCCCCGGCCCCTCCTTCCTCCTCATCTCGAGTTAAACCTTGAGTTGTTGTTGTTCGCTCTGAGAGTTAACAGTCATTCATCCCAGGTCACACGGTGGGGGGGGCGCTTTGGGGGGGGCGAAGGACTGCCCGTTTTTTTCTTACGTAACTACTTTAAAGTTTTCAGAAACATATTTCTTAACTTTCCTGGCGGAGGGGGTCTAAACCTTGAACTCATCAGCATCTGCCTGCGCCACAAATCACACAGCTGCAGGTCCAATTTATCAAAGTCAAACACTTTAAAGTCACCGTGGAAGCGTGGGGATCCAGGGAGGTTCAGAAACACACCAGTTCGAGTTATTTTTACATGTACGAGCGTCCGGGGGTTTCTCCCTTTTTTTCCGGGAAAAAGAACAACGTTCCTTTGGGCCATCCAGAGTTTGTTCTAATGAAGTTGTGTATGGAGCAAGATGAAGTTTGACCACGGGAAGCATAAAACAATGAGTATGGAAATATGGGAATCATCCTTGTACAGCAGCCAAACACGCTTGGGACACAGTGGGCTGCATTTCTTTTAAATCACTGACACCAACTCTAGCGGAATGATGATGTTGATGTTAAAACCTTGAAATTCTCACCTGTGTGTGATAGGAAAGCACAAAAAACTCTCTGTTTTTGCCCCGTCTGCAGGATGTTGTCTTGTTTTCATCCAGTTTCTTTACGTCAGCCATCTTTAGAGACACTTCTGAGCCCATTCTCCTCACACGTCATCCTCCTCTACGGCATTTCTATACCACTAGTACCGGTAGCTGCTGCTCTATTACCATATCGTTAGCAATAGCGTGTGATGTATATATAGAACCGCTTATGCAGCTTGGGAAGTAATGCAGGGCTGCATTAAACTGCTGCTTTCAAAGGTGTTTGGAGATTTGGTTTGATTATATTTGCACAGATGAAAGCTGAAGGAGGCAGAAGTAGACGAGCTTTTATTTCCATCAAACCGGGACTGTGCTGGATAGCGATGTGAATGTTAGCGTGCGCAAAGAAGGAGAGGATGGGATGGTTTGTTTTGCCGTTTGGTCAGACATCGATTAGGGTCCGGCCGCATATGTAAATGTTCCGAAGCTCCTTAATCCTGGGCGTGCAGAGGGCGGCAGAGGAAGTGCGTTTGCATTTCAGACATTGATAGGGATGTCATTCATCAGGGGAAGGAGACGTGCTTACTCAGCACCTCGGCGTCCTCCTCAATAACCCCCCCCAGGCATTTCAAGGTGCCTACTCTCTCTCTCTCTCTCTCTCTCTCTCTCTCCCACTCTTTTTTCTCCGGCCCATATTTCTTCCTACTTCTTCCTGAACTTTTTTGGTCCCATAGACCCCTATAGGGTATTGTAAACACGCGGACAGGTGTTGAGGTCACAAAGGGCTCATGGTCAGCATGAAGCCTTTTGTGCGTGTGTGCACATGTGTGTGTGCACGTGTGTGTGTGTTTCGTGATCATTCCCCGCAGCAGAAATTATAGCAGAACTATCCTCTGGGCCCTCCATATGTTGCGCGGTATTGAACCCAGTGGGGTGTTTACCGTGTTTGTGTGTCTTGACATGCGCTGATATGTGACCTTTTGCACTATAGACAAAGTGACAAAGGCGCGAAGGCAGGAAGTCCTTCCACTCCCCTCAGGGATTGTTATGCGATGGACATTTAAGTTAAATAAATAAAGCCGCATGTGGTGGATGCACAGATGACAAAAGTGTTATTGTTAAACGGTGCTGAAATGTTCTCTAAGCGTAAGCTATTCTGCAGAAAAAGCATCAAAGGTGTCTTTAAATGCACATTAATGGGTTTTCTTCCCTAAACGCCGCCACTGACTAGCAGCAACCAGTCGAAAGACCCCAACAAAGCTGGAAAATCTCGGCAAAAACACTTTGTTTGGCAGGTAGTATCAGAGGCCATGTTACAAGTTAGAATTCACCCTGTTCGCCAGCTCTCGCTCCTCTCCATCCCAGCCTGGAACACCAGCAGAGCTGCAGCAGATGATGTCCAAAGTGAAGGAATGATTGCAACACCCCCTTTTCTCCTCTGGTTTTAATCCTCTTTAACCTCCTCCTCAATCCCCACCTTTAGCTTTATTTCCACCTCCATTGCTCTTGACGTCTGAATGTTTCCACAGACTTCCCTCCTGGATGTTCCCCTTCCTACCTTGCGTTCAGTTTAACCCTTCATCTCCCACACTCATGACAAAAATGTTTTCTACTTTATCAAGAATTACATTTTTGTAACTGACTCAATGCTGATTTGTAACTAATTCCTGCTTCGGTCTAAATGAGATTCCTCTTTTTTCCATTGGTACCAAAAGGGGGCAAGTCCAATGAGGTCTCAGGAGATGAGAACTTGACAGACCGGAGGGTCTTTTGTGTGTCATTTAGGGGTCTGACTCCTGAAACCTTTGATCTGGCTGCAGGATTCATCACCAGTGTTGGCTCCAGAAGGACATTTGAAACAATTAATGTGATATATCCAATAGCTTTTCTTATAGTGCAAACCCTGTACACATTGCGCCAGTTCAAGGCAAATGTAACATTAATAGAAAGTGTTTCAGTGTATCGCAGCTCTCTGTCCAATCTGCGTCCTGAGGGTGTCCACTGTGAGGTTGTTCAAAGTCATTAGTCACAGACGCGCTCACATCACAGATTCTGTGTCCAATTGGTCTTCTTATGCTTGGCGTAGGGGCTGCTAGTAGCACAAAATCTGGCAGCCTGTGCCTTAGAAGATAATACCACTTGGAAACACTAGGGGGAGAAAAGTTATAAGGCGTACGCCGACGTCTCCAGCAGTGTGTCTCAGATGCATTTGCATGCCGATGCCACGAGGAGACAAGTCTCAGTGTGTCCGTATTAGACACACGGCTTGTGTTTCTTCTTTTCTGCCCCTGCCTGTCCTGGGGGGGCAGGTGACGCAGCCGCGCATGCACAGACACAGAAGCTGGTTGCACCTTTGCGAATGCTTGTTCTCTGTCCTTTCCCCTCTGAGCACCGCCGACGCTTATTGACACCCTCATGTTGACCCCCTGCCCCCCCACATCACAGTCTGATGCCAGCTACTCCTTATTTAATATATTTCCTGTAGGATTTTTCATGAATTTCAGTCGACATCCTCTTTTTTTTAACCTCCCAGGTCCAGCTGGACGATCGTGTCGTGCACACCAACCGAGGCCTCCTGATTCGCTCCCTCAACGCATCCGACGCTGGCGTTTATATCTGCGTGGCGCAAGAGCACACGCACTTCACCCGCTCTCTTGTCCGGGTCACGCTGCAGCTCGTCTCAAACGGACAGCTGGACGCAAGGCCCAGATCTGCCGAGGACCTCACGGGGGAGCGCCGCCACGGCGTCGAGTCCCGCCAGCACTACAAGGACTACCTGAGAGCCATGAGCTCGCCGTTCAGCTCTCTGGAGGAGTACTGCGACTCGCTGTGGCTGGAGAAGAGGCCGTCGAGGGGCCGGGGGCGAGGGCTGGGAGGCGGGAAATGGAAATACATTCAGGAAATGAAAAAGAGTCGGAACAGGAGGCACCACAGAGAAAAGCGGGGGGACCAATCAAAACAAGACGGCGTGCTGAGGACAACCGAGCAGGAAGGGGCGACGGTGTGAGGGCTGCAGACGTGATAGAGAACTTTAAATCCTTAAACACTGAGGGTAAGATGTTGCTTAGGGCATTAAAGGCGACACCTTTGGAATGTTTTACAAAGAGAAAAAGGTTTATTTGGGCCGCGATTTGAGCTACAACCCGATTAAAATGACTATTTGTCTGAGAAAAGAAGGCTAAATTTTAATCTTGTAAAGTGACATTCTGGTAGCAACTGTGTTACATTTCAGAAACGAGCCTTTAGGCCAAAAATGACAGAAATGCATTCACGCCGAATGAGTGTAAATATTTATATATCATGTACAGGAGCTATGACATTCTGTATTTAGTCTTAGACTTGATATCTAATATTATTAATAATAATCATGTTTTTGAGGTTGGCAGAATGACATATTTTTGTAAAACTCTTTGACTTTAGTTTCTTTAGATGTTGTCATTTTGTTGTATTTGGAAGTAATTTAAATAAATGTGCCTCCAAAACTTTGAAGTGAATTTCTGTGTGGTGCTCCAGGTTTAGCTGAGCGTCAGGAGGTATCACAGTCGACTATTCAGCAGAGGAGAGACAGACCGAAGCGCTTGTTTTCTGCAGGTTGCGTAAAAGAGTGTGTGATCGGTGCGCGTGGGTTGCCGCTTTCTCAGAACCAACAGGTGAAATTGTTTGCGTCATGAGGATGAGAAGCCTTACACACACTCCAGTAGCTTATGACAGAGTTAAACTTATGTAATCAACACTCCCTGGTTTAACTATCATCTCTGATGTTACGTTTTAGGTGGTGAAATGCAAAAGCTAATGACTCCGTTTACATCATCAATCAAAAGATAATGACAAAACGTACTCCCCAATATTTCATTGTTTATGCTATACAGTTTTTTTTTTTTGCTGAAACCACAATGAAAACCTTCATATGTTCAAGCATTCTTTCATTTCTGTGTTTTCTCCATAGTGGTTTCATTTTTCTTGGAACAAAAGCAATAAATATTTGAAGAACTTTCTCCATCTTTATAGTTTATTTATCAGTCAGCAGGAGAGACCAACTATTGTCGAGACAGGGCTGCATCTTGTCTCTGTGATTATGCTCATTCTGCTCATTCTTCTCATTTCAGAATCTTCATGTTTTTCTCTGCAGGAGTGTGAAATAATGAATATGATGAGGGCAGAAACGGTCCAAAATGACATGCTAACTTGAAGAAGAAAAAGAGTATCGAGAGGCCCCGAGGAGAATTAAACACTATTTACTGCTTTGTCAATACTATGAAGAGTATGTCTGCTGTATGGGGTTGACTGGATCTGAACATTAGTTTGGGGAGGAATCAGTAAGTGATAAAGACTTGATGGGATGTCGGCAGACAGGAGCAGTAGGAGGGGTTTTAAACAAAAAGAATTTAGGACGAGGAACCAGATTTTAGGCAATGAGCCCCTTAAGTTGATGTGATTGGTCTAACGAGTGAACGGGACCCCTGTGGTGGTCTTGCAGGATGCTCACACGTAAGGGAAATCACATGTTCACAGCGTAAGTCTTCCCACTGCTTTCATTTGAATCCAGCCTGAGCCCAGTGACCTACATGAACAGATCACCTGACAGAGTGCATGAGACTGTGTCTGTCTCAGTAGGAGGAGGTGGCCCAATTTGGACGGTATAATTAATTCAGAATTTCTCAGATTTTTGCTGATTGAATGATTGTTGGCGTGTAATAGTTTAAATCTCAGTGTCCATCAGGAATCCATCAGCTGGGATGTGAGAACTTCCCTAAAATGTTATGCACAGCTGGTTTTATGGGATTTTGCAACTGGAACTGGAAAATCCCTTTGACGTTCAGTGAATGCTGAACATGCTATACATACCGTGAAAACCAAACCAAAGGGGATCGTCTCTGCTGGACTGAAGTTTTGCAGCTCTCAATGGAAACTGAGACGCACATCAGGGGGTTAAACATTTTTAGGCCTCGCCCGACACGTAAAGGGATTTCTCATCTGTAGCATGTATATGTGTCATAATAGGCCTTTTTCCCCTCGCTTAGCAGAAAAACACCCAAAAAAAGCCCAGTTGGAGGAAGTCGTAGTTCATCACATGCACTGCTTCATCTAAGATTTGTGCACATATGGTAACATTCCACAACAATCACCATGTGTTTACTTGTTTACTCAGAGACACTGTACCATATTTTCCGGACTATAAGTCGCACTTTTTTCATAGTTTGTCAGGGGGTGCGACTTGTACTCCGGAGCGACTTAAATAAATACATTATTACAGAATTTCACATGTTCGTTATTTTCACGCTGACAACCACAGGAGGGCGCTCTAGGCGTGTGTACCTGAGGAACGAGTTCCTTTAGCGACGCAGAAGAAGAAGCGGTGCTTCGTCTATGGAGTTAGACTTGATTGTTTGGTAAACTTGCTCGGATGTTCTTTATGCTATAGTTATCTGAATAACTGTTCATATGTTACGTTAACAAAGCAGACACGTACTCAGTTCGTTGTGGGTCATGTAGCTGAATTTGTTACGTTAGCATACCGTAACACTATTGCTAATCCATGCTAATTGCCTTTCAAGATGAAATGTATGTTCTTGGTCTCGGATTTTATCAAATAAATTTTCCCCCAAAATGCGACTTATAGTCCAGTGCGACTTATACATCTATTTTTCTTCTTTATTATGCATTTTTTGGCTAGTGCGACTTAAACTCCGGAGCGACATATAGTCCAGAAAATATGGTAATTAAAAAAAACGCAGCTGCCTTTGGTCGAGAGGTGGGGAGCACCCTGGACAGGTGAGCATATAGGACAAGCAACCCTGGTCAAGTTAATCTTGCTCTCCATATATTTGTCTTTGGACTTTGGGAAAGAAGATGAGCACTAGGAGAGAACCCACACAGAAATGCCCTGGCCCACAGGTGGAGTTGAACCTACCATTGGTGGTATGCGCAGATCCTTAAAAATGACATTAATTTACCATCTGACTGTCTGATTCTTTATGAGCGCGTGTCCTTAATTAACTTTGGAGATAAATTGGCACTATAACAACAAAAAATCAAACTAATTAGTCAGTGTGTCTCTTTAAAAACGTGTTGCAGCGGAGCAGAGCTGTGGATCCAAGGAATCCAGGGGAAGCACTATGGACTGACTGAAAAGGAAAACAAAAAAAAATTGAGATGTCACACTGCAAAGGTGTTCCTGCTCTTATATTACAGGGCGTTTACAGGTGCGCAGACGTGTGTCTGTCAAGTTTGACATTGAACCTCTGGGAATGGCTGGATGTTGCTGGGTGTGATGGGAGTTGTCGGGCTGGGTGGTATTGATGGTTGCCTCGGGGGGACTGGAAGGCGAAAGGCATGTGTGTATGAGCTTGAAACAGTTGTGCTTCCAAACTAATGACTACCTGTGTCGCGTCTGCCTGATTTATGGACATACGAGATCTGTCCTCGCTCCAGGATCTGTGGACAGGACAGACAGGATGCAGTAAAAATCCCAAAGTAAATATCCCAAACACCTACTGGACCTAATAATGTGTGCTTTGAGGACCGCTTTGAGAAACTGTCTTTAGAAGGGCTTTCATCTCGGGCTGGATGCCACATTGTCCTGATTTTAAATGATTAATCTTTTTTTAACATTCCAAGATGTTTTTGTCAACATCCAAATCGCTCCATGATGAGGTGATAAATCTCTGATATCAAAGCCGTTTTTTTCCACGTGCTTCCATGTGGAGAAGGCAACATCCCACTGAGGACTGTCGGAGGACGAGCAATCAGTGAGATCTATAGCCTCACACGTTCTGGTCAGCATCTATAGCCTCACACGTTCTGGTCAGCATCTATAGCCTCACACATTCTGGTCAGCATCTATAGCCTCACACATTCTGGTCAGCATCTATAGCCTCACACTTTCTGGTCAACATCTATAGCCTCACACATTCTGGTCAGCATCTATAGCCTCACACATTCTGTTCAGCATCTATAGCCTCACACATTCTGTTCAGCATCTTTAGCCTCACACATTCTGGTCAGCATCTATAGCCTCACACGTTCTGGTCAGCATCTATAGCCTCACACCTTCTGGTCAGCATCTATAGCCTCACACATTCTGGTCAGCATCTATAGCCTCACACGTTCTGGTCAGCATCTATAGCCTCACACATTCTGGTCAGCATCTATAGCCTCACACGTTATGTTCAGCATCTATAGCCTCACACATTCTGGTCAGCATCTATAACCTGACACAGTCTCACAAGGGTTTACCATTTGATGACTTGGCACTGAGAACAGGCTCACTATTGTTATAACTAGTGTTTATTTTTTCCTTCTTTTTCTCTTTGTTTTACAGTGCTTAACAGAAATAACACAGCAGAGATTAAATAAAAGGACCGTAAACACAAAAGACTGAGACTTGGCATTGTTCTGGATGTGTTTTGGAGGGAGGTGTTGGCACATGAGTGTTTGTGTATGGTCTGGAAACCGACAACAGCCTGCAGCTGTGTTCACAACTGCGCTGTAACCGATGAGATTGTTCCTAACTACCTACATCAAATCATTTCTGTCGACATTATGGTTGGATCCGTTCGGTACCTTTGGAACCAGTCTGATTTTGTTTTCATACCAAACAGCCAAAGCTACACAAATACGTACCTGAGAGGATTCATTTCCAGGTTCAGGTCAGTTGGAGGACTTGGGAAAGACACGGGAAGACTCGTCTCACACATCATTAATGTCCACAAAAGAAGAGATGTAAAGGATCGAGATCTGTCTTAACAGCCAGCTTTGGACATAGATGCCAGGAAATAGTGTCTGGAGGTTTGGAGTTTCCATTAGTCAATCTCTGAGGTATGGTGTTAATGTGTCTGTATTCCAGGGGAACGTGTCGGGTCCAGGGAGAGTTTGGCGAAATCACAACTGGGCAGCAAGGAAGAAACAATGTGGAGAACGGGTCGCACGTGGAACAACCTATGTAGCCGTTCAGCATCTGCTGGTTATTGTGGAAACTCAAAGCCTCAAGAGGGTAAATTCAGCCATAAAGGTCAATGAGCTTTGAGTAAACATGGAAATCTTCCAGAACGTCGGAGACAGCGCAGGATTTGCAGCGTCCCACCCACAGGGTAAAGGAAGCAATCATTTCATGCCTGCGAACAATATGCATCCTCTCCCTTTTATATAGTTTAAATGGCCTTAATTTGTTCTTATTTCTTCTGTGGCTATGAATGTACTCATGCTAACTATAAATAAATTCAGTTAGTACGTGTTCGCAGTGGTTATAGCAAAACATTCCTGTGTGTTTGCTTAACTTCGTGCAATAAGGTTCACGCTAAGGTGGGACAACATAAACCATCCAGCTAAACGTCCACATTGTTCCATCGACTCCAAATAAATCAGCTGCTCAATCCTGGAATTTAATCTGGATATTTTACGTTTCAGATTTCAATTGTTGTTCTACTTTAGCCATCGAGACGACATGTTTTCCTTTCAAAAATGTTCGTGTTGCTAAGGCCTGAAAGTCGGGTTACCTTTGCCCGCGTAAATCAGCAGCAAAACCTGAACTTTGCTGTTAGAGTCATTTCAAAGGCTTTTCTTTGCTTTTGTTACGAGTCAGAAAGGTTTAAAGGTTTGCCAGATTTTTGTGAAAACACAGATAATTGGAAAATGTGTGTAACGCCTCCATGAAATTGATACACTGAAATATACGTAGATACGTCACAGCTGATGATCCTTTGTTCTCCTTGGATCTAACTTGTCCTC
Source organism: Takifugu flavidus (assembly GCF_003711565.1). Taxonomy (NCBI): domain Eukaryota; kingdom Metazoa; phylum Chordata; class Actinopteri; order Tetraodontiformes; family Tetraodontidae; genus Takifugu; species Takifugu flavidus. The sequence continues at coordinate 12,747,896 of NC_079532.1, forward strand.
CCTTGGATTTCCTGGAGTGTTTGACTGTGTGGCAGGATATGGCTCACATAATAAAGTCAGTAAAGATGTCAACATATTTTCCTGAATCGTGTATTTTTTGTCTTAAAACACAGAAATGACAGCGAGCAAACTCAAAAACTGTGAACAAAGCACAGCAAATTATGAGCAATCATGAATGGAGTCAAAGGAAAAAACACATTGTGGAAATTAATTTACATTCATTATTAAATCCACAGCAAGCCAATTAAATGATTACGCCTTTATTGACTTTGTTATTGTTGAACAAAGACATGTTTAAATCCGATGAAGAGCATTCGGATCCATAGCGTGATATTTTGGGATAACCTGCCTCTAACGATCCATTCACATACTGACAGAAACAATTAGATACGGAAATACTTCTTCATTTTGTCAAAAGTTGCTTTCGTTGTCATTTATTATTATTATTATTAATATCTGTATTGTTTATTTGCATTGGACTGCCTGATTGATTGTACAGGCTGAATCGATGGGGCTCATTGAAGCTGCTGCAAATGTCCTTTTGATGTATCTGCTGGCTCTCAGTTATGGTCATTTGTCTGTGGAGGTCATAGCATATTGTTTTATTTTCTCCCTTGATAGGCCCCATACAGACAGCAACTGAGTCATAGCTCACATGATACACTTTGTTTAATATTCTCAATGAATTGGCATATCAATTTCAATATCTCCATCAGTCTGGGTCTTATTACATCAGGGATTACACTGTGTTGATATAAGTGGCTGCATATGTCTGCAACACTAGAAGAGACCACATTCTTTATGTTCTTGTGTGTGTGTGTCTGTGTGTGTGCGCATGTCTCATATTGCTATTGGAATCCAGATATCCCAGGGGTGAACTCAGTGTGCATACCCATGAAATGGATACGGCCTTCAGTACAGCTCGATGCCACACCTTATTGACCTTTAGCCTTTCAGGCGCTTTTTCCAATTGGTCACATATCTTTACGTTATCCGTGCTTAACGCTGCTGGAAGATATTTTCCCGAATCACCTAGCATGTTTCAGCTGTAAACGCATGGGAAGATATAGGTCAAACTATTGTTAGAGCATTAAACCATTATATCATAGTTGATTTCTCATTTTCACACCTTGCCCAGTTTTATACAAGGCTAATTGGTTTTTTGACCTGCCTGACAGATTTATGGCTCGCGATTAAGAAGATGGTAGGAGACAACAGATGGGGGGATAGAGAGTGAAGCAATAGCAGTCAAAAAGAGAGGATGAATGCTGAGCGCGGTACTTGGAAGCAGGAAGGGGCTATCAGATGAACCTATTTAGAAGAGGCAGCAGCAGAGCGTGAGGGAGAGAAGGGAAACAGAAAAGAGGCTACTGGAATGGGATTAGTGGAGCTCTATAGACTAATGGCATGCAATGGCATCTACTCCTGCTCTATTTGTACATGGCACATCACTATCTGGCAACTGAAACCACACACCAATGGAACGCTGGCTGCCTATGAGCCCCTCTGCTTGAGTCCAAGCGCTGCACGATTACCGACAAGTTTCCACGATACCTTTTCCATTGTGACATGATTGAGGGAAACTGAAGCTATAGACAAAGTAAAGAAGCTCATTCTCTTCTTTTAACTCTGTCATGGGCTTTGAAGTGAAGATCCCTCTGAAAATCCAAGTGAACTAGGTTTAACGAGGCATCGGAGTGAATAAAGGGTGTAATTTGTCAAGAAAATAATTACTATTAGCACTATTATTATATTTTAATCATTATAAAACAAGCAATCAATAGGCCTATTTCTTTTCGAAGTCAATTGTAGGACCTATTACATCTCGAACAGTTGAACATTGATCTTTAATGCAAACTAAAAATATATAAAACATTTAACTTTCTTACCATTTAGCAAATCGTACCAACCCAAGGCTGCGAGACTCTTCCATCAGTGCAGCTAACTGAGCTGAGGCTTTCACCTCTACTGTGCAATTCTGCTGGATTTGAATTTTTTTTGTACGGGTCCTGTTAAGGACGCTATGCTGCTCTGGCAGTATTTAGCTAGCTATGCTAATTAATTTCCATCTACGCAATATCATCACATATACAATGTATCGTAGTTTCCCTATGGTTTGGGCTGCAAAGTCTTCATGGGTGTTCTGTTGGTGGTTTGATTACAGCTGCTGACTGTATTTGTAAATCAGACTATGCGTAAAATTGTAAGAGTAGTGCTTAAAATTGTGTTGTACTTTACTAAGATGGCTAAAATGTTGGCACCGAAGTGAACGGATGGGTACTGGGAGAGACTTCTGAATAAACTGTTGTTTCAGGCGCCTGACCACAGCGCCCCGAGTGTCACTGTATTTATGTGCATTAGCAAAAAAATACAACAGATTGCATGACATTGTAGTAGGTCGTTCAATGCAGCCTTCCCCCAAAAAGCAAGAAGGTTCTGGGCTCTAGGCCCAGGGTCTCGCAGTATGGTTATTGGATGTTGTCCTTAAGCCTGGGTTTTCTCCCACTGATCCTCAAATCCCCCCTGCCTCTGGGTGTCTGAATGAATTGTTAGTATCCTGTGCTAGACTAGCCACACATCCAGGGTATTTTAGCCTGATGGAGGTGGCACTCAGTTCTAGTCTGATATCTGAGGCACGATGAGGAAGCGATATGTGGGAAGTTTGGTTGCTTTAACATTTACAGAACTCATTTAAATGTTTGTCTTGGTTTCGCCCCGTTTTACAGCTTTCCTATTGGACGCTTGGCAACCAGGCTGCCATTCTTTTGCAATAACTCACAATGTTCCACTGTGGAGCATTTCCAAACTGCAGTGTTTTATTGGGACCCATGGGTATTTCCACTGAATTCTTTGGCCAAATTCGCAACATTGCTTAAGGAAAAATGTGGACAATGAAGAAAAATAAATGAGGAAACCACAGACACAGGCTGAACAATACTCGCAATTGAATTATTTATAATGAGCTGACAGATTTGTAGTGACCTTATTAGGAGCTGCTAACCACACTGCTTACAAATATCGTCGCTAGGATATATGGATGGACATTCAGGGTGTCATATTTCTGCAGCAGGCTGCTAATAAGAATTAGTGGAGGCATGCAAGCATGAGCATGGCTGTAAATTATTAACATGGCTGTAAATTATTAGCATTCTTGGTATCAACCAATTGGAGCTCTAAAGATGAATGCAAATGCAGGAGTGCAATGAAAAGAAATTCTTGTTTGAATTACAGACCATGATCATCAGTGTTCTGCTCGTTAGCTGAGGCTTTTCTGCACAGCTACAAGTGAAAAATGACACAAATTGCTGAGGAAACTGCACACTGAGTCATAATGTCGTCCTTTCCCCATCACAGTAGGTCTTCCCTTGGATGATTCAGTGCTTTCATAAAGAAGAAGCCGCCTGCGCCTTGATAAGCCACCGCCGTCTTACATTTGTCCTAATGAGCACATTCTACATTCATTACAACTAATTACTCTGCTTAATCGTCACCGCACACACACGGTGCTCTATTATTTCACATTATTCACGAGACTCTAAAAATGAGTGTTTTCCTTTCTTAAAATCGTTGCCTTTGAAGATATAATAAAATATTTCTAAGAATTTGTTAAAAAGTCTTAGTCGGTCAGAGTGGAAACGCCAACTCTTCACAAAACCACCTTTGATTAAAGAGAAAAATGGCTTGCATAAACTTTCACTATGCTTTTGCAAATGCCAAACGGCTGCACCTGCTGCCATTTAAGGACACCAATGAGCAGAGACTATAATTCATAGAGGACTTGGAGGTCATTTTCAACCTGCAGAGAGTTTTATGACGGTTCATAATCCTAGATGGTTGGTAGGTGTGTGTGTGTGTGGTGTGTGGTGTTCTTGTATATGCTACTAAGTGAGGACCACATACTTTTTACTAAGCGAGGACATGTTGGCTCATCCTTACAACCCCAAAGGGGGTTCAAGGGGGTTTTGGCAGTTAAGACCTGGAATTTGGTTTACATTAATCTTTTATTGTGTATTATGTCAATAAAAGTCCTCACAAAGATGTAGAAGCACAAATGTGTGTGTCCGAGAGAGATTCTCTCCGAGTGTCTATCAGTTACCTGGAAATAAAAAAGTGAGAAAGTGAAATAAATGTCGCCATCAACATGATAAATCCTCAGAGCAAAGTGCCATTTGGTGAAATTCATGAGTCTCGGCCCTTCCGACTGCCTGCTCTGAATTCAAGGCCGTTTCTGTCACAGCTGTCTGACATTTATCTCAGAAAAGTTGGGGTTGAATTTCAGACCCATTAGTTACAACAGTTTTAAACCTCAACTCTGTCAGCACTTTATTTTTTTTAATATACATTTGCGGTTGCAGAAAATGAGAGAAAATTGCCCTGGGTTTGAGGCCATATGAGAGGGTTCGAAAGAGACGGAGATTGATCACACAGAGTGTTATAAGCACAACACAATTATGCAAATGACCGAAAATGCAGTTGGGCACAACCCAACACACTATTAAATGTATAATGGAAGTGGACCCTCTGCGTCCAATTGCTTTTTTTTTTGTAATGCGTTCAATTGTTCAGTGTATCAGTACCACAGTGGACAGCCCTCAATCCCCATTAACCACTTGGCACAGAGTCCGCGTGGCTCATATCGATTATCTGACTGACGTTTTTCATGCCATTTCATTCTTTCACACCTATCTATTTTCCTGATTTTTCGTCTTTGTCTGTGACACTGCCTCCTCTCTCCTCGTCATGGCGAACAGTCATACACCCAGCGGCCAATTACATCTGGCCCATCTGATTATGCTGCTCCAAGTCCAGATCCTGGATGGTGTAAATATAGCGGCACAAACATGTTTGTAATAATGATCTCAGATGGCGGCAGGGAGAGCCATTACCCCCATTACCCAATTATCTCCAATGACAGGTGATTACCAGACATCCCCCCCCCCCCCCAATAGTGCTGCCGCATCACCTCTAAAATAGCCGTTTTGGCGGCTTGAATTTAACTATTCGCTCTCGGTTTTCTTCGTGTCAACATAGGTCCACATGTAAAAACAGGCGCGTGTTTGATCCATGTCTGCTGTCATGTGTCTGCTTTGATAGCTCATTCAACGCAGAGGTTTCTTTTCCTGGACCAATCTGACATTCTGGGTGAAGGTCCCGTATTCAGTGGCAAAGGAAACAGAGCTGCTACTGCAGGGTCCTGACCCCCTTCACCTGACATGCGATAGGACTGTTTTTGCCTGTATATGTCTGTCTGACATGTGAGCAACATGCATCATACTGTTTGACTCAAAGTGATGTGTTAGTCCCCCCCCAACTCATAAAAACATCAGAGTGCTCTGGGAAGACATTTTCCGTCTGTGATTAAAGTTTGGTTCCACCGGCAGCTTTGGTCTTTAATCATCAAAAACAGGTCTTTATCTCAAGAAACCCAAGTTAGAAATGCCTTAGCTCTACTTCCTGATGACCATCCATCTCCTCCTCCAGTTCCCGCCTCCCCCACTTCATCTTGAACACCCACCACCTACAAATCATGGCACAACGCCCAGTGGTGATGGACATCTCAAGCACAGAATGCTATTTGCTCAGTCTAAAAATAAGCAGTTAGGCTCAGGAGCTCACAGATGTCTGACATGTAAAGTGCAGGAGTAGTTTGTGCGTCCGTGTTTTTCTTAGAGGGGTCTTTAGTTCATGTGCACCAGGTAAGTGAGCTGTCCATTGAAGGACGGAGGTTTGAGTCATGTTCCTGCCCTCATTCCTCTTCTATTTCCCCCTCACACCCTCTCACCCTGGGTGGTGGCTGTACACCCAGGCCTATTCTTAGCTTCTGTGTCAACCCTGTATCTAGGGAGCAGCCGAGGGGTCTCCATTACATGTCACACACACCCGCTCATGCACACAGGTGTCCCAAGACATCTCTATTTGATCTTTAGCACAGTGACTCAGTGTGCAGCTTGAAGCACAGCCTTCCAAATAGGAGATCACATCCATATGAAATTTGACAGGTTTCGGGTAGCCAGACATGATGCATCTAAGGAGGAAGTTTGACGCAAATAAAATTAATAATGAAGAACTGTTAGAATTTAAATTGATAGTTGAACAACAGAAGTTTAATGCTAACCAACCACGAACTTCAATTTTCCTTTCCAACTTTTAGTAATTCTCCATATCAGAACGCACATTAACCTTTGTGACATCAGGCTGGTGCAAATCCTTTCGATATAATTGTAAAAATCCTAAATTGTGTGGAGAAAAGACATTTGCAATGCAAGAAATTGACAAATGTGCCGCACACTAATTAAGGTGGGCAGGCCATGCGCAGCTGTTAGCTCAATCCAGCCTCAACGCTAACTTCCGTGTTACATTTAATATCCACCAACAACAATTGAAACAAAAAATAGGAAATATAGCAATGTTCTCATAAAGTCAAGTTTATCAATGACTCAGTATTAACATTGCCACGGTGCACTGTAGATGTCTTTAGTACTACGAGCAACCTTGGCAAGGAAAACTTTTCCTCATTGACACATGATGTGACACATCAACACACCGACTGACACTATTTCCTGCTCTAGTAACTCAAGCCTCTCTTTAATAGCTTAATAGTTCATTCCTTCTTTTAGATTTGGAGAGATTTTGCATTGTTTTATCTATATTTAGGAGCCTCACACGTGCTAAATTAAGCTCGTGCATTGGTTAATGAGAAACATTAATTCTGTTGGGAATCTGAGCAGAAGCCCTTCGTACAGCTGAGACGTGCCTCTTGTTTAAATCCCGGGGTAATCGTCCCGAGCACGTAGCACTTCATAACAAGCGCATTGCCTTACAGACCACACGCGAGATCGGCACCAAGCTAAAGTCTCACAGCAAGAACAAAAACCTGTCAATGAGCTTAGATGGTTTAGTCCTCATCGCAGCTGTTCCGACTGGAGCAATTCAGCACGCACAGCGACTCCACACCTCTGAACCCTACCAAATATTATCTAAAAAGTTATTTTAAAATGGTCATCAGATATTTAAAGTTTGTTGTGGGTTGTCTTTCTTTTTTTTAAATCTAAATGAGCAAAACACTGGGTAAATCAGAATTACGAGGATGTATCCCCACATTTAGCGATGCTCTGAATCACAGCGGCTGATAATGTCTTCATTAACCCAATCTTGCCAAAAACAAACTACATCCCAGGTGAAGATGGATGAAAGGTTACAGTTGCCAAGCGCTTGTCGCTGCAGCAAACGACAGCAATAATTCTTCTGCTGCTATTATACATTTTGCTGACTGAATTGGTTTCATGTGATGGCAAATTTTATTTGAAGGCTTAATGAATATCAAGTTCAGTACAACGCAGTTAGTTATAGGATCTAACGTTACAAAACCAGTGGCTTGGAAGGCACCAACCTATGATTATAGTCAGTAACTATTGATTTACAACACATTGTCGATTTATTACTAAATTTATAGTGTAGAGATGTAGGACCATTTGTTAAATAACTTTGAATGTTTGTGGTCCATTAATTGTGTAAAAGTCTGCAGCTGTTTGGTTCTGCAGCTGAGGGTCTGACGGTTAATGGCCTCCCATGAGCCCGCTCCTGTTTTACTGCCCAAACCATAAGGGACGGAAAGGAAGAGTGATGGTGCCTGAGGGAAAAGGAGGACAGCGGTCCAAAGAGAGGGAAAAAAATCAAGGTGGAGAGAAAAAACAGAAGTATGACCACAAACTTGAAGAGAGAGGAAGAGGCTGGGGAGCTAAGGAACACAGAAAATAGCATGAGTGGAAGGGAAGGGAAGAGTTTGCAGAGTCAGACATGGTTGTAAATTGATCCAGAAGCCTGCAGTTGGCGTGACTCCTACTGATGGATGGGTGCTCAGCAGGAGATGTTCTGTTTCTGAACCAAAAAACAGAGTCAGCAGAATTAACCTTAAACATTACCTATAACCACATGATTATTCTTATATATAAACAGCTGTATGCAGTGTGCACATGTACGGTGTGAGCTGCTTCTGCATAGGCTAGGCTGTGTGAGCGTATGTAGCATGTGTGTGCGTGTGTTTTAGCGGTTTCAGTTCGTGGCAACAAAGGTCAACCATTCACGCCCATTAATCACAGATGAGGCACCAAATTAATTATCATTTCTCTCACCTTCATGGCTTAGAATTCACTACTTAATATTAAATATCCAGTTTATTACATCAACCCTGTGGAAGATTTTATGAGTACATGACATTATAATTAATTATCACAATAAAATGATACTGTCTTAGAAAATATGCCGCCACCCAAAATGGTGTTTTATGTTGTTATGTCAAACAAGCAGTTTTTTACTCCTCCAACATGTTTCTAATAATGTGTTGAATGATGAAGTGAAGGCAAGTTTATGCGTTCGAGAGTGACAAAAAGTAAATGTTCATGGAGAGGGTGAGAGAAAGGGGTCTGCTGACAGCAACAGGATGCATGGACAATGTCACGGAGGCCTGGTCAGATCACGACTGGCCAGGACCCCCCCTGGAACCGTGAGCTTTTTCAGAGTGCCTGCTGCAGGCTTGGGAGAGGTCAGACGTGGACGGACACTGTGGCCATTGTGCCGATACGGCCGAGCAGACATTTCCATTCAGAAACCAGGTGCTGAAGCCATACAGACGCCCTGTGAGGCGTCTGTGTGTGTGTGTGTCTGAGTGTGTGTTGAGTGTTATCAAGACAATTTACCAACATTAATTTTACCCATAGTTCTACAGACAAAGTAGCTGAGCTTTTATTTTATTTTGTAGACAGACATTAGACATCATTTCTGCAGATATGTCCCCAGAAATAGGTGTCATAATGCACAATGAAGGAAAAGTTCATAGCAATGGTACGTTAGTATTATTTCACTCTCCATTCCTGTTGAATTCAAGCTCCTCCCCTCTTGTTTTCACTCCAGAGCTGAGTGACAAGGTGCTGTTTTTACTTCTCATTCTTGGTGGGTCCTGGTCACCGCGTGAAGCTCCTGCTGTGGGTGTGAATCAACACCTTGTGGCACACGCTAGTGTGTGAGGAAACTCCCAGTCAAAGGAAAGTGAAACAGAGAGAGAGCAGTGGGGAGAAAGGTGTTCTTCTTCCATCCCTCCCTTTTGTTTTTCTGTGAGGAATCACCAAGAGACACTTTCCACTTTCAGACTTTCCATGTCCCTGAGCTGGAGGGACAAAAACACAGGTGCAGCCACCAGTCTGAGGCGTCACCAGCAGCTGCTGCCCCACAAACCGTACAAATAAAAGACAAGCTAGGGCGCGGGAGACCCGAGTCTGGAGACTTTGTTCAGTGTATCCAGCGTGTGTCCATGAGATTATAAAAAATATATAGTTTTTGTGCTCTCAAATGATGCATGTGAGACGTGGGTCTTGGTCTCCCAACATTCTAAGCACTCCCCTCCACGGTCTGCTGGCTTTGACCCAGGATCAAGAGAATATAAAAGAAGCCAATAATGATAGAGGGGAATGGAAACTACAGAGCAGGAAGGCTGCTGGGTCGGGCCCATTATCAGATGTAAACAGAAGTAAATCTTCCCACCATAAGATGATAAAGGTAATCTGTTTTTAAAAGTTAACGCTGGTTCATATAGAATACACAGCGCATCACAGTTTGATACATATGGGGTATAATAGCTGCAGACCACTCAGGGTGCCCCCGCTTGACCTCTGTTCACAGCCAGAATCGCCAGATCTGGGCCCACTAAGTAAAAGAAGGTGGCCTGGTTGGAGTCCACTTTCTTTTACACCATGTGAATGAGCATCTGCATGTAAGTGGTTTACCTGGTGGACAGAGGGCACCAGGGTGCACCATGGGAAAAAGGCAAGCAAGTGGCTGCACAGTGAGGCTTTCAATGACATTCTGCCGACAAATATGCTACTGATGTCTGTGGCAGCACCTTCAGGGGTCTCTGTTAAGACTGTTCTGGCAGCAAAAACCAACAAATATTTATTGTTTAAGGGGTTATTAACAGTGTCCAAATAGTGCTATGATGCATTATCAAGCCAATGTGAGTCTACAGCTCTTACTACTGACAGAAAAAAAGCAGGAAATACACATACGGTAATTACTTGAAAAGACAAAAATTTCCTAGACCTTATTTCCCGTTCTTTATGCTAATTAGATTCAAATTAGATGGCATCGTGTCTTGCTTTCTTTACTGTCTGTTGACCAAACAGATATCCCATCACACATGGTTCTATTGCCCCTCCCTATTTAGTAACTCACTGTAATACTATGGTCTAGGGGTTTGTAAGGGTATCAAGGACATGTGAGGAGTATTTGAGCACACACACTCATATTCAGATGTTTCTCAGCACTGCAGCAAAAGTGTGAAAACATGAGAATTAGAATGCCACGCACATTGTTGTGGCTTTTAATTTAGCTCGCTGGCAGCCATCTAATTATACCCTAGTGACAGGGCACATTTATTGCATGGGAGTGACACTCACCCATAACACTGGCTCGACCGGCACCCACGTACCTTCCAATACCTCTAAATACAGAGTTAACATTTACCACAACATTAATATGTTGGGTTATTGCTTATGTATAGGCTAAACCTGGGCTTTAATTCTCTTCCTCTCTCTCTTTCTGTCACAAGCAGAAACCCCACATTCAAAATCCACCCAGTTCAAATATTACTAATATTGCTGTTATTAAACAGTATTTTCAACAGTGATAATGATTCAGGACAGATTAAATCATTTTGGTTCTCACACAGACAGCGGAAAACTAACACTAACCCAGGAGAGGGTTGCCAAGGACGACAACATCCTGACATTTTCTATTACACTATTGAGGACACTTTTCTTGAGAATCGACGCTAAAGTCACTGATCCGTCCACCAAGCACAGGAGGATCCACTGAAGCACAAGATCCAAGCGCAATAACAACTTCTTTTGGCCACACACCAGCTCCAAATCTGTCCATTTTTGTGTAGTTAAAAAGAAAATCTCATTTTAAAACTCTTAAATCACTCATGATTGTTCAGTTGTGTGTGAATGTGAGTAATAAAGAAAATAAGTCACGTGTTGGGCTGCAAAGGAACAACTTGATCCTCCGCTAGATGATTCTGAATGGTTACCAGGCAGCCTGTATTGTACATCTTTGTCATTTGGGAGCCTCAGAGTGTGCTTATATTGCTTTTTTAATGCGTCAGTGGCATCTGAACACACAGCCAGTCTCCATCCATGAGTGATAGAGGCTTTCTTTGTCAGTTGGCCCTCTATTCTGTCTGTATCCTGGCACATCATTTCTCCATAGGGAGGCATTCACTCGCCATTCACTTTCTATACCTCCCTTCCTGTCTCTCCCCGTCTTGCTCTCCCGTTTTGCCAAACACGTTGTAGCTCCCAGGTTCCCCACAGGCCCAGGCAGCGGGCGGGCATGCCCATTGCCAGCTCCCATCCTCCTCTGAGAGGGGCTGACGACACCGCTCTTCTCCCCGGTGATTCCCTGGCACACATCAACACTTCCACAGGCTGATATTATTCATCACGCCCGCCCAGTATCCAAGTAATGAAGCCTGTGGTAGATCCATAGTAGACAACAAACTGTACTGCTCGCTTGCGTTTATCTGCTGTTGCTTGCACATTCTCTCGTGCAAGCTCTCCGGAGGGGCCTTCACCTCAGCCTGGATTAATAATGGTAAGTGTCCACCCTTATGTTTGTGTAAGAGGCCTCTTGAATTTATTATTACCAGAGATTTTGCATGTTTATCTTGGGAATGTGTCGGGTCCGTTGTTACTCGCTGTGCTCCAAGGGCAGTGTGTTGAGGTTACATTCAGAACGCCTATCTTTGGTCACGGTGCTGAGGATGAGCCTCAGGTAGGGTCCATTGCTGGTGGGATGAGTAACAGATCACATGAGCATCACATCTGCGCTGCTATGAGCAGAACTGCATGTCAACAGCGTGCATGCCGGTGTGTGATTTACGACAGGAACCCCGGGAATCATGCGGTGTTCAATGTTCAGTAATAAATTCAAGGCTTTTATAGAGTCTTTGTAGAGTTTCATAATTAGCAATGGGTGTGCTTGAGAACCTCTGAGAGGGGAAAAAAGCATCTTTTGTCATCCACTGGACCGTGAAGCCAGAGAAAATGGTTTCAGCATGCGTGCTTGTTTTATTTCTCACATATTGTCCGGAACCATTTTTTTCACATTATTTAAGAACTCAAAAAAAAAGAAGCTTAAATGCAGTCAGTTTGAATGTCTTGTCAAAAGCACAATGGAGAAATGTTGCTGTCATGTTGCAGATGTTATTCCTGATACACGTACGTGTTTACAGTGATCTTTTAATGCTCTGGTTAACAGGCTTGGAGAGCTGTGATCTCTTAAGTGGGCAGCTGAAAGCTCTGAATGCTCATTGACAGCCGTGCTGCACTTTGGGGACTAGTTAAAGGTGATGACAGAGCCTCGCGCTTCTCCAAATACTGTCAGCATACACACTCACAGTCTTGGCATTAGGAGGATAAAGATAAATCACACAAAGAAAGGAAGATGATGTACGGCATTTATCGAAATTACTTTAAAAGGCTACTAAATGGCCCAATATTCTGATAGAACACCCACATTTATAGAGACTTTTTTGAGCACATTATGTAGAACAGAATTATAATTTAACTTTGGAAAGTATTTACCAGCAAACACACAAGTGCTGTGTAAAGTGCAACAATATGCAAACAGCAGAAATTTGTGAGCTGGGACATGAACTGGTCTACAGCCACCATAAAGACTGGGCAGCAGCGAAACCATGACTCCAGCCCTTCCTGCACCCTCCCCACGTTCCCTCCACACACGTGTTTTTGATCTTTATTATAAACTATCTGAGCATTTGTGCCTATTGGTCGTAAAATCCTTATGCAATCAAAGCATTGAAATCATTAGCATTCACCGTGTTTCATGCCAGGACCGTGCACGCGGCTCTAGTTTCTCACACTGTCGCAGAACACCTCTCATCACGGGGATGTGGGGTTAAGAGGGGTTACCATAACTCTCCTTTTATTGCGCTGCCACTTCCTGAGCCGGCTCCAGCAAAATGAGCAGAATTTTAAAATGTGAAGTACGGAGAATAAAAACAAGAGTGTAGCAGTAAAAAATCTGGTTGTTGCCTCCATGCTTGGGAACATTTGTGTTGGAACTGTCTCACATGTCGTGTTAATAGACGTGTCTTGAGATGAAGCTACAGAAGCTGTCTCTTCCTCGCATACCTGTGGGCAGAAAACACCGAGACTCTTATGCGGGTTCCTCTTCCCCCACTATGCTCACACGCATGTTTTGAGTCTCCACGCAAAGAGCCAAGTGAACAAATGGCCCTGAAAAAGAAACGTGCTACTACTTAGACCTTACCGCAGCCCATCGCACCAGATCTCCATGGTTATTGCAGCGTCGTTTCAAATCGACCATGTGGTTTGGATCAAGGATCGCCAGTGTCATCGGAAGAAAAAAGAGTCAAGAGTCATGGGAAGCTATTTGAAGTTTCATTGACCCCTATCAACCCCTCGTCCCCCCACATGCTCCAAGTCCCACAGTTGGGCAGAGGAGGAACGCTGTACAGAGGTTCTGCAGGATGTCCCGCAAATGAACCAAGGACAGGAAAATTACACTTTTTTAATCAATAATGTGGTTTGTGGCCTGTGGTGGGGGCTGGCTGGGGCTAATAAGAGAAACTGTTATCTGTTTTTTGAAAATGGCATCTCTGCAGCCTGTGGATCAAGAACACATGCACATAAGTACTCCTGACTCTGCTTAGCGAATGTGTAAATGAATTTGCTATAATACTAAAAAATCCATTTTAAACCAGGGTCAAATGATGCCTGCAACAACTCGCAGGTGTTATTTTAAATTTTAAATGAAAAATACAATCCAAATTTCTGATTTACCAACTAAATCAATGTTCGTCCTTGTGGGTAATTTGTTAAAAGGCTGTCCTCGTTTCAGCTCCCATCAGTGTGATAATGTATTTGACCCGCCGGAATCTCGACCCCTCCGTCAGTCGCTGCCTCAGAGGTTATCTTGGGAAAACTCGTCTTCACGCCAGCTCAAATTTCGTCCAAGTCCGTCCCTCTCTCTCCCACAGATCCCCCCCCCCCCACACACACACATACATTTCTATATTTGTGGGGACTTTAGACATAATATATTATCTAACTCCCTACCTTAATGCTAAACACCCTGATTAACCCCCTAACCCTAAACTAAACCCAGTTCTAACCTTAACCTTAAAGCCATGTTTTAACCATCAAATAATCCTTTGCAGTTGTGAGTTCTCACTTTAATAGCAGAATGAGTATTTTTGTAGTCAAGATGTAGCAACTACAAGGACACAAACACACACAGATTATGAGCAGTCACATAATCTGACAATTCAACTGAGCGAAAACATGTGGTTGGGTATTTTTATGTTTAGATATTTACAATGCTGAGCCTGGAATCGGTGTGGACTTTTTTATTGAAGCGCCATCTGCTTCCCCTTTATTTGTTAAATTAATTCACCGCAACCCTTTTATTCCACTTTTGATTTGCTAATTATTTTAAGTTCAAGATTTCTCTCCGCATTTTTTCATGTCACATTCCGGTTTGCCTCCACACGCCATCCTCTGTAGGAATCTCTGCTGACACAGAGCGGCACTCTTTTAATTCACGGCAGCTGACCCGTGAGCTGAACCCCTCTGACCCACCGGACACTTGTGTTTGCAAACTGTGACAAAGTATCAGATTTAGTCTTTTCTGCAGGTGCAGGCAGCATATAGAAACATGGGGTCCGGTCATGTTCCTATCATCTCACCCCTCCACCCCCCCACTCCATCCGTTCACTTTGTATTGTGCCCACATCCAATGACACATATAGGCATGTCAGCACATGTTCTCAGACACACGCTCTCATCAAACATTCCAGGGAAAAGTAATGAGTGAAACCCTCAGTGGTTCTCAAGAAAAGTCAGCCTTTGTCATTGAAGGACAAATTAAATTAAACTTCTTTTTTTTTTAGTTTCTCCAAGGCACTGAATTACGCATGCACAGACATCTTAATTAGCTAAATGAGTCATTCATTTTAGCTGTTATTAAGATAAAGTTAATGAAGGTAAGCCTAATTAAGATGTGATGAATTGGCGTGTCTGTGGCGCCCATTAAGACCACATCTTCTGTTGCTGTTATCACACTTATCTGCTTTTATTGCAGACTGCAGCCTAGAAGACAGATATTACAGTCGTGTTGGTTCGCCTGGGGGACGTCAGCTAGGTCTCAGAGTGAAGCTGCTGTTTTTTGTTTTTTTTTAGCTTACTATAGCATTTTCATAGATGTCAAGCAATGTCTCACAGAACAGTGAGGAAAACTGTATTGAATAAGCTAGAAGCTAAAAAAAGGAAAGAAAAAAGAGATGTAGAGCCCCTGAAACCACTCCAGAGCATTTGATTCCTGAGAGGGAAAAGTGAAAATCCAAAAAAGCCAGAAACCCCTCCAAAAACACAATAAAATCCACGCTCTATATTCTCATATGTGCAGTGTTTCAGCAGCTGTACTTTCAAGATAATAATGACAATAAGGCAGATTTGGTCTAACAGTGATGCTTTGAGGCGACGTTTCCCAACTGGACAGCAAGATGTAGAATGTTGTGGCATGATTGGAGTTGGCAGGTTGGGGACCATCGCCTGTGTGATCACGGGCAGCAGAAGAGCCTCTAAAAGTGGAGGTCAAGGGACGGGGATGAAAAATAGAATGAGGATGAAAATAGAACCGCGCACGCCTGCTTTGCTATGTTCCTTTTGTTTGTATTCGGTTAGCATTAGCAGAGTGTTAGGGCTCGCCTTTGTGTCCATTAACATTATTTAGACTGATGAGAAGGATCCATCTTCCACATGCAAACATTTGCAAATAATGCAGCAACATTTTATAATTTGGCTGAACCTCTTTCGTGGATGATAATCTGGACATATTTTACTAGAATAAAGAATGTTATGGTCCCTTCCTCTTTTATTCGGTTTTTCTTTATTTGCTTGCCTTATTTAAACAGGTTACAGTCTATTAAAAAAGGAATCTCAGCACTGACAGCCCTTCTCACAAACCTAGCAGTTATCACTCCATTAGCAAAGAGAGCCATACCATAATAACCCTTCCTTGGTGCAGGTTGTAGAGGTTCCTAATTTCATAGTCTAAAGTTACATGAATCCCTGTTTTTTGCTCACAAGTGTAACAAAAGACACTTAGTTGTCCTAAAGATTTGTTTTTAAGGAGACATGAAATTGGATCTGTCTAAGACACGATTGTGTTGAACATTAACGCCACTGCGTGGAGACTGGGAACTTAAATGCTACTTGCCAGAGAAATATTTACAAGCATAGGGCTTAAAATCTTGTTAAAATTATATAGCTGCACCTGAAAGCGTGTAAAAAACATGCCTGTGGATGAACTGCTGGACTTTTCTTGTCCTCTGTGACGTCCACCTCGTCATCATTAGCAACAACCAGTCACACACACCCATGCTCCTCAGACAGTTTTTGGAGCTTTTGGGGGGGTTATTTTAATCAAGGACGCTTCAACAGAATAAGACTGCAAGGGTCTGGTACTGAACCAACATCCTCCGCATACCTGGAGCTGCCACTCGACCGCTTGAACCACAGCTGGCCTGGAAGAAAAAAAAAAAGTTAATGTGCTATGGTCAATTTCCAGTCAACACCTGGGCTGACGGACCAGGATGCAGAACAGGTTGTGTCACATTTCTCCTCCATGTCCAGCAATAAGCTAGAATTGGGTGCAATTTCCTCCCGAGTAATTAGTGCAGAATTGGCGCTGTTTTATCAGCCTCCCTCGGGGGGCCTCAGCAAAATGGGCTTTCAGCTGAAACAGAAGTATTCTGGAAGTTGTCTGGATTTGTACGGACAGGTTAAAAAAAGCAGGGACAGGGCGGTATGAAGCAGAGAGGAAGGGCTGGTTTATAGAGGGTTCTGTGGGCTAAGCCATGCCTCATTTCTTTGGTCTCATTGCTGTCAATGGCAGCCAATAACAGAGAAAGATGATTCTCAGGTTTGACCTTATGCCAGCGATGACCCCTGTGCTCATTGATCTCAGAGGTGATGGATGTTCACCTGAAGATTTTATGTTGTGTGATCCATTTTATCCTCCTTCTTCCTCTCACCCCTGTGTGGCCCTAGGTGCTTTACACCGGCCAGACTGTTGGAGACAAAACTGTCCAAGGCTGAATGGGAGTTATTGGGTTTATGTCAAAGTCAAGGTTCTGTCTGAACCTGTAAATCACAGCGGAAGGATGGAGGCTCATGGATCTCTTCTGTTTGACCTCAGCTTAACACCAGAAGCCCTATTAAAAGAGATGCCCCCCGATCAATCGATCAGGCCTTCCTTCCCCCAGAACCCCCTTCTGCTATCGACAAGGTCAGTTAATCCATTGTTAAATGTCAGAAGACACAGTGTTTATGTGCTCAACTCGCAGTGCTGATGTGCACAATCAGGGGTCAGCCGTGACACGTAATGTCATTAAAATGCACAAAGGGCCATGACAAGGGCATGCACATCGTTTGGTTTTTTTTAAAGAACACAGTTTTGACACTGTACACCTTTTTGTTAAAAAAAAAAAGTTGTAAAGCACATTTATTTGACAAATCTTTAACAAATTAGACACAATGCCCTCAACAATAGACTCCAGACAACTGGCCCTGTGAAGATTAGGTACATGTCTCTGTTTTGGGCTGAACCTTTGAGGCCAGATGGGTAAAAACTCCTTAAAAGGACCGACCTATGATAATCAGCTGATACAATGGGGCTGGAAGGGTTATCAAGGGTCATCGGGGCAGTCATGACCACCTCATGATAAGATAGCCATTTACAGGAGACAAATATCTATCCATCCATCATCTTACACTTCTCTCTTAATGGGGTTGTAGTGGGTGCTGAATCTCAGATGCCTCTGGGCCTCAGGTGGGGTATATCCTGCACAAGTCAGGATATCAAGTCAGTTTTTTAATCAACAGGATACATCTTTTTTCAACCATTCAAGCATTGAAAGTGGAGAGACTGGGATACAGCATCCATGTCAATTTCAAATCCCCAAAAACAGAAACAAAAAATCAATCAGTTTTAAAGCTAAACGTGCTTCAAAGATTCCATTTATGTCAAAGCCATGTCTTTGTAAAATAAATCCATAAAAACACTCTTTGCACTATTTCATGTATCTGTCAGTCCATAACTGAGGGTAACAGTGTTCAGCCAACTTTTATCGTCTGCTTTTTGCAGAGCTAACCTGAGAGAAAATGATGATTCTTACCGTTATTACAAGCCTCTGTGTCATTTGGCAGAGATGCGTAAGCAGACACGGTCGTCTCAGTCTCGGGGAAACAGGAATAGCCGGTCTAGCCCTTTTCAACTTCGCCATAACAGTCACTCCTATGTTCATGCTAGCTGCTTCGCCACTAGCACTGCCCGCACCACGTGGAAAAAAAACGGTTTGACTCAGTCACATGTTGGGTTAGAGGACGTTATTGTTATGTCTACTTCCACATGTATACTGTTGCATGCTGGTTTGTGGCTTAATGCTTTATGTCTGTTTTTTGGCTAGCGGAGAAAAGAAACCTTGCAGTCCTCCACAAGTGTGGTGGCAGAACCTTGACTGTTTCCAGACTTGTTGAATAAAATCTGCGTTTGATAGTGCCACAGCACACCGTGCATCTGTGGAAACGCTCCCTTAATGGTAATTTGAATGGTCTGATGCATCAGGTGACTCGAGGCTGACGCGGCTGTGTGTGAGCATGTGAGTGCTGTGACATCGCTGATGTGATTTCTGCTGCATAAAGTGATCTTTTCTAGTTTAAAAATCACTCTTCCTAACAGCGTCAGTGAGCTTTTGGTCACGTCTGACCTCGACGATTTACCTCTTGATTCCCGTCATTGTCTTTGTAAAACCGTGAAGTAATCTTGCACAACGTTCTGGATTTCTTTGGTTCGCCTCTGTTTTACAGCAGCAGAAAATAAAAAAAAAAAAAAAAGTTTTCTTTAAGCTACAGTGGTGATTCCTTCCCAGAAATGACGTTGTCTTGTCAAGAAAGCATTTCAGTTGCAAGAACTTTAATTTTACAGGGCCCAACCTCCTCCAAAGGGCCATTTAAAGGAATTTTTGCAGGACCTGACGGAGTCTCTGCTCCAGTGTAGGTACTTTTATCAGAAAGGAAAACCACCCTGGTTTACTAAGTGTTAATTGGGCGAAACCACCATCAGAACCCACCAAATCAAGCTTCCACAAGTTCTTCTTCAAGAAACCTTCTGCTCTCCTTCATAGCATCCACCACAATGCCCATGAACACACGAACCAGAAGTTCGGCAACTGCTTTGGCTCCGTCCTCATTGTATTTGTTGCCATTATTTTGGTGATTATTTTGTTTCTTTGCCATTATTTTGGCAGCTCGTCTGGGTGATATCATGGTCAGAACTGTTTTCGATTGAGCGGAGATCAAAACTCATGAGAGGCACGGCTCCTGTAAAGTTCCTGCCCCCTGTATTTACCAGGAACTCCCGGAGTGGAAAAGGACCTCCCTGAGAGGAAGAGCTTTCACAGTCTTACTTGAGTTTAATAAAGGTCTTTTAGAGTCCAACAGAGCCAGAACACTTCTTAAGAAGAAACAACCTGGAGTCAACAGATTGATATCTACAGCTAAAATGTTGACTCTAACTCAAATAAAACAATTGCATAAGAAAAAAGTACTTTAAATCCTTCTATTTCAGATTTCATCGAAAGGAAAACAAATCTTAGCTCCTTTTGAACGTTAAATTGTGCAGCGTTCTTGCACCTCAGCAACACATATATACAGTATGCATAAGCCCACACATAAAGCCCGTCTACTGATATTTTACATGTCTGCTGGAGAAAATCCCTGCAAATGTCGTCATCCACCTCCAGGCCGCTGTGCTGATCACATGTTTCATCCTCCCAGATGGAAAGCAGGCATGATGTATCACATTATAATAACACTGTGTTTTGGAAGAGTTACAAAAGTCTGATTGTGTTTCCCCCGGACTATCTCTGATGACGCGGTGCCGCATCATACTGAATTCATGAGGCCAAGAGAATCGTTCGGAAGCAGCGGAGCCAAATCCTTTTCCGTCACGCAGCAGCCATCGTCCTCTGCTTCGTGCAGGTTGGCAGAGTTGGAGGAAGGTTGTGTGTTGTTGTAGTTCCCTGCGGAGGTGAGAAGCAGGTAGCCCAAGGCTGAAATATTGATGGATGATGATAAATTCATGTGAAAGACTGAAGCTCATCCAAACAGTCCTCCAATCTGACACAACTGTGGCAAATGGGGACAAATTAAAATTCACTGTGACATGAGAGTGGACAGTATTTAGTCAGGAATCTGGAGGCTTTGTGTTCCATCACATCAAAGCAGAGTTGAAACTGGCTCAAACGGGCCGCCGGTTGTGCCACGCTGGACTACGGGCGTGGCCGCTTCTGTCGTGAAGATGATGCACTGTTCTTGGTCATTTATTCATAACTCTGAGGTTTCTGCTGTATGTTTCATCAATTTTTCACGACAGAGGAGTAAATCACCAACAGCATCCAGTTTCCCCAGTCATGAACGGTTGAACATGCTCGTCTATTTGTGCCGTCGTCCCGAGAGGCCGCTCACACAGAGGAGCGGGAGTGACAGCGGCTGACGAGCCCCAACAGGATAAACGTGGTTTACAGCATCAGCAGCTCTGGCTGGTCTGGAACTTCCTGAACGTCTTTTCGAGAAGTTTTTGAGAAGCTGCTTTAAGCATGGGGCATACTCGTTTCTGTGTTTTTTATTCTGAGCCGGGGGCTTGACACAGCTGGCTTCCATCACTCTATACGTACGGGTGCGTGCATGTTACGCCTGCGATCACCACAATTCCAACGCATCAATCATCTCATGTTGAGTAACCTAATATCCAGGAGTGTAAAATGACCAGCTTACACCTCGAATATGTTCTATGTTTTAAAAACAGAAGTCAGCAAAATATCAAGGTGATTTAGGTTAACTTTATTTGCTTATGTCATTGTGTCATTACCTATTGAAGGAAAAATAATCTAATCCGATTTGCTGAAGTGGAATTATTGAGTATTTTAACCTGCATTATTCATCTGAATTATTTTGAATTGCATTTTTCTTCTTATATCGCAGCTTTCAGATGTCCATTGTTCCATGGGTGCTAACTTTAACTGCAGCTGGGGGGGGGGGGGCGGCATGGAATTGTAAAGGGATGGTGGGTATGAAGTGTGCTGTGCTGCTTTATTTAGGTGGTTGTACTCCCAGGTTTGTGAAGAGAAAGGTGGGGGTCAGAGCTGATGAAAAATGAAAGGAAGGAGAGAAAAATGCCAGAGAGTGTTTTTTCCCCATGTAGTGTGTGGGTGTGGAGGGCTGGAGAAGACAAGGCAGCGGATGGGGGTTAAAGTTTGGTGTGGGGTGGGGGGTGGGGTGTAAACCAGCTCGTGTGCTGAGAGATCTGAGGGTTTGTGATGGCTCCAGCTTTGAAAGGCTATCAACAGATCTTCACTGCTGTTCCCACTCCAAAGCCCACATCAGCGGCATCCCCAAACATACATGGTTCCCCCCCAGCAGCACCACCACCTTTGCTGTTTTTGCATATTTTTGACCAGAGGCACGCAGAATCATGCTTGAAGCTAAACTAGAGCGGTTAGCTGAACTGGTCATTTGTAGAGATATAAAAAATAAAATCCTCTCTACAGTTATTAGCATACTAAATGCTAAAAGGAGGAGCGGGGAACAGAACTCTCATGAGGGCTAAATACGCTTCAAACATCCGCTCCGTCTGACCTCAGATTGTGTTACGTGATTTTTATCATGAGTAATGAACCACTGCCTCAACACTAACATTCCCACAATGCAAACCAAATTACATCCGTTTCTGTTCAGAATCTAACCTGTTTGCCAACAACGTTCCTGGTAAGGTTCCGCCCGGACCCTCCAAGTACCAGCTGTCATTTGCATAGCCGAGAGGCCCGTCCTCTCATTACCGGATTAATTCAGCTCTCCTCCCACTGTCTGATGGCTCTTTATCCAGATGGATAGAGCCTGTTTGCGACCACAACCACCGTAGCCACTAGAGTCATTGTCATTCAGCACCAGCACAAATCCGCTCTCCGAGGTTTTGCTGCTTAGAGAGAGATTGACGCCTCATTTGGGATGGTTTAAGACAAAATACAGAGAACTTCCTCTTCCACAATGGCTGAGCAGCTAATGAATTCACAGTCAATCTGTATTAAGTGGCTGTTTAAAAGTTAATCTTCTTGTAAGGTTTTATTTCATGCCTTTTTTTCGCCATAAGGTGCCTAAATTCTAGGATGATGCTGTCGGTCATGGACATTTGCGTTTAAATGTCAGTGTAATGGGCAACCTGAATGTTCCATATGTCAACTTGGCATCTGTGTTTCGGACAGCATCTTTTGTTATTTTGGTTCCTAATGAGATTTGTCACACTTTGGTCCATATGACAGTCTATTAAACCAGAAAATGACATTAGTTCCATCCTCAGAAACTTCTGCATTTTTAGCCATGTGACTGTTGAAAGTCAAACGGCATCACGAAACAGATGGTCCTGACAAGATGAATTCATGCGTTGGCCGGATGAGTGTTCCATGATTAAAATGAGCTGCATCACTGCAGCACTTCCCTCATCGTAGACACGGAAACAGGCAGGTTGATGTGTGAATAAATATTTTAATATTATTAAGGGTTTTTTGCCATATGAGACTTGAGCTGTGGAAATCACTCCATGTGTGACATTAATCCAGATGCAACTAATCTTCCAAAATGATATTTCTGGGTTTTTTGGGGCGAAAACTCGTAGCTTTAAATTTCTATGAAGGATTTCTTGTGAAAGTTGTGGTGATGATGAATTTGAAAATGGGAAATCGCTGTGATTATCTGGTAAAGTCGCTAATGGACAGATGTGTCAGTCGGTCAGAGCTGCTCCTTTTCTGTCTTCATGCCTTTCTTTGTGAGTTGTGACAGCTCTTTTTCGGCGTGCACTGTTCTCCACTGTATCCTCCCTTTGTGTTTTCCTAACCTTCTCTTTGCTTTCGCTGTTTTCTCCTCAGCTTTCTATGCTCATTCTCACCCTGTCTTCCACCTAGACCCCCCCACCCACCCACACCCCCACCCCCCGTCTCTCTCTCTCTCGCTCCGACTCCGCTGTCTGCCTCAGCTGTTCTCAGTTGCGCCGTGTGCCTTGTGCTGCAGGGACAGGACAGAGCTGTGCTGACTGGGACTAGTCCAGAACAGTGTGAGACTGAGGGAGGAAGACACAGGAACTGAGTGAAAGAGGGAGAGCGGGTAAGATTTGTGCTTACCCGAGCAGATTGGATAGCTGAGAACAACTGGACCTTTTTCTTTCCTCTGTAGCTGAGGGGAGAGACTCAGCGTGACGGTGGATGGCTGCTCGGACAGAGCTGCACGCTGGTAAGATACAAGGACAGAAAACTCTGTTCGCAATTAGCAGATACTCCACACAGTGTTCACCTTTTTTTCACTCTGCCTTCTGCCTCGATTAAGTTCCGAGGCTCACTCTTGCAGTGGCGTTGACCCATGACCCCTAACTGTGCTTTGCAGGTTGTGTCTCCTCTGGAGGTGGAATCTAATTTTGGCTTTTGACCCCAGGAACGGGAAAGGGGTTATTTGATTTGGTAGGGGGGGCGAGACCGGCGAAGAACCCACTCTGAATCATCCACCAGCCTCTGCTCATAACTGCTGAATGTAAGGAAACAGTTCTGCTATCAGAATTTGCTCCCTGACAACGTAGCTGCCCACCCTGGAGGCTTGTATTTAAAGGACGTCTCTGACCTCTACTGCCCGAGGACCATGGGCTCTTTCTGGGGAAGAGTTACGCTGCTCTGTGTGGCGGTCCTCCTTAAGACAGAATGCAGGGGAGCTCAGGAAACCAAGAACAACATCCCTCGGCTAAAACTATCTTTTAAAGGTGAGTTTTTTTGCCGTTGAAATGTGTGACACCCACCCTCTAAAAGATTAATCCACCTTTTACTTCACAGTATCGTCTGTGACGTGGATCTAAGGCGCTCGGTAGCATTTGTACCCCAAGTCAGAATTAATGTACATCAAAAAGGGTATTGTTGGAAAATAGGTGGCTATAAAAGTTATAATTTTGACTATGTAAACACATAATATCTTATAATACTGCTATGAACCTATAATTCTTCCACAAAGTAATGAAAAAAAACCTTGGCTCATTGTTGTAAATCTTCATCTCCATGTTTGTTTCCCTGATCAATCAGGCTTAAGCAAGATCCAACTGCTTAGTGTTGGCACGGAGCCCCTGTGGCTTTTTAATGGCAAGAATAAACCTGAAAATGATTAATAATAATAATTCCTGGAGCCGTCCAGCCAAGAACAACAAACAGCGGTTAAAAGATATTTCGAAAAGTTAATACTCTTGTCCAAAGCGAGGCGCTCTGCTGGCCCGTCC
Organism: Takifugu flavidus; assembly: GCF_003711565.1. Taxonomy (NCBI): domain Eukaryota; kingdom Metazoa; phylum Chordata; class Actinopteri; order Tetraodontiformes; family Tetraodontidae; genus Takifugu; species Takifugu flavidus. The sequence goes on from NC_079532.1 coordinate 12,772,358, forward strand.
TCTCCCATCTCCCTGTTCCTTTTTGATCACCTGCTGACAGACTTACAGTGAAGTGTCAGACTCCCCTGCGATAATTCATCCCCCCGTCCGTTTATACTTTTCACCGGATGTCATTTTTCTGCTTCCTTTCTCTGCTCCCCTGCATGGTAATCGAGCCACGAATGAGCGGTGCAGGTCTGCTCCAGCAGATGGCTTCCCCAAAGTGAGATCTTTCTCTCTCCTGGCTTGGAGATCCATAATTATACATGCACAAGCATGCAAATGTGCACGCGCAGCAAAGGCCGGAGCGGGCGGCCATCTGTTGACAGCTAATGATACCTGTGAGCATCAGGCTTTTAAGACAACATGCTGTCTGTTTGGTTTAACACACCCATGCTGTGATATCTCTTTTAGGCCTTCAGGTAGCAGCTGGGGCGGCTTATCGGCCTGCCCTCCCCATATTCAACATTCCCATCAGATCTCATTTGCATTTATGGGCAGAGAAATACATTTGGCAGCGTCTCTGATGACGCAGGTGTCGGTTGATGTGCGTGTGTGTGTGTGTGTGGGTGGGGGGGGGATACTATTCATAAAACACTGAAGAATTAGCTCAAATATTACCTGCTGTAGGTCCCATTAGGCAAGCGACAAGGGATTATTGCATTATGAATCATTTATACGATCTTATAAATTATGTATTACCGTTGTGATATGGCAGACTTGGGCTTGGAGAGCAGAGGAAACCAGAATACTCATTCTAATGAATTACCTGAGAGCTAAATCCTGAAGAGGGACCCTCTGATCCAGGTTCCACAGAGGTGTGAGGTAAAGGAACTCTGACCCCTGCAGGTCGCTCGGAAAATTGAAGAGTGTCTAACGATGACTGTGTCCGTGACGGCGCAGGAAGCCTCATTCCTCCACACATTCTTGAATCTCCTGAAACCAGTGGTTCACCACAGCATGGAGCCAAACACACACACAAATGCTCTCTCGCTGTCACACGCACACGCAGCTTCCCAGGGGACCCCAGCAGATCTTTGAAAGTGAGGGCTGAGGCTAAAAGGTCAGTGGGGTAGGGACAAACACGACAGCGGTACCCCACGGCTACCTAAACACCAGATAAGGCCCAACTGTATCAACAATCAAAAAGCTGGCTGTTGATGAAGTAAATTGAGTTTACAGAGCAGAACTACACGCTAAATAGAGTCCCTCTGCACGGGCTCTCCTGGGATAAATGAATAATCGATTCACACCACCAGGGTAAATGGATCCTCCCAGGAGTTAATACCCATATGGTTTGCACATTTCAGAGCTCACAAAAAGTGCAGCACATGTTGTTAAGTGTCCAGGGAAAGGTGCAGTCGAGCAGTTGCTTAAGTTTTATAGGATATGGGTGTAATTCCAAATGCACTTCTTTTCAATGTGTCCGCCCTTTTCCCCATCAGAGCCAAACACACACATGGTCACACACATTCAGCAGGGCAACATAAGAGATTACATCCTGTAAACTTTCAATTAAAATGTCGGCTACCTGGGACTTTCTTAGGTTCTGGAGGGGCTCTTCTCTTCTCACTGGAGGCATTTTTTAGTCGGGGATTTCTTTGTTTTCCATCCCAGAACATTGGAGCCATTTGACGTTCTTTCAAGAATGAATTTACTTGTCCAATAAACATGCGATCTTACATAATCCCAAGGGCTCGTGGCTGTTTGAATGATGATCAGGCCTAATGTCATAAAGATGTGCACTGTTGTTCAGTTAAATAACGCAACACTAAAGGCAACTTAAGCTCTAATCAATACAAATACACACTGCAGACTGCAGTTTCTCCTTTGATGAGTATTAACTGAATATTTCCCTTGTTCTTCATGCTTACAGAAGTCTCTATGAGACTTTTGTATATTAAACCGGAACAGTTATCGGTTTGGTTTTGTCATTGTGTGATTAGTCATTAAGAGCTGACCATCGCTGTAACTACAGCACCGGCTCAATTTTTGACCTTTCCATGTACAGCGTCCACACGTGGGTGATTGTTCAGATGTGTTTATGCATCTCCTCAGAAGCACTTAGAAAACGCTCCTAGTGCCCTCCAGAAGAGAAAGAGAAAAAGGCGGAGAGAATGTAGGCTAAAAGAGTTTATTTTTACCAGTCTCACATGGGACTGTTGATTCTTTTTCATCCATTCCATCTGCCCCCTCATCTCTCTCACTCTGTATCTTCCACCCTCACCTTTCATTTCCCGTCTCTCCGTCTGTCTTTCACTCGCAAATTCATTGCTTGGAAAAGCCAAAGGATAGAAAGGAGCGGTTTGTTTATGTTCAAGCGAATCAAACCGAGAGAAGGAAATGACACCGAGGAGAAAGTCGGCAAAACAAAGCAGCTGGTAAAAATGTTTGGTTGCAGAGTTCCTGCATGTCTAGACTAAAAAGCCAGACAGAACCTTAAAAATTACGGCAGGGCAGCAGCTGACACCTGTTTTGTGCCCCACATACGTGTGCACCTGTGAGGAAGCATGTCTTTCCGTCTCTCTTCCGTCTCGCATCTCTTTAAACAGTTTCACGGTAGACGCTGCAGTGCGGCTTTTTAGAGGATGCTCATAATTGCCTCGGTGCCACGCCCCCTTTCTGATTATAGTTGCTGCATTTGAATCACTGCCAATCCAGATTGTTACCACCCATCAAAATTAATATAGGTATCGATATCAGATCTAGACTACGGATCTTCCAATAGAGAACCAGTCTCTAGGGTGAGTAGTTCTTAATAACTTGGCAGGAGACTCTTTTGAATGGTCTGTTGCCATGGCGTTTATGGGTGGTGGGTGTATGTTGTGATGCTCCATCCTGTTCAAGAGGGATCTAGTTTGAAGTGCAATTATGATGTGCGGTTTCCATGTAGGGTATCTCCACATGAGGCGGTTGACAAAGCCAGGGTTTGATTCTGTGGCTAATTACTTATTTCCTTTCCATAAACAGACTCTACAGGCAGACAGATCCTCATTTTTTTGTTGGCTTCTGCCTTTCCAGGTGACTCATCAGTGTGTATTTTTGCCTTCACATAAAGAACGTGCAGGGAAACGTGAGGGGTGGTTTTCTTCTCTCCAGCACAGACCTGGAGCTCTGCTGCAGGTGTGGAGGGGTCAAAGGTAGCCAGCAGCTGCTGGATGGCCTCATTATTAATCACCAATGATACAGCAGAGAACAAATCTGGGCCACAAGGGAGAAATCAAGTAAAACTCTTTGTATCTCCTATTTAATAAAATTTCATATCCGGTTCCAATCAGATTTTTGGCTGAGCTCTAAAACCTTGCTGAACTGGCCCATCTAAAGCCAGTGCCATTCATTTTGATTTAAGCACCTAAGCACTTAGGAAACCATCTAAATCTCCACGCAGACATAGATTGAATGCTGCCATCCTGAGTGTACAGTGTTTAGTGACTTGAACATGTAGCTAATCTGCCAAAACCGAAATGTTCTTCTGTTGTTGTTTTTTTCTTTTGTACTAAAATAGCCCTGTTTCCTTCATTTCAACAGGTTTGTTCTTTCACAGTCACATTGTTTACTCATTTATCTACTCTGTTTTTCCTTTTTTTACTTTGCGACGAACCTTTGTTGGCACGAAAACCACAGAAACCCTTGAACGTCTTCATAAATGCCCTTCTTGTGCAGTAGGATCAATTCAAAAACAAAAACACACAAAATTATATAATGCCAGACACTTTTGAGTCCCATAATACAACCACAAAACAAGCATTTCCATATGAAGATGAAATGGGAAACTTAACCAACTGGAAGTCTTTTGGATAGACAAATTACAGGCTCTGAAACCCTTCAGGCTTAATGGAAGATAGGTCTGCTGGCTTGACAGAAAAATCAAGACATAAATGTTCTCCGTTTCTACATATTTATGGTTTGTAATTGGTTTTGCTTTGGTTAAATTTATGATTGCGGCCCACTGAAATGAAGTGAGTTTGTGTTTTGGATTTTTATCGGTTAAAATTCTGTGGTTGTGAAGGCTCCTTGTGTCTGCATCAAATTTTTGAGCAATAAAATCTAAGTACAACATGAGTGTGAGGACGAGAGCAGAGGGATCCGTCAGAGGCACCTCCACACTGGACGGAGGGATTTTCTAAAATGAATTTTTAGTTATGTGCAATGAAAAACATTGACTGAACCATGTTGATATGATCACTTTTGAGTTTTTCCTCTCAGTTGTTAACCAGGTATAGAAGCAGCTGCTATCTGTGATGACAAATTAAACAAAATTCAGAGTTTATGAATGAGTAAAAAAGCCATTGGTACAGTACGATGCCTCTGGTCTCTTGTTTCTGCCTCTCTGCCACTCGTGTCCTCTCGGGTTCTGACACACTTCGAAGTGGGGGTGGGAGTTGGGGGGGGGGGGGGTCACCGGTTCTCATTGCTAAAACATTCATGAGCTTATTTATTGTTTACAGCCTGAAAGAGAGAGAGAGAGAGCATCTTTCCCCTGCATCCATCTGCGTGGGCGGTCTGTGGGAGGAGGGGGGAGTCATTGTGTAGTTTGACTGGTTTTATTTTTCATGTGATGCTTTTATTCAACATTTACAGGTTATTACTGCCCTCGGGCATTTCTTCACTCACTAGTTTTTGGGAAAACCCTCATAGAATGATGGAACTTTCTGGAAAGGATATCGTTCTTCTTCATTGCTCAGAGCTGTGAGCAGATGTTAGCCTACCCATTGTTTATTTACAGTGTTTAATGTCTACAACAGGAAAATGGATGTAGAAAATGGATGCTCTATACAATAATCAGAATCATAATGATATCTTAATATTTAAGGCCTTTACAGAAGTTCAAATTCCATTGGCTGACATGACTTTGGCTTGGCTTTTTCTTCCCCCTTTTAGCTGTTCCGGTTCTACCTTAAAGTACGTCCTTTGGTAGAATGAAACTGGTTCTTAGTACTGTGTGCAAACACCCTGAGGTGATGACTTCTACGACTACTCCCAAAATTTTATGGAACTGTGAAATTTGGGTGAGAAACCCGCAGCTTACTCACGGAAGGTCACAATCAAGTAAGGTAAAGTAGGGCAAGACAAGGCTGTCCGGCATGTATTCGGTAGTCGACGCATACTTCACTGGTGGTCTCTAATGAGGCAGTTTAGCTCCTACTCTGAAGTAGCCACTAAATTAGTCAACCAATAGGCCTTTTTAAAAAAGTCTTCCTAGTTCCTGCGGTGTGAACATGCCACGAAGGAGGTACTTTTGTTACAGGAACCGTGGAGTAGTTCCTTCAGTACAAAAGGGCTCATTGTCTGTTTGCAACAAGTTCCACTTTATACCGTGAAAATAAATGTTGCTTCCATGCTGGATTTGGCAGTGTGGCGCATTACCCTGCAAAATGTGGCCTGGACTCCATAGTAACTGCTCCTAATTGCTGATGTGGTTTTGAGTAATTCTCCAGTTTGGACAATAACATGTTTACAGAGTTGTTTCTGCCAGTTTTCAGTGTCAGTGTAACTTGGCTGCTCTGGTCAAGGTCATTTCCTCGCAACAGACAGATTGATCATTGGCTCCAGCCCCATTTTCATCTCAGTGGGTCCCGTTTCTGGCATTAGCTGCCCAGTCCAATTTGGCTCAGCCGTGCTTCAACTCTGGCTGTCGGTTTCCTTGCTCGGCGAATGATTTGTAGTGGTGGAAACATTCAGTAAGGAGGGGCTTTTCTAACAACACAACATTTACATCTAAACAAAAAAGTGAGGACAGAGGGGTTGGATAAAAAGGACCGCGTGGCCCGAACTGTTGTAACCCAAACACACTGTTTCATCTTTTTTAATGTGCTTAGTGAACCTTCATGAGATTCTCCAAGCTGTCATTGTATGCAGCCCATTACTGGCTGAATGGAGCCCCGAACGCGTGGTCATGGAAATGCCCGAAGGCTGGAAATGCTTTCTAGACCAGAGGATGGGTTTTTGAAATGGCTGACGGAAAGAAAATATACAAATCAGAGTTATGGATGGATTTTGCAAGAAGAAGGAAACATCATTTTCCTGCTTGCCAACCATTGCTTCCCCTTTTCTTTCTCCTGTAGAAATGCTGGAGTCTAACAACCTGGTGACGTTTGAAGGCCTGGCCAACAGCTCGTCTTACCACACCTTCCTCTTGGACGAGGAGAAAGGAAGGCTCGTGGTCGGAGCCAAAGACCACATCTTCTCTTTCAACCTTCTCAATATCAGAGATTATTCACAGGTACAAACCAAGTTCTGAGTTTTCCATCCGTCTGGGTTTTTTTTCCCCTCCATCCCCAACTCTTTCTGACCGACTTTAAGTGCGCACCTCCATCCGGAGCGCCAGTCAGGAGCTCAGGTATCTTGGGACCTTCTGTTCTGTTTCCACACAAAAGTGCCTCATGCATATTTCAGACCAGTGGCAGTTTGCACACGATCACATGCTGTGTCAGGACTGTTAGATGCTCTCTTTACACCTGGATGAATAATAGACTAAACTGAAACAAAGTGGATAACAAATCACATTGCGACCTCTTCAAACCCTTGCGTACGTGCACACGCAGGCCGCAGCTGCGCCGACTCGCATCCAAACACGGACTCAAGGCTCAGGACTTTTCCTAATAAACAGAAACTGTTTTGTCTTTATTGCAGATCCCTTGGCCGGCATCTCCCACCAGAAGAGACGAGTGCAAGTGGGCAGGGAAGGATCTGTCGGTAAGAGCTGGGCTCATTCATCTTACCAGAGCAGGGGGTGTCAGCATTTTGCCCCCCCCTTTCACTCCCACACATAGCTGGAAAATCTAATTTCTTCTTTTTCAACAAATATCTGTTCTGGCAAAACCTTTTCCTTCACTGGGATTAAAGTATGGTAAATATTGGGCATTTTATGATGAGTTAACTTTAATTTTATACCAGTATGTCGACATAAACAATCCGCTGTCTGGCCAATGCACCACCATCGGCTCCATCCTCATGTGCAGGGCAGGGCTGAGATCTCCATTTGACCTCTTCGAAGCCGGGACATTACAGTGCTTTTGTACATACACATAGAGATATATACAGGGATTATAGGCATTAGCGTCTCATTATTTAACTATACGTTCTGTCTGATTAATTAAGTAGGACCTTTAAAAAATATATAGTTTGATGTTTTAGACACAGACTATTTACCTTGTTTGACCCTTGCACGTCAAGCCACATATCGCATCTCACAGGCAGAGTGCAGTTCTAAAATACTCGGACTGCCTGCTGTGTGTGTGCGTGTGTGTGTGTGTATGTGTGTGTGGCAGGCTCACAGAGAGGTTGTCTTTGACTCCTCCGAGCTGTGTTATGAATTCCTTCTTCAGCTGAGCCTGAGGCAAAATGTTGAAATGTAAAATCATGGAAATAATGTTTGTGCTCCACTTCACTTCCTCACGTCGGCCAGAACAGCGCAAGCGATTCTCCCCTTTAACCCTTCTGTGTGGTTTCTTTGAAGCTCAGTGAAGTCCTTTGTGTGTTTTCTGTAAACACTGTGGTCAGGAAAGAATAAAACGTCCCGGGGGGGGGGGGGGGGTAGTTTGTGTTATAGAGCCCGAGGAGAGTGAGTATTAAAGCGACGGAGAGCGAGTTCATTGATGCCGCCTCATGTAACAAGCCAACGTTCCTGGAAACACATGAATGAGTGTGAAATAAGTTGATATGCATCTGTAGGAGGAAGATGGAGAGCTGCAGAGATTCCATAGAAGGACAAACCCAATGCAATCCCAATGAGGAGCCAACAGTTGTTTTCATGATATTATTTAAGTTTGCAACCTTCCCAGCGACATACTGTGATACTCAACAATGACACGGCAGAAAAGAAGAGACGTAAATGGCACTGATGATTTATGAGGTCATAGGTTAAAACAGAAGCCTTGTAGGACCTCATATCGAACCCAATACCTGAAGAGAGCTTAAAGGAATTTTCTGCAGACGGCAACTGATTCGTTTTTCAAGGTCATGGGTCAAAGGTCAAGCTCACTACTGTCTCACGGTCATTCCATGCTTGTGGAGATGGAAGCTGCTTCCTCAGCCATTGTAGCTGACAGTTTGATTTTTGTGGTTGAAGGCCTTTTTTGTAGTTGCAGAGCTAAGTGCAACCACAGGAATTTTAAAGATTCCCCAAATTATTTTTTAGTAAAAACATGACCCAGCACTGAAGAATTACTTAAAATTTGGTTTAGAGGTCACAGGTCACTCCAGCCTCACAGTCTTTCAGTGGCTTTAAACAGTCTCGGGGTAAATTTGTACAAATTTGCCTCAAATGGGAGCTTTGACTCAAGGATGAACTCATTCAAATTTTGGAGAGCAAAGGTCATTGCAACCTAATACTCGATAAACATCAGACCTCTGGGATGCCTTCGGGGATTTCCATTAAATCTGACACAAACCTGCAGTCTTGTTCAAGAGGGAACTGAGAAAAATGTGCTCAGATTTCAGCTCAAGGAAGAAAAAAAATCATCAAGGAAGGTGTGACGGACTGTCTTGACATAAACGGACTTGGTTCCAGTTGGACTCAGTGATGAAGTGATTCGATTTTTGGGTCAAAGGTCAAGGCTACTTCATGCTTTGTGAAGGGATTTTTGTCAAATTTGCCACAGACCAACTTGAACATAAAGGTTGGCCAGACGCCATGATGGCCTAACCCATTTGACGTATATATAAAGTCATCAGGACCTAATCACTACAAACTACAGACAGCAGCTGTAGATTTAGTCAAAACCTGATCAATAAGTCTGTTTTATCCGTCTCTGTTCCAATAGAGGGAGTGCTCCAACTTTATCAAAGTGTTGCAGCCTTTCAACCAGACCCACATCTACGTGTGTGGAACAGGAGCCTTCCACCCCGTATGTTCCTACCTGGAGGTTGGAAAGAAAATTGAGGTAAAATCAAACATTGTACTATATTTAAAAGATTTTGGCTGCTCAGTCGTGAAAGGCTGGCATTAAGAAAAAGGCGAGTGCTTCAAACAAAATGACTTCTAAATAAAGATGGTCTTAATCAGCATAATGGTCCGGAAAATTAAATACAGACTTACATCGTCTGCTGGATTTCTAGTTCATTATTCCAATAAGAGATGGCTTTGTGTCTCTCTGTGTGTGGTTGTTTTCTTGTGAATGTGAGTGAAATCACCCTGTTCCAATAAATGTGTATTTCCCATTCATTAAATGTCTATTTACAGACAATTAGAGGCAGAACAAAATCCATCTAATACGCACAGAACACACTGGAAGTCTCATTTATCCGATGGTTTCCTGTCTGCATTTTGGAAGGAAAAACAATCAGACTGTTTTCAACTGCATCAAGAGCAGCTTAACAATACAGTAGTTTTAAAATGTGACCCACTTCCAAGAGAAATAGCTACATTCTTTAAAAATGACAATACATTAATTCTTGTATTTGGCTGCTGTATATGATCATTCATGTTTTTCTGTCCTTGTCTTCAGGATAATGTCTTTAGACTCATGTCTCACATAGAGAATGGGCGAGGGAAGAGTCCCTACGACCCCAAACTGCACACTGCCTCCATGCTAATCGGTGAGTGTTAGACAGGCTCCTCTGCAGGGTCACATAAAAACGGTCCTGCACACCCTTTGCATTGCTCTTTCATTTTAAGCTCACATATGATCTAAAGTAAGTGTAAATAACAGAACGGGGCCTTCGTGTCTTTCATTAAGAGCAGATCTGCCCTGTAGTTTGGATTCAAACTTTGCAAACCTGTCATTGGTATCACTTGTAAACCCAATTTCTACTCAAAAACGCCTTCTTTATGGGCTGTGTGGGTAACGCCAGATGAGATTCTTTTGCCTCACTCCCTTTTTGGCAAGTAAACAAGGGCTCTGTGTGCATATCTTTCTCTTTTTAACCCTCAATTATTACCAGTCACATTGTGTTATATCACACCATTTAAACCAGCAGATGGCCATTTTCCATCCCATCACCCCTCATCCCATCTCTCCTTTGTATCCCTCCTCTCTCAAGCATTGTTATGTACTCCCTCGACTCACACCTCTGTCCCGTTTCTCTTCATCTGTCTATCATCTCACCCCTCTTTCCCCCCCCCCCCCACCCTCCTCGGCCCCGCCGGGATCGATTTCACACTCCTGATGTTCATCACATCCTCGCCGTCTGTGCCCTCTCAGTGTACCTGAGCTGCTAAGCCTCCGAACATTTGCAGAGTCTTTAGGCGAACATCTCACCCCGGTTACCAGGGAGCGACCGTCGTCACCTTCGCTCCGTTTTCCTAATCTGCTGTATCAACACGGACTTACTTGATTGACCCTCATTCTCAGACGGAGAACTGTATGCTGGGACGTCCGCTGACTTCATGGGGCGGGACTTTGCCATCTTTCGTACTCTTGGAAAGCATCACCCAATCAGGACAGAGCAGCATGACTCCCGCTGGCTGAACGGTGAGAGATTCTTGGAAATGTTGGTTTATAGCTCATATTCGCCATGATATGTTTTGGGGAATGAATCAGCTCGGTTATCGCCACTTACCGACTTGCTTGAATCACATTAATCCCGACTGTGCTTCACAATGAATCATCTTTCTAACTGGTGCTTTATTATCGTTGAAGAATAAAGTGCTTGTAACTGGCATTCAAATCTCCACAATGCAATGGCTGTTTGCATTGCAGACCCCAGGTTTGTGGCCGTCCATCTGGTTCCCGAGAGCGACAACCAAGAAGATGACAAGATCTACCTGTTCTTCAAAGAGAATGCTATAGACGGAGAGCACGCAGGGAAGGCCACGCACGCTCGCGTCGGGCAGCTCTGCAAGGTATGCAAGCAGGCATTAACTCACCACACATCGGTTCACACCCGCTGTCTGACAAGAACAAAGGGACAGGAATAGAGACCCACGGACAACGTGGCGAATTGCCACCTGCATCTCAAAAAAATCAGTCAGTTGCTGTCTAAGTGGCTTCCATGGCGGCGGGTTGGCGATTATTTTTAGGCCGGTGAAGAGAGGGCTTTGTTGAGCCCCTGAACGGGGAAACCTGAGAGAAATGTTAAATGTCACCTAAACCTGAGAGGCTCTGTATGGCAGCGGCGTTGGCAGGATTCGGCTGTGATTGGCTCCGCTGCGTCATCCGTCTATATCAGGGGTGGGCAAACATTTTGATTCGTGGGCCACAATGGGTTCTAACATTTGACAAAGGGGCCGGACCAGGAGCAGATGGATGGATGGAGTGCTTTGGTAACCTCACCTCATTGGAGAAAAAATACACATCTTGGGATATGGAGAAAACATGTGCTTTAATTTCAAATGAAAATGAAGAGAAGCATTACAACATAATATCTGACTTTGGAATGAGTCTTAAAACACTTAAAATCAAATTAATAAAATGTGCCTTTTTAAAAAAATTAATAACCATTTCTATTTTAAAGCACTGAAAGTTCTGTTATCCTTCAGGATATCACCATCACTCTCCTCCTGACTGTCTTTTTTCTAGTGGGAAAACACCAGAATTGCTGTGAAAATTTAACATTAACAAGGTTTATTCATTTAATTTTTCAAGTTTGGCGGCCGGATTAAAACGTTTAACGGGCCGCGTGTGGCCCCCAGGCCTTAGTTTGCCCATGCCTGGTCTATATGGAATTACCGTCAGGATTCTCTTCCAAAGTTGTCCTTATTTGTCAGGCTGGAAACCGCCGCACTCAGCCGCTGCCTCGGCGCTCCGTTCAGCTGCGCAGCCCTTTCAGAACAGTGTGATTACCCAGAATGTCAGGAATCTCCCATGCACAAAACAAGACAAGGCATCCATTATGGAGGACGGTGTTAATTTAGGATGTGGGCATGTTTGGACACATTCTGATTCATAAATCAACAGCAGGATTTTTATGAGCCAGCACTCTGTGCCTGCACGTCTGCATGCTACACCCCGTGAACTGGCACTTCCACGCATGAGGGATGCTCTGCATCATAGCTTGTATGCAGTCTGCTATTATTAATCATGGGAAAAGAAGAGTGAAGAGGCAAATATGGATATTTGTCTGACTGACAGACTGACTGACTATCACGATAGGCGTTTGAAGAATGAGAAATTAAATCAGAGGTTTCCTTCCAGGCGTGTCTGGCATCCATTAAAAGGAAGCTGACACTGGTTTGTTATTGTTATTTGAATGATCTGACAGTAATTAGCTGTCCAGAAGCATCTGCAGATAATTTAACACATAAAAATGACATATATATTTGTCATATGACAAATTTGAAGCTATAGCTAGCTATAACTAGCTAACACTACTGGATGGATGGATGGATGGATGGATGGATGGATGGATGGATGGATGGATGGATGGATGGATGGATGGATGGATGTGTGGGTTTTCCCAAGACCTTTAGCTTTCTGGCCTTCTGTCCAACAGAATGACCTGGGGGGCCACAGGAGTCTGGTAAATAAGTGGACTACCTTCTTAAAGGCTCGACTGATCTGCTCCGTGCCTGGCAGCAATGGAATAGACACACATTTTGATGAACTGCGTAAGTGCTCGGCCCCGAGTGTGTGTTGTGTATTATCCTTTAATAAGCATATTTCTGGTGTACAATATGTCTGCAATATGTCTTCTCTATGGCTTACAGAGGATGTTTTTCTTGTAAGCACGAAGGATCCCAAGAGCCCGATGATCTATGCTGTTTTTACTACTTCCAGGTACAGTGAATGGAGATCTGCAGTCGTGACTGCTGCTCTGTGTCCTGGCTGACTGACCTTATCAGACTCTCTGTCACTCTTTAGCAACATCTTCAAAGGCTCAGCTGTGTGTATATACAGCATGGCCGACATCAGGAGGGTCTTTCTGGGTCCTTACGCTCATCGAGATGGACCAAACTACCAGTGGGTCCCCTACCAGGGACGGGTTCCCTACCCTCGGCCTGGCACCGTAAGCACGCCGCCCAGGGTGAAATCCAACGCTTATCCTGCCTTTGGACTGGAATCTAACCTGTTCCATCCACAGTGCCCAAGCAAAACGTTCGGAGGGTATGACACCACTAAGGAGTTCCCCGATGAGGTCGTGACCTTTGCTCGGAGCCACCCAGCCATGTTTAATCCTGTCTACGCCATCAACAATCGACCAATCATAGTCAAAACAGACGTGGATTACCAGTTTACGCAGATCGTGGTGGACAAAGTGGAAGCAGAAGATGGACAGTATGACGTCATGTTCATCGGAACAGGTAAACCTTTCCATTCGCATTCCCATTTGTTCGTCACCCTGGAACATGTTGTCATAGTAACAGCTGAATTGTAGAATATACCGTATATTAACGTGTGCTTTTCTTCTCCAGACATGGGGACAATATTAAAAGTGGTGTGCATTCCTAGAGGCTCCTGGCATGACCTGGAAGAAGTGCTACTGGAGGAAATGACTGTCTTCAGAGTACGTTCATCTCATTTCACTTGTATTACATCTGTATCAGGAAAACCTTCTCTGATCCATCGGTTTTATTGTCACCTTGGTATTTCTGACAGGAACCCACCACCATTAGAGCAATGGAGCTTTCAACGAAACAGGTATTTATTCCGTTTTAATCTGAGGGGGTGAAATATGACCTCGGTAGATGAGATTAAGCTCCAGGGAACGGCCCTTGGTCAGCCGGTGCATCGAAAAGACACCAGCCACGAATATGAGTAACAGTTCAAATCGGCTGAAACTGAACAAAGACAGTGGAAGAAAATAGAGCGGGAAAAAATAACAAAGATGTCAGCATTGGAGGAGCATTTACATTGTCATCAACTTTATAAACACAGGTCATTTAATGACAGGCATGAGGCAGCCGAGCACCTGGGGTAGTGACACATGACTGAATTCCTGCCTTTACTGACAGAAACACCTGTCCAGACCCTTTTCCCCAGTTGACATCTCTATTTTTCAACCCGCGCAGCAACAACTGTACCTGGGCTCAGACTCTGGCGTGTCCCAGATGCCCCTGCATCGCTGCGAGGTTTACGGGAAGGCCTGTGCCGAATGCTGCCTGGCAAGGGACCCTTACTGCGCGTGGGACGGCACCGAATGCTCCAGATATTTTCCCATGGCGAAGAGGTGCTCGATCCACGCTCCACATTCACACTATGTTGTAGTAGAAGCGGCGATATCTCCGGGGTTGTGTCAGTAGTGACCCTCGTCTATTCATGTACTCTGCGTTCTCGGCGCCGCCTCCCACACAGAACCTCACGGGGGTTTATTGATTTCGATGGTAGCCGCACAGCAGCGCGTTTCTTGCTGTGTGTTAGATCCCAGAGTCCTGCAAATGTGGGCAGGAGGAAAAGAAAACAACGCGTTCTCCTTTTGCCGCAACGCAGCAGGGAAGAACTGTTGACAGCAGATCCTGTCAGCGGTTCGGCTGATGCTTCTGTGTCTGCGCTGACAGCCAGAGATGATTGATTAGGTGTGAATTCTTCTGCCGTCCACAACCTACAATTAAAACTGGCCTCCGATTCCACAAGCTGCTGCCGTTTATCAGCTTTGGGGTCCTCGTTGTCTCCCAACTGAACGCACACACAGATTTCCCATCACTTGTAAAGAGACGCGCGCTGTTCTTTGGGTTTCTGCAGGAGGACGAGGAGACAGGACATCAGGAACGGCGACCCGCTCACGCAGTGTTCCGACCTGCAGCATCACGGTACACAAACAAAAGCTCTTTGAAATAACACAAAAGTGAAGTTCTGGTGGGAAAAGAAGGGTCAGGCTTTGCATAGCTTGTAATTAACATGGTCGGGATTCTAAGTCTCCTCGCTGTTGCACTGTGGGCCCGTCTGCTGCCAGGTCTGTGGTCCAACGCCTCAAAACCAGCCTGTTGGTCACAAATATGGCCTTTAACTCTTTAAAAGACGAAAAGAAAGAGGGCAAAATAGCACGAGTACCAGGAAACAGTCAAGCTAATGTGATATGTGCAGTTCTCTGGATCAAAGAACTGTATAAAGGGAATAACCCACTGTAGTTAGAGCAAACCCATGTATCCTCCTGCATCCTCCAACTCATGACCGAGCGTTGTGTGACACTGTAATATTCTCACACGTGCACTTTTCCTCCAAACTAGATGAGCTAAATGGGGAGACGACGCTCTTGGATAAAACCGTCTATGGCGTGGAGAACAGCAGCACTTTTCTGGAGTGCAGTCCCAAATCTCAGAGAGCTGTGATATACTGGCAGTACCAGCAGTCTGCTGACAGCCACAAGCAGGAGGTTGGTACCCCTCACATGCACCGCTGGAATAAATTCAGATAAATTATGCCATCATAGCAGGTGTTTGATGACGTGGTCCCTCGGCATTTTGTATTGGAGGTGCCGTACTGTAATATTCCTTTGTTATTTCTTCAGCTGTGTCATTCTATGTAATTATACATGTCTTGTTTAAAGGGGGCCGTTGTATTTTATAATTAGCTGTGTCCTTCACATGACTGCCTCCAACTTCTCATTTCAGATCAAATCTGAAGAGCGCTTCATCCTCACAGCCCAGGGCTTGCTGATTCGCACGCTTAGCAAGAAGGATTCTGGGATGTATATGTGCCTGGCAGTGGAGCACGGATTCATGCAGACCCTTCTGAAGGTCACCTTGGAGGTCATTGACACCGAGCGCCTGCAGGATCTGCTACATCGCGAAGAAGAGGAAGCCAGCCCGCCCGCCCAGGACCGCTCCCCGCCTCAGGAGGGTCCCACCCAAAAGCTGTGGTACAGAGACTTCCTGTCGCTGGTGAACCACCCCACTTTGAACAGTGTGGACGAGTTCTGCGAGCAGGTTTGGAAAAGGGAGAGGAAGCACAAGAGGCAAAAAGCTCACCTGGTGCAGCAGCAGCAGCAGCAGCAGCAGAAGGTTACGGCGAACGCTCACAGCCACATGCATCCTCAGGGGCTCACAGCCAAGTGGAAACACCTGCAGGAGCGGCAGAAGGGACGGAACCGCAGGACACACGAGCTTGAGAGGGCCCCCCGCAGCGTCTGAAACATAAACACTGACTTTTAATAGCCAAAATGTGAAACCACACCAAGATATCATTCTGTAACTAAAGACCTAACCCCTCATTTCCCCAAATACAGACACCCCCCCCCCCCACAAAGACTGGAAACCTCCAACTGATATTCTGATCTGCCAAATGGTATATTCCACGCGTGGGCAGCCGTGTTTACAGTTAGTCGGTGCTGAAGACTGCAGGAAACGGGATGTGCGATCTTGCCAAACCATTGGAGCATATTATCTCAGCTGCCCTCCGTGGCCCCAACGCAGCGGGACCGACCAGCACAAGAGCTGGATAGACAGAAGAGCCCAAATATGGCCGAGCGTCAGCCTCCCATCGCTTAGATGTCAGCCTGAGACAAATCTAAACGCATAAAAACTTTCCTACTTCACAAATAAGGCAGCAGAGGGCTGAGGGACTGAAAAGACGTGGAGACTGGGTGGACTTTGGGTGGATTCAAAAGCACAAACTACAGGAAGTGATGATCCTGCCAGGAACAGGACGGTTCTTTTGGGGTTTTACGTGCGCTTAAATCAGTCAGCAAGAGGACAAAGATGCCTGAGCACTGCAAGAAACAGTCACTCCTTGTATAAAAAAAGTAAGGATATGTAGCTACTGTGTGTAAATACTGCCCTCCACGGCCTCTACTCGTACTAAAGGGAACGGCCCGTCTGGCCGTTTATGTCTTTTCCCTGGATAGACATTTATTTAAGGTCTTTGGAGGGCAGGCACGAACTGGGAGACTTCCTGCTTGTGTTCTTGCTCGTGCTGTAGATAAGCTATTCAAAGAAACTCTGGTTTTGTTACTCAGTTTTGTGTTTTCTTGATCGCTGATGTCAGCTGTCACATCCGTCTGGCCGGCTCAGCGTGTATAAAATGCCACGTGAGGTTCCTCCAGGTTTCCTTTGAACACACCCTCGTTTCCACTTGTATTTATTAATATGAATCTGTGTACAATAGTTTTCAATGAGCAGACTATTTATCTCTTTATTAAATTAAATAAATCTATATCACCCACTTCTAAAACAGCCACAGCATTAGTGCAAACAGTGGCAGCCGATGCCACTACATAGTAATTACATGCATAACATATCAGATGCTTTGAGCAATAAGCTAATGGTATATGCACGCACCGTATTTCTCTCCACATTCCTTTAAATCAGCATATTTTTGACAGGCTTCCCAGCGTCATGTCATAAGAAAAGTATGGGGGAATCCTTCTAGTAATCCCTAATTGTATGAAGCACAAACAGAAACACATGGAATGTAGCTGATGTCCTTGTGTAAATATGAAAATAATGTCCTATGTTCCAGACCCGTGACTCTGTGTGTTAGTGCATGTGAATGCTATGCTATTGTAGTAGTCCCGCTTTTGCAGAAGCAATGATAGCGTGCCGTCACCGTCAGTGTGTTGTTTCCTCATTTGGTGCAGAATATGAACTATATTTCAAATCTGTACATATTTTTCCTCTTAGACACACTAAAAAAGTGGAAATAATAAAGTAGATATTTGTTACGAGGACTAAAAACGTCCGGGGAGCTGCGGACGACACTAAATGAGCTACAGTCAGTGATCTACGCTGCGATACCACAACCGCCACAGCACGTCAGTATGTGGAGGACCTCGTCCACTCAGTGTTTTTCAAACGAAAGAGGCTGGAAAATCTATTTTCAGGCTAAGCTAGATTACCTTTCAGTGGAGAAGGGTAAAACTGATAAGATAAGCATAGAGAAGAATGGGCGCCTCGCTGATGGCGACAGCGAGGAAATCAAGTGCTGCTGCTTTCGGGCATGATGATGGTGGTGATGTATTCTACTGATCTAATAAATGTCTCTTCGTGAATTGCTGCTTTCATTAAATCTGTTCTTTGAGGCCGGCTGATAGGATTAATACGACTGTACGGAGTTAGTTCAAATTATGCCGCTCCAAATGAGAATGATGAAGTTCCATTACTGATGTGTATCTGACTGATTTAGATTTGGTCATGGTAGATACAAAAGGTTTATTTAGCTGCACCTATTAGCATTATGACCAATATATACAGTATATTTAGATATATCCAAAGCCAAACTTGTGTGATCTCTGCTGCCTTAAACATGTACCGAAGGTAAATCTGTGTGTAAAGAATTGTATCTGAGGTCTTGTGTGCGCGCGCGTGTGTGTGTGTGTGTGTGTGTGTGTGTGTGACAGCAGGGTCAAAACTGTGTTACCTTTGACCCAACCACGTTAAAGACCTCATGTGTGTTTCACCACCCCCCTCTAGTGGTCACGTGTACGGTAACGTAGACCTTTATTCACTCCTTTTTGACCTATGCTATCTAACAAAACTCCTGACAAGTAAAATAAAATTTAGTCCCTCACTGTGGCCACACAGGCTCACCCACAACACGCACGCACTGACACGGAAACTGTAATAGCATGAATCAGATATTCATTTTTTGGTGCGCATATGGATCCAATTCATGTGTTTATGTAGCAAATGCAAATGCAGAGCAGTCTTGAGGGGTGACTATGCGTGGAGGATTGCAGGAGAAAGTTTTTGTTGGACCTTCACGAAGGTTTTTGTTCGACTCCCCCCCCCCCTTGTCATGGACGCAGCAGAGAGCGTGACTGCCCTCTAGTGGCGGAACTGCGCACTGCTCAACACAGCTGAGCTCGATGCTCGGGGTGGAAAATAGCAGCTCCCTTTTTGACTCACCGCCAAAAGCATGGATGAGTGAGAGCGGCCTCTCGGAACCCTAAATGACTGCTCACCACACCCAATGGAAAAACTGACATGTGAGTGACAGAGCACAAGAGAGTGGAGAATACAGGGGAGTTAATGCCTTTCTGCTGCTGATTTTGATTGTGTGGAAACCAGTGCTGTGCTCCACACGCCAACGTTTTATTAAACCCACATTTCAACGCTCTCCCTCATTACTGAATTCTGCTCGGCTCCCTGAACTGTTATTCTCTGAATTTATGAACAGGAAGGACCACAGAGGGCAAAATTGGAATGGCGGAATTTGATTTTCAAAGACACTCGGGGCGTGATTACTCACCTGGTCCGTTCCCTCTCACTAAAACTCCTCACCTCGCTGCAGCTTCTTGACAGAGGTGTGAGTTAACATTCATCTGGCAGGCAGCTGACAGTGCAACAGGCTCTCTACCGTCGCGGAGGCTTGCAGGGAAGAAATGGAGCACAGACAAAGTCGTTTATTACACGCTGTCGACATTGCAGAGGCTAAAAGCTGCGCTAGGCCCCGTAGGGTTCTGCGGGAGACATGCACTCACACGTAAATGATGGGTGTCTCTCTAATCTAATCCAGTCAACCACAACACGTCTGACATTTACCCATGACACAGGTGACCCCTCACAACTCCCCGGTCGTTAGCCCAGGAAGAACTAGCGTTCATAGAGCCCCGCGTCAGCACATCTTGACAGTTCCTGCCCTATGTCCTCCACATGTGGAAGATGAAGACAGCCACACCTGTCTCAAAGTCAGCTTCAATAATAGAGCCATTGATGGACCTAGGATGAGAGACGCTGTCCTTTTCTGGAAAAAATCAGGATGTTTGGAATTGAACACAGAATTGGATTGAACATTTGTTAAAACGACACTCTTAAGTATAAAAATCTGATCTTGTGTGAATTCCAAGGCGCATTCTTGTCGCAAATGCTAGTCAAGGACAAAAAGGACTCTTTTAGCACAGGAGAACGCGTCAAACTCGTTCTTTGGACAGCTGCAGAACAACATTTCCAAACTCTATCAGATTGCTAATGTTTATTTGCAAATAAACAGAACGCGAGGCAATTTTCGTGCAGTTGAAAACTTCACGCGCGGCTCGCCTCCAAATACACAATTACGCTGTGGCTGTAGTTGATCCATGGTGTTCTGTCTGTTTGAGCACTTTTTAAATTGTTTATCCACTGGCAGCAACATCCAAAGCTAGTAAATCGTTATGCATGTGTGTGTGTGTGTGTGTGTGTGTGTGTGTGTGTGTGTGTGCAGTTCGCTGTGATGATATGCTAGTGTGAAATGTGGAGAAAGGCTTTGACAGGTAACAGCTAATGCTTAGACTGATGGTAGGTTTTGATTAGCTCTGAAAATGGATAAATGGCCTCCAGCTTGACCTTCGCATGCTCTGCTGCGGGGCAAAGGTCAGCTCCCCAAAGGTTAAGCCTGCCGTGCGTCAGGCTGGCTACTTCGCTGCTCCATTCCACACTTCTAATGTGTTGGAAGCGGCCATGTTCAAGCAACGTTTGTCTGCGACGCCTGCAACACATCACGGGGTCGGGGGGATTAGCCCCCTGTCACACTGGCTCAAAACTGCTTACAGAATATCGGGAAGATTTAAGGCCAACGCGGCTGCATTAGTTTAGAGACCGCAGAAACTTTGGGACGTTGTCTATGTACAAACCTTTCGATTTATCCACGCTGGGCTGGAATTAAAAATACACTTTACACATGCATAAATCCCTGTGCTCATCTGTGCCTGCTGCTCTATAGAGCCAATATTAATAAAAGAGAATGCCCGTGTCATAGAAGATCAATTATGGATTGAAGAAAACCTAAACATTTACATAAACATTTGTCCTTGTCAGCACACAAGCTCTTCAAAGCACTTAAATAGTTTAAAACAACATTAAACACTGAAATAATAGAACCCATAAGTTACCTGTTGGCCTTTGCAGTTCAGTTATTTTTAAATTTACCTCATTTTGAGTAGATCGGCACCTCGGATCATTTACACCAGCTCTTTGGCCTCTCTTTAAATTAGAATAGCACATCTATTCTTTGCTGTCGACACATCACTAATTAGTGGTGAAGCAGAGAGATTTTCCTGTCAACACAATCTGCGTTCTTTACGCTCTTGTCTCCATTTATTCAATTTTGGTCGCTTAATCCAGTCAGTGAGGCAAACAAAGTGATTCCTTCCTGGAAACATGTAAAAGCAACTGCCTTTATTGGCTATAAAGTCCCGTCTTTAGCCCTTTATCCGCTGAGTCAGGCCGATTGTCGCCAGGGTTCTTGTGGACTCCTCGGTCCAGTCGCACTAAACCACTGGAGTGACAAACAAAGGTGCTGGAGGTTGCAGAGGCGTGAAACAGTGCAGGCTCCAGGCCGGACTTTAACCGCAGCGATGCTTTATAGCCCATCTTTGGCTGTTTATGTCACGTTTTGACTCATTTATGGGGACATTTAGCAGACTGAACGTGGACAGATGAAGCTTATTTTCAGATATCCAGATGTTTACTGTCACACTATCATGACAGACAGACAGACAGACAGACAGACAGACAGACAGGACAGACAGGCAGGCAGGCAGGCAGGCAGGCAGGCAGGCAGGCAGGCAGGCAGGCAGGCAGGCAGGCAGGCAGGCAGATAGATAGATAGATAGATAGATAGATAGATAGATAGATAGATAGATAGATAGATAGATAGATAGATAGATAGATAGATAGATAGATAGATAGATAGATAGATAGATAGATAGATAGATAGATAGATCATTTTCCCAGTTCTTCAAACATGAGGATGTCCTTGGAGGAATGTGATGGAAGACTAAAAGCCATAGAGGAAGCAGTAGCATGAGGTTTCCAGATCCAGATGTTGCCTCAGCCAATCAATGGGCAGCTAATATCCGAGCCAGCCTGGCCTACCTGTTTTTGATCACCCGGAGAACTGGAGAACACAAACGCTGCACTGAGAGGCTCCACAGGAGGAAATGGAACCCATGCAGCTTCCTGAGGTACCGACGAAATCCACCAGAGCGCTGAAATGATGCCCATCAGATGTCTGCGCTCTGCAGGAATGTCCAGCTATCTTCATGTTACTGGTGATCACTGACTGGGATTTCTGTCGAGCCAACTCCCACGCTGAAAATCCGGGTATGCTGAAAGTGTTTGGCATGATGGCCCTCGGGCCAGACCGTTGCTGCGAAGCACAACAGACTCTGGCGCTCCGGATAATATGGAGGAAATAAAAGATACCGGCCCATCATTTGCCAAGAAGAAGCCTTCAGATACACCCAAAGTCTGGACATCGGGACACATTTGCTGTCAATTATCCTTATTTTGTCTGCACTTTGTTTTTCCACACCAGACCTGGGTGTTTTTTAGTGAGCGAATTCCATAAGAACTTCCAACAGTAATTCAGGACAGCTGGAAAACGAATTCTGCCACATACGCATCCTGAAATGCGGCAGAAATGGCTCCAATTAACGGAAAGGCGCACGTCTCTGTGCCAGGCTCCATGTACGACGCCTGACTTGAACGTTGCCGCTGTGATGATGGACGAGGTGCAAGTCTTTGGCCGTCAATCGGCAGCCTTCAGAGACAAAGGACGGGAAGCAAAGGAAATAAAAGTGTCCGTCATCCTCTCACAGCGGCGCTGGAATCGCAATATTCCCAAAACGGGAATTCCTTTGTATGTGTTTACGGTGCCTCGGGGCTGTGGACCCCCGTGTGATGTTGGCCCCGCCTGAAGGAGATAATGGAGCAAATGCGGACATCTTTCTGCGCTCTTCTATAAATCTGCTCAAAGTGGTTACAAGAACTGTTGACATTGCGGCAGCTTGACGCGTTTGAAGACTCTGAGTTGAAAATCTCGGCATCCTCCACACGCTCGCCTGCTTGGGGGGCAACTGTCAGGGGCCCTGTCTCGCCCTCCATCTGGAAGACGACTTCCTCCTCGATGATTTCTTTGAAGGGTTTCATCACCAGAGAGGTGCGGGCTGAGCCAATCACAACACACCTGGCTTCTGCATCAGGGCTGACCTACGACGCCTTCGCCGCCGTCCGATTCCCCGTCCGTTCATCCGCAGTTAGCGCGAATCGCCTCCCGCTTCTCGGCGCTTCAGGAATTCAGACACAACCTCCAGGAATTGCCCCGAGACGGTCCTCGTTTGTGAGTCTTGGCCATGTTTTGTTGACGGATCAGCGTCTGGGCGATCCAGCGTCCCAGCCTCCAACAGCACAGGGTTCCACGTGATAGCCACCTGTGTAAATGGTTAGTGGGCAGTAGCTTTGGAACAGTGGACCCTCAGAGCGCTGCTTCTGTTGAGACCTGTCCTCTGACCCCGTCTGAGCGGACGGAAGCCCCGCAGGGTCAGTGCTATCGTTCCAGGCCGGCCTATATCATGCTCGCTAAGTAAGGTTTATTGTGCTTTCAGTTTTTAATTTCCTTTCTTTTCTTGCTCTATCACAGTTGGGACAGCAACTGAATGCACAAAAGGTTTGTGTGCGTGTGTGTGTGTGTGTGTGTGTGTGTGTGTGTGGGGGGTGTCTCTGCAGGCCAAAAGGTCAAGGAAGCTTATCTTGTTCAGGGAGCATGAAACGGACACTCGCAGAAGTTGGACGTGGCTTATCCAAACAAACTCTAGACAGCGCCACTCAGTCAAACGGGCTTTCTTACACAGAGGAAATAGAGAGAGAGAGGGAGGCATCATGTGATTGGACAGGTCGAAAGCCACATTTAGGACTGGCTTTTGGCAGAATTCCTGAACCCGGATAGCCCAGAGCAAATATTTTCGCTGCAGCAAACCTCACATTAATACAAATGCTCAAGGAATCGCTGGAATCCCAAGGAGAAGCACAAAAAGGGACAGACCTTCAGTTTGATGGTGGAAAGAATCCAAGACGAGCAGTGAAAGAGGAAGGGGGGGTTAAAAAGCTGCCTCCGCTGTTCCTGTGCTGAGGCAGATTTGCGACATTTAAATGGTAGTTAATCCGACGTTGTCTTCAGAGAGAAATCTTCTGGCACACCTTTCATGGGGTCTTAAACACACTCAGGCTTTAATGCAGGATCTCCGCGGGGGGGTGGGGAAGGGGGGGTGGCAGCAGTGGTGGCGGTGGTGGGGCGGGGTGCGGCAGCTTCGTGGCGAGCTGACATTGAACAGTTGTCTCGGCCTCGACGACAGATGAGCGCCTATAATTGCACCAGGCCACAGAATAACAGAAATAGTGTACGTAGCAAGACCACCAGGCGCACATGGAGCCCTTCTGTTCTGGCAGGGAACAGGTGTAGCGTGGGAGTTATCAGAGCGCTGGGTGGCGTAGCGAGGTGGGGATGGGGGGTAGGCGTGCAACACAAACATTTCCAATTCCATATTAGCAGGTCTTCACTGACACGGTTTCCATTTGCATTTGTTCAATATTTTATATCCTAGTCGTTCCATTGATTCCACCAGTCAGCAGCAGACAGGCTCCATTTAAGAGATCAGGGCAACTCGATGTCGCCGCCATGGGAAAAAGACAGAGGAACAGATGACGAAGGGCTTTATGGAAGACAGTGACACGCAAGTAACTGGACTCCTGCGGGACTTTTCCTCGCGATGGAGATTAGCTTCATGTTGTTGTCATAGAGGGGTGCTAATCAGTTGCAGAAAAAATGTGGAGACATAACAAATTAGAGGACACAAGCATGTTCATTGTTAGGATTTTACTTGAAACACAGAAATGGCAAGAGGCAGATGCTGCAAAGAATGCCCCCCCCCCCCCCCCATTATAAACCAATAATATTATGCAATGAAGAAGGATGGACACTAATGAGCAGGTTATGCAGAACTGAACAGTATGAGAGATGGATAGACAGGAAAGCTAATATTAGAATGGGAGAGCAGAAGGAAATTGCCACGAAGGAAACCTTGTAAACAGCCACAGCAGCAGTGATAACGACTATCAGCGGGGCAACAAAGAGGAAGGGAACTGAAAATGAAAAAAAGGTGCACGAGTTAGACGGCAGAAAACCTTGGCCTCAGAGCAGAAAAAGCAAGAAAAAAAGGAAAAGCAGAAAGAAACAAGGTAGTGAAGGAAGGCAAAAGGTAAAATGAAGGGGTGGTTTGCTGAGTGACAGCTTTAGAGGAGCCAGCGAGGGTCTTAGGGAGTCTGCCTGCCAGACCCAGCAGATTTAATCCTTCTGTTTGGGAGGGAAATCTCAAGGCAATCTTGAGAGTGGGATTGGTAATTTGCTTAATGCTGCCATGAGACCCCACATTACCATCCTCTCCGCTGTGACAGGCAGGCTTTGAAGATCAAGACTTCTCTTATTGGAGGGATGAGCAGCCGTTTGGACCCTCCCTGCTTGTTGAAGTGTGAGCAGAGTTAAGCGCCGGAGCTTCACTTTCTTCTCCAGCCCAGGAGGGACGGCACGCCAGGCACGAGGCTCCCCTCCTCCTCTTGCCACCCCCCACCTCCGGCTCTGCCTTTTTTGCTGGGCTCCTGTCCAGAGAATGACCCAAGAGGAGGAACAGAGCCCCAAGGACACGCCGCAGCCTCACCGCCCTTACAGCTGGGACGGACAAACGCACGCAGGCTTTACAAATTGGCGCCTCGGTCACTGGTGCCAGACTCACGGACTTGATGTTTCATCTGCTTTCTGTCTGTCATCAGATCCGAGGGGACTGAATCCAAGCTGGCCAAACAGACAGACACAGCAGCAGAAGGACTGACATATGGACAGAAAACAGTGGGCACTGCGGCGTGTACGTAGCAGCCGGACTTCTCCTTGGTTACAAGACTAAACAAGGATAATATCCAGAGCACTATCCTGTCCGCTAAGGTTGTGGGTGGATGCAGCCTTCAGCAGGCTCCTATAGGGGAAAGCAGAGACTCTATAGAACCTGACAAGATGCTTTGTTGACAAGGGAAAGGATTATTAGGTCGACTTTTGGTGTCCTTTATTGAGCTTTACTTGCTGCAACTTGCAGGAACCGTCATGGACTCATCTGCCTCATGCTGATTTGACTCCCTCAGGGTTCCTGCGTTTAACGTGTGTTTTAACGAGGATGGCCGAGCGTGCGAGAGCTGCTTATCTGGCAGTGATGCTGCTGTATCTGACACTGCTGGACACGGCCAGCAGCATCTACCCAAGGATACGACTCACCCACAAAGGTAATAAAAAAAAGATTATTTTAATACCCCCTGACTGACAAAACATCAGCCTAGCAGCATCAGTATTGAAGAGTATTTATTAGGCGCTCTGAGGCTTATTGGCTTAGCTTGACAAATTTTTCACTGTCAACGCAGAGCACACAGTCAGTCAGAGGTTACTGATGTCTTCATCGTCTCACTATGGCAACACACATAACTTGTTGCTGCTCAAAATGAGCCAAAATAAATGTCCAGTTTGCGTTTTCATAATGGAAATGCTAATGTGTCACAAAGCAGCGCGCAAAGATCCATATTTATCCATATTTATATTTCTCCATTTTACTGAAAAAAACCATATCCTGGGTTTGCCCTGCTGTCTCGTGCATGGGCACACTTGAACAGATATACATTATATACGTTTTCCCGCTGCTGGAATATTTCATTGCCACGCCTTCATCAGGAGAAAGACGTGATTATTGATCTGACGGGACAGGATCTGGACAACAAGAATTCATTCATAAAGTATCTAGAGAATGTATAATAGAATATTTCTTGGAGCCTATCCTGTGAGTGATTTAAAGTCAGAGATCACTTACATGTAATGAGGTCATAACGATGAATGTCTCGGGACTAAAAAAAACACAGTGAGGGTAAATCACACCTGGGACCTCCGACATCTGCTCTGACATATTTCCTCGCTCGTTTTTTTAAAGCGCTCCTGCCAGTTTGTCTTGACCCCAGAGCCACGGTGGTTGATAATCTACTAGTAGGTGGCTTTCGTGTGTTTGCGCAATTGCTGCTTAATTCGCGGGGGTGTTTGATACAGATGGCGAGAGGCATCCGTATTGAACGCTCAACGATGGATGGTTTTCGAATGGCTTCGATCTTAAAGAGGTTTTCTTTCTGCTACAGTGCAGATGGTGGTGATTCCACACACGCCTGTTAGTCATGGTCGAATATAGGTGTGGAATTTAGATGGTCAGTAACTCATAAATATGGATTCTATGCAGAGCTGGAAGGTCTGCATCTGTGAGGACGCTTATTTTTCCAATACACGGTGCATTTTATTTATGAAACTGGGAGAAAAACACACTGCTGCCTTGCGGAAACCGAGAAGAACCATGCGGACCACACTGTTTATGAAGATCCTCATCAACTCTGACAGCGATCTACATGATCCAATCCATTAACCGCCAGAGGGGGCGGTCACTGGTGATTGATATTCTACATCACCCCCATCTTTGCCTCCCTGACTTCTCTAATGCATGTTCTGGCTAGCACTGAGCACTACCAAAGAGACTTCAGTTGGATCCTATCTTTACAGAATGAAAAGCAGCTATAATATATGTCTCAGAGGCCCTGACAACCATATTTGCATACACCCAACACTCCCTGCAACCTCTCACACACAGGCAGACGCTCATCCGCATACAGAACGGGGATATGGACTCGCCTCATTTTTCCATTACTGTAATATGTGGGAAAGGAGAGTTTTATATATCTATATCTGTGCTGAAATATTGTATAATAATAGCTGGTTTCTGGTCAGCGGGTGCAGACACTAAGGTCAGTCAATACCATCCCCAATAAGATCAAATGTCTGGGAAAGAATTCCTCCACATGTGCACATTATCATCAGGGAGGAGTTCCTTGCGTGCAGTATCTCTGCTGGCTTTGATGTCGGGCAAAACTCTCCCCCCTTTCCTTTTCATCTCATTCCCATTTATTTGTCTTCCGCTTGTAAGAATTTGTTTTGCTGTTTCATTGCACTCAGCTGCGTGAATCTTGACTTAAATGGTGAAGGGGGAAATGGAGCTGGAAATCAGCATCACGCTGCTTTGAGATATGAGGGGTGAAATTATTAATGCAGAACATTTTTTGGGTTTTTCACTTTAGGAAAGTTGATATGGTGGTATGATGATAAGGTTTATTAGGTTCTGTTTCACTGTGTTTGGTCACGGATCAATTAGATTTGCTTCTCTAACCTCAAAGGAAGGTCTCTCAAACCCTAATGAGCAAAATGGAGACTTTCAGCACAACCGTGGTTCTGCCGCTAATCATTTTTCAGCCCAGTTAGCATCTTACTGCTTGAACTGAGACATGAATCACTGGTCAGACAAGGTAATCGCCATCATCATTACTCTTGGCCCAAGCTGCTGGAACACAGCAGTTTTCACAAATGTGCTTAAGTAAGAAGAATTCGGAGGAATTTGAAATCTGACTAATGTAAAAAGTATAGACAGAAGATAATGCAAGAGAAACATTTTCATTCTGACCACAGTTCATATAGTTGTGATTTACAAGATTAAAATAAAAAACAGGGGGGAGGGGAATCCCCAAGGGTTGTTCATTCCTGAGAAATAACAGGGCTTTGCAGGTTATTATCGCTAACAAGCCTGTCTCTTCTAAAAAGGTCTATATTTAGTGGGACAAAAGTGAAAAAGAAAACAGAAATGGGAAAATATCTCTGTATATTTAATAAACCATCAGCTGGATTAACAGAATAAAAGGTTGTGAAAATCTAATTAAATTGGGTATAGGTTGTTCATGCCGGACCCTCTTTAGATACCAGGCAACCAGACTGCAACTCTGAAAACAGAAGGTGCAGATGTACCTTCCTCAGGTAGCAATTACAGATGCATGAAACCACCATTTGAGAGGTAATTTTAGACCCCGCTCTCCAAACGGGAAGATAAAAAGAAAAAAACAGCTTGATGTATTTGATAAACCTGTGGATGCTGCAGGTGACTTCTCTCTGAAGGTGAGACGGGGAATGCCGGCAGGGCCTCCAGGCACGTCTGTCTGAAAATAAATTGGGGGGAAAAGGTTGTGGCTAATTGTTTTCTATATAAAAACTAACACACAGAGTAACAAGCCAACAAAAGCAGGTGCACAGTCCTTTTATTAGCATTTCCCACATTGTGCAATAGGGATCACATTGAAAAAGTGAAGGGTAAGGAGACTGCTTGAGGAAATGGCATGATTTTGCCCTCCTCTCACTCCCTCCTTGTCCAACTCAGAGTTTTGTCTCCCATTGTGTTGTGTGTGTGTGCTCTGTACTTCATTAATGAGGTGCCATGAGGGTGAGGCAGCTGTCGAAACTCTAATATCCTCCCTGACCTTTTCCTGGCGAGAAGGGCTGAGGCGAGGATTTTAGAGAATGTAGATGAAGCAGCCGTTTTGTTTTCCTGAGTCTCCGGGTTGTGCTTTATGTCACAACACTGTGGTGGTGAGGTGAGCAATCAATCACCGAAGGAGGCATTTTCGCATAAAATAAATAGCACGTCTACAAATTGAATTTTCTGTCCATCTTATAATACGTTTGTTTTGCATTTAAGCCATTCATACCCGCTCCGGGGGGGTCGTGGGTGGTTTGGTGAGTCAATCAAAACAACAAAACCTGTTATAAATTGATGCATGTGCCCCCTCTGAATGCTTCTTTTGTTGAAAAGGCCACTTTTTGATTTATACCACCAATAAGGTTGCAGCCCAACCCTCCCTCCTTGTTACAGGGCACCTCAAGCGCCCTGCTCAGACACCTCATGTGGCTTTCTTTGACCTCCATGAAATCATTATCCTCGGGTACGCAGCCGAATGTGTGGCGGAATAAGGATAATGACATAACACCTCAGTTGCCCTGTCCCTCTTCCTCTGGGGGCTCGTAGGAGAACAGACTCCCTCCTCATTCCTGCCCCCGTAAACTCTGGCCCAGTCCAATAACTGGTTCTCTTCGAGTGCATGTGCCATTACTCCACAGGTGACTTATTTCTCTGGCTTCCTGGAATGGATTTCATTCCTGTTCTGAATCATCTGCTCGCTAATGGAAAGAGACGGGATAACGGTATCAAAATGAGGCTGCGATTTTTCAGTTTTCCCTGGAACGACTTTGGGGAGGCTTTCAAACATTAGCAGCAACCTACTAACACACATTTGGACAGCACAATGGGACGTTGTTCCCATACACGGGTGAAGAAAGGAGCAGCCGTTTATTATGTTTTCACTTCACCCAAACTTCTGAGGCATCTCTCAGCGTGCCGGGGAACGCCGATGAAAGTGCCTGCCTTGGGGGACTCTTTCCGTTCTCTTTTCTCCAATTTACATTTGAAGTGGGATCACAATACCCCCTCCTCCTCCTCACCCCCTATAACTGACAACTAAAGAGCCTTCACTGGCAGGAGATAGTAAAAAAAGAAATCTTGGATAGGAAATCCAGAAGCCCCCCTTCCTGCTCCTTCCCATTCTTCAGTCGGAGCGGTGGCCACAAATGTGTGTGACTGCTGCGTATAATAACAGAGGAGAAACTATTTAAACAACATTGCTCACCCTCAAGCAACTCTTATTGCATTACTATAATCACAACTTTGTGCACCTCCTATTTTTCTGCACATAAGCATAATATTATAGCAGGTAAAGTCTGCCAGGTTCGAACTGTCAATCATTCTGTACAGAGAAACAGGCGGATGTTGCGCCCGTGTCCGTACAAATCAGCTGCCACTCACTGTTATGAGCAGCAAAGTAGAAGGAAACGGGACTTGACTGCCTCCAGTGTTGCAAATAGCCGCCCAAGTCACGTGAATAAACGGTGGCAGATTCCAGTCGTGAATGAGCCGATTGTTCACTTGTAGAAAAATAGGAATGAAGGGTTGGGGGATTGTCCTTGATCCGAATTGAGCCTCACTGAAAGAGAAGCAGGAGGGAATACACAGGAACGCTGTATTCTAGTGGGAGAAGGTGTGTGTCTGAGTGTGTACCTAAATTCTACTAGCAAAGTGAGGACATTTTTTAGGAAGCAAGGCTAGTCCTCTTAAAAAAGGCTCCTTGAAGGGTAAGACTTGGTCCTAGGTTTGAGTTTGGAATTGGGCTTTGGCTTCGGATCTGGGAAAATGCATTATGGCTAAAAAGTGTCCTCAGAAAGACAGAAATACAAGGACATGCAGCTATTTAGTGTGTCTTTACATCCTTCCTGTTATTGACCCACTCTGGTTTAAGCAGCATCCAAATATAGGAGATAAGAAAACAGATACCTTCGCATTTTGGTGGTTAATTCAGCTTCTCCTTCAGGTTGAGGTAATGTAAGAATTCACTGAGCCGACCAAACACCCAACAACCTCATTTTATCACTATTTAAACACAGTGACAGATGGAACCTCTGTGAGTGTTTACGCCCCAGGTGAAATCCAATACCATTTAAAAGGCACCAGACAAAATACCTCATTCCATTTGGGTGCAAAAACATCTCCAGTAATTCTCATGAGGACTGACTCTGATGCAGCTCACCATCACTCCTGCCATGCCGGTCGGGGTTTAAGGCCGTGTGATGGCTTGAGACGGGGAAAAAAGCGTGTCTGTGTGTGTGTGTGTGTGTGTGTGTGAATGAGATAATTACAGGAAGCTTCTCTGAAGCCTGGAAGAACAACACAGCCTCATGCCCTCGCTCACCAGAGACCCGCTGCTACTTAAACAAACTGTCACTTGTCTCTGACATGAAAACCTGGCAGCAACATACACACTGTCAGTCTTCTGTGTCAGTCGTTAAACAAATAAAACCTCCCACGGCGTGTGCCATTGCTGAGTATCCCTTAACTGAATTCCTATATAAATATAGGATAGAAGACCTCGGTAATATTTTGAGGTTGTGGGTTTTTTTCATACAAGTAAATCCGATTATGAATTTGCGGTTCTACAATGGTCGTTGGTCAGAAATCCCACTTTTCCCGCTACAGTCTGTCTGGGGCATTAAAACATCTGGTGTTCTGTTCAAGCTCTCTGACTCCGGCTCATTCATGTGTTAGTAAAATGTTTTTCCGCACACCAGTCGGGCCTCGCTCGCATTAAATCCTCAACGCTCGTCACTGAGAGCAGGTATAAAAGAGCAGCCTGTCAGCCTCAATCACACACTGGGGCGTGCCTCATGCATCTGCCCGCTCCCTTGTTACTTTTGACGAGCGTGTGTTTATGTGCAATGACACGTCTGTCATGGAACATTGCTTCCTTTTAAGCGCACCAAATCATCTAAATCAAGACTGACAGGGAGTGGCTGCTGGTTTCAAACTAATGGCAGATAAAGACAAGGGTTCCGTTTCCTGTCTGATAGAGCCGCTTCCTCACTGGCGGAGGGCACCAGGGGCGAAACTGCACACTTTAAATCGCACTGCTGTTAATCACAACATCTTTCCCAGGACCCGCATCCTACTGCTTTCATCTTGGGCATCTCCAAAATGCCCTTGCGGTTGCCGAGGTGACCTTTCAGTTGACATTTGTCAGCGGCACTCTGGGAGGCCTGCTTGTGCTGCTTCATGCCTCAAACAGGATGCTTGTAGTTGTGTGTGCAGGCTAATAGCATGGAAGACATCAGCGAATAGAGGGCCCATAGGTGATAAACAAGAAGAAGTACCGAGATGGGATGATTAATAAATCCCAAAGTTTGTGTCCAGCCGTTGAAAACATTAGAATCAGCCCAGGCAGGGTTATTTTTGATTAGCATGGACCAGTGCTAAGCTAACATAGCACGGACTATCTTGGCAAACTTCTCTGGTGTTGCTGTAATGTTTGTTTTCTTGTTTGTGCTTCCTGGTTGGCAGAGCTCTGGCAGCAGAACCGATCATTGTTGTTCCAGGAACATGGAGTGGCTCTTCAACCCCGGACAATGCTGCTGGACGAGGGGCACGAGAGACTTTATATCGGGGCCAGGAACGCCCTCTATTCCCTAAGCTTGGACCAGATCAACACAGATCAGACAGAGGTAGGACTGTTGCCAGCTGTCAGGGAGTATGTCACGAGATCGCACACTTGTCCTTAATGTGAGTCAAGAATGCGGCAACTGTTGCTTTCCCCCGGCAGATCCAGTGGGCCAGCACAGAATCTCAGATTGAGGAGTGTCTGATGAAGGGCAGAGAGAAGGTACGGATCCCTTTACTGTAACAGTGCCAGTGCGTAAGTGACTCTCTTGTACAGTCAGTGCGTGTTTATCCTTCTGAATGTGCTCATTAACCTTTGTTTAAACTGAAATATTGATGCTATGGATGAGGCAGTAAGAGCCTGACATTTTTCCAACCACACCCTCCCCTCCATTTGGCCTTATTCCACTCTCACCACTCACCCTGTACATTCCACTCACCGCTCCATCTCTTCATCCAGTCGGAGTGCGCCAACTATATCAAGGTCCTGCAGCAGTACAACCAGACCCACCTACTGGTTTGTGGAACAGGAGCCTTTAACCCCATTTGTGCCCTGGTCAGACTGGGAGATAGTGGGCAGGTGAGTACCTCTCAACAGTCCTCTGCTTCACACCTGATCCACAGTAAATCTTCATGCTGTTGCAGACACAACTGCATCACTTTTGCCCCTTCAAACAGCTGTAACCAAGCCCTGTACATTGATTTTGACACGATTACACACCGGATGCACAGGGCTTTCTGTGCTGAGGAATTCTTACAACATGCGGCTCTAGCTGGGATCGCCCACCTACCAACAAGTGAACACATGAACTGATTTACCGCACAGATGGGGAAATATGTTTAGGTCAGTAATTTCCTCAGAAAGTTTTAATCTCCCTGGCTCCTGACTCATAGCATCTGCAATGAGTTTATTTCGATAAATGAGGCCGGAGGTGAAATCCTGACAAAAAAGAGACTCTCAGAAACGTTCTTTCGTTTGTCAACACGCACATGAACGTAAGCTCCTGCATATTTTGAACAATATACTCCAATATATACAATATACTCGTCAAATGAAAAGGAAAGAAAGTCACCACCTGGATTTAACTAAGCAAATAGGTAAAGGCCTCCTATTGGATGTTAACTGCATGGGTGATTATGTTTCAGCTGGAAAAAGGTCATTTAACCTCCAACTAATGTAATGAGCAGCCTCCTTCTTTCTTTTCTTAAATAACCATGTCATAATGTCGTCAAAGAAAAAAATAATGGGTTTCGGCGGGGGGGGCAGATCATTGGCTGCATCTAGCAGAGAAAACAGTTCAGGAGGTTGCTGAAATTCCCAAAAAAATAAGGGTTAAAAACTGTCCAACGCATTATTAAAAACTGGAAGGCTAGTGGGGAACATCGTCTTTCAGGAAGAAATGTGGTCGGAAAAAAAAAGGCTTGTGCGGTCAGCGATCGCTTAAGTGTTTCATGAAATTATATTGTAGAAAAGCAACAGTAAAACCCAAGGCTGTGTTTAATGGTGAAAGTTAGAGCAAGGAATTGGGACTGAACAGCTGCGTTGCCTTAACAAAACCACTAATATGTGAAAGAAGGCTTCAATTTGCTAGGGAGTAAAGATTAATACTTGTAATATAAGCTAGCAAATGGTTGCACAAATCTGGATGTCCAGCCTACCTCTCCCACTACAGAACAGAAAAAAAAGTGGGGGTTGGGTATGAATGAGACACCATTACTGGTAACAGCAATTTTGTGCAGATATAGCTATTTACATTATATAAGTGACCTTTATTTATTTTGCTTTACACTCATTCAATCTGTTTTCTAGTTTCTTTTGAGGGCCCATGACATGATGGATGAGTTTAACCTAGCTAGTAACCGGTTACGCTGGCTCGTCTCTGCACAGTAGGATTCTCTGACCGCTCATAAATCAGCCTGTGACACCCCACCGATGTGTCAGTGACAGTCATAAACAGTGCGGTGCACCAAAACGCATGAGCTGTGGTTCTGGTGGGAGTACAGTGCGTGTTTGTGTGTGTAAGCTTAGTAACTCTCAATGATGTAGGAGCAGAGCTGCTCATACACATTCAGACAAAGGCTTCTGAAACTCTCATCCATCATTCCCTGTCTTCTGCGTCCGTCTTCCTTGTTCTCATCCATCAGTTTTGCTCCCACCTTTAGCAACAGCTATTCTTTTATTATATTGCATCTGTTTGTGTGTGTGTGTGTGTGTGTTCTTTCCAGGAGAGGCAGTTTGTTCTTGAAGGAGACAGTCTTATGAGTGGCAAGGGACGCTGTCCATTCGACCCCAACAGCCCCTGCACATCTGTTCTCTCCAGTAAGACATGTCCCCCACTATGAATGCCAACAAAACTGTAGTGCGTGTTTTATTTTTATTTACAGTCTCTAAATGCGTCTTAAATCGCCTCTTAACTAAAAGTTCAACTTAACGTTTGTGAGGGTGACCTCTTAAGGGTCAATGCTGCCACCTTGTGGTCATATTTATATATGCATTCAAGTCACAATACTAAACAGCAAGTGTGTATGTTAAATGGGTGTGTGCATCTTTTAGAAGGAGAGCTGTACATCGGCCTGTACACAGACTACTGGGAGAACGACGGTGCTCTCTGTCGCCTCAACAGACAGACCCACACACGCACCGAGAGAAATGACAGACAGCAACTCAACAGTGAGTGGCATTTAAATGTATATACTTTGTAGAATCTGAATGTACCTGGCTATAACAGATAGTAATAAACTTGAAACTCTGGGGAATATACAGTGAAATATTCAATTGGGTTCATTTGTATTGCTTCGGATGCTCAAGTGCACAATATTTATAAAAGATACTTTAATTCAATTCTTTTGAAATTCTTCATTCACCAGATCCCAAGTTTGTGGGGGCAGCAGTTATACCTGACAACGACGACAGGGATGATGATAAAGTTTATTTCTTCTTCACCGAGCTGGAGACCAACCCTGAGGGAGCGAAGAAGGCCGTGCACACACACGTTGGCCGAGTGTGCGCGGTAAGAAAGCCAAAGTGATCGTGAGATTTAGCGGATGGGGGGGGCACAGCTCTGTACTTATGGGCTACATGTGCTTCCATTCCTCAGAATGATCAAGGAGGACAGAGAATGCTGGTGAATAGATGGAGCTCCTTCCTGAAAACTCGCCTTATTTGCTCGGTGGCCAGTCCAAACGGCATCGACACACACTTTGATGAGCTTGGTAAGGTTAATATAGCCTTTTCCCATCTTTTCCCCCTTATTTTTGTATAATTATTCATTTATTCATTACAATCTAATCTTACCTTGTCTTATTCCAATACCCAACTACATCATTGCAGGCCCATTCTGGTCTGTCTCCAAACTTATAAATGTCATTCCCAGTATTATAAATGTTTCACCCACACTGCTTTGTACATATGTTGTTACTGGCTCTAAAAATTTAGCGATGGAAACCAAATCATACCTATAATTGTATTGGTAAATGGTCAAACAAACATAAGGCTCCTAAATACAAGAAAAAACTAAAGTGAGTTCTGCTGGAGTGTCATTCATAATAGCAGCTGTTAAACGTGCTACTAGACAAAGAATGCTGCCACAAAATGCTATGAAAGCTGCTATGCTAAATGATAAATGCTATCCAAAGAGATTTTAAGTTATTACTCTAATGAAGGTCAGCCCCAGTGTCAAATCAACGCTGTCTCCTTCTGGTGTTTCCAGAGGATGTGTTTGTGCTCAAGGATAAAGACGGAAAGGACCCAGAAATCTTTGGCCTTTTTAGCACAACAAGGTGAGCAGAGGGCACGACATTTACACACATTCAGAGTTTGGTCGTCAATCTAAAGGCTAATGGAATGCTGCTTTTGCAGTGCGGTGTTTAAAGGCTACGCGGTATGTGTCTATCGCATGGAGGATATTCGAGCTGCTTTCAATGGCCCGTTTGCCCAACGAGAAAGACCTGAGCATCACTGGACCCCTCACGAGGACAGAATCCCTTACCCTCGACCTGGATCTGTGAGTCTTACACTGACAGTTCACTATTTTCCCTGCAAAAGGAAGCTAATCTACAAATAAGGACAACAAGCACGATTATATGGAGATACTTCAAGCTTAAAAAGAGCTAGCATGCATTCCCAGCCCTCTCTGTTAGCCTGTTAGTGACAGAGGTCGTCTGTGAGGGCCAGTGAGAGCATGTAGAGCAGCAGTGGTGAGTGTCACCACTGATGTAGCAGCCTCAGCAGGTCAGATCTGAGCCAGACAACAGCATGACCGGGTTTTTTTTTTCCTTTTTGTAAACCGTGGAGTCACTGACCTCATGTCTCCCTTTTTCTCCCACGCCCTTCCTTCTACAGTGCGCCAGCAAGATGAGCGGGGGCGGCTTCTCCAGCTCTAAGGAGTTCCCTGACGAGGTGCTGCGGTTTGTCCGAGCCCACCCTGTGATGTATCGTCCTGTTCTTCCCCAGTACAACAGGCCAGTCCTGCTGCAGACAGAACCGGGCAGGAGGAAGCTGACCCAGATCGCTGTGGACCGAGTCCAAGCCCAGGACGGACACTACCATGTCCTCTACATCGGCACGGGTACGTGAAGACTGGAGATGCTGTCACTCTTTAAACGCCACATTAGTGGCACTAAAAACATGACCGCAGGACGTTTGTGATAAATCAAAGATGCAAATGAGTAAATAGGTTGGATTTTTTTCCCCAGATGATTCCATGGTGCTGAAAGTTATCACCATCTACAACAAGGACACAGACAGTATGGAGGAGGTGCTCCTGGAAGAGCTGCAAGTATTTAAGGTATTTCATTTACAGGTGCAGAGTTTAGAGCCCTTCAACAGTGCCTGATATCATATATGGGACTGATACCCAGCAGGATTTGTGCAAGTGGACAATAAACTGCTCTGCAGTCATCACCTGTCACAATTTCGACCTGACCCCATGTTGGTAAAATGTCCTCCTATCCGCAGGTGCCAGCACCAATACAGGAGATCATTATATCCCCTAAACGGGTAAGTTTATGTGTAGTTTCCCGTTTGGCCACAAGATGTTACCATAGCAACACTTTCGGGTGTCGTATTGATCCGCAACTCTGGTGGATGAGGTAAATCCCGGGAGCAGTTTTGTGATCTCCGTCATGTCTTTGATGCTCTGCAGCAACAGCTGTATGTCGGGTCGGAAGTGGGCGTGGCCCAGGTCAGGCTGCACCAGTGTGACCTCTACGGCTCAGAATGTGCTGACTGTTGTCTTGCTAGAGACCCCTACTGTGCCTGGGATGGTCTCACCTGTTCCAGATATTATCCTGCTGGAGTGTACACTAAGAGGTAACCACACACGCACACACGCGCTCACACACACACACAGGCACAAACGCATACTTCACTCCATTTTGTTGCAGAGGTGTTTGCGTGTTATCAGCACTTCACACCAATCAGTGCTCCTGTGCCAGCAGAACATCTTACCCTGAATGTCACATGACTCTGAGGCCGCCTTATCATGTCAATGTCAGAATATCCTGGGGACATGGCGGCCACATGTTACGCAATGCCTCGATCAGTATGCAGCGAGCGCCGCCCATCCTCTTTTCCTTTCTACTGCTTCCTCCCCCCCCTCTTTCCCCACTTCCACAACAGCACATGTTGAAAATGACTTTTTTCTGCTTCTCCCGCTCCAATCACAGCCGACGATTCAGGCGGCAGGATGTTCGCCATGGCAACGCCGTCCAGTTGTGCAATGGGCTGCAAATTGATGGTTAGTGTATAAAGCCGTGTGTGTGTGGTGTGTTTAGGTGCGACCGCACATTTAACTGATGTAATGTAAAGCAGAAATGCTGCCTCAGGTCTGCAGACATGCTAGATTAGTTGTGGTTGGGGGCAGAAAAGCTACTACCTCTTTATTGTGCACCGGAGTCAGGATCCCTGAAGAAACACCTCATCTTTGGGTAACAAGATGGCAGTTGATTGCCATTTTTTAGCCTCTGATATATGTGTACATAGCAATTTAAAGATTGTGGTTGTGGTTGCATGTCTGAGTGTGTGTGTGTGTGTGTGTGTGTGTGAGTGGGTAGGTCTGGGTGGGGGGATCGGGCCTTTTAATCTTTTGACTTTTTACCTGTCCAGCAATTTGTGTGATATTTCTTGTCTGTGTTTGTGTGTGTTTTCACATAGGTGAACAATGGCGCCGAGGTGAGCAGAGGCTGGTGTACGGGGTGGAGAGCAACAGCACCTTACTGGAGTGTGTCCCGCGCTCACTTCAAGCCAGGGTCCTCTGGTTCGTCCAGACTGGGGATGAGAGAGTGGAGGTGAGTTTGGGGAAACTTTACATGAAGGAGAAATAATCCGAAGCATCTGTATATGATGTGCTGCGCCATAAATAGCTGAGAGAACCGCCCTCGTCTCCTCCCCTCAGGTTCAAGGTGATGAGCGCATCATCGTGATGTCTCACGGGCTTCTGTTTTTACAAGTGAGAAGCTCTGACACCGGCGTGTACGTGTGTCAGACAGTGGAGCATGGATACGTGCACACCTTATTGCGGATCACTCTTCACGTCCTGGGAGGCGAGAGGGTGAAGTCGGCGATCCACAGGGCCGACGGCGCGGCTGAGAAACCCGCCCTCAACTGCCACTCCTCCACAACCCGCCTGCTGGGCCCGAGCATCAGCCCCAGGACTCTGGCGCCGTCCTCAGGGCCGGGTCCCCATTCCAGGCTCTGGTACAAAGATTTCCTCCAGCTCATCGGCTACGGAGACGCGCAGAGAGTGGAAGAGTATTGCGAGAGAGTTTGGTGCTCCAGCAAAAAACACAAGAAGAGCAAACGCAGATATGCTTCTTTGGGTGGGGAGAAGAGAGGGAAAGGGAGAGCAGACGAGAACTCCCACAGGGCTCCCAGACACACCTTGGACACCTAAGGAGAACACACACTGGCCAATACTACTACACACAAACACACATATGGTACAAAGGTCAGACTCATGGTGTGCAACATGCTTTAACTTTGCTGTGAACATGAGCTGTAAAAAAAGACCAGCAGGTCATCTCTGTCCTGCGGTGACATCCTTTATCATCCTATATCTTGACTTTTCCCTCTAATTAAAAACATTACCTTTGAATGATAAAGTAATAGTCATATACACAACTACCGGATACTGAGAACCTCCGTATGACTTTGTGTTTACCTGAAGAGACGTTCAAACACATGATGAGGAGAGCTCCGGTGGAACGACCCAGCCTGCCGGAGCTGTTGGTCCAACTGGAAGCAAAGACTGAAGCTCCGCCTCCTCTTTAATATGCCGATGATATTATTGTACCTGTATTGTATGTTTTTTACTGTGGTAAAGTGAGTGGCCTTCTAATCTCTGTTTGTGACACTTGGATAACTTATTGTCTTTCTTTTAAAGGAATAACCATCGCTTTGCGGACAAATCAAGGAGGGTTGAAAGAAATGGGGCTGTTTCTTTATACGTACAGAAATAAATTAATATATATATATATATATATAAAAAAACAATGAAACCAGAGGATTGATCAGTGAAAGTCACATAAAAGGCAATTAAACATTTGAAGTGACTATGTTCTGTACTGCTGTCTTGCTAGCTGTGGGCGTTCTCTCCATGCGTGTGCCTGTTTCTGCCCGAGTGTTGTTGATTTCTGGATGTACCAGGGGAGTGATTTGTTCTTCTTTTTTTTTTTTTAAACATTTTTGGAAAGAAGCCAATTCCATTGAAGAGGCCCTTCCATTAAATCACATGGGACTGATTTAATGAAGTAAAAGCATGAAAGTCGGTCTTGGCTTGAACTGTTCTTGTTGTAGTTACAAGCTGTTGACTACGGCTATGGTGGTTCTGCTTTTGCACATTCAGAAAAAAAAACCCAACCTACAGTCTCTTGGAGCTTATTGTAATTATAATGCCAATGTGGTCTGTGTGGTTCTGGTGCTGAAATGTGTTGCAAGCAACGGAAATGGGTATTTTTAGCATGTTTGTCCTTATTGGACGTAATTAATAGCAACTTTTAAAAAAAAATCTGTTACAGTAGACAAAATAAACTTATGTGTTATTAATGTTGTCTACATAATCAGTATTGTACACATTTACAATACAGGTGCCTTGTTTTTGGCTGATTTTCTTTCATTCAGGGTGTTTTTACCATGTGTCGGGTGTTCAAAAGTCCAGTTCTTTCTATCTGTTTGTGTCCCTGTCTCACCCTTGCTTCAACTCTCACCCTGTCTTTTGGTTTTTAATGATGGTGCGGACGGGATCTGCAATTATATCTACAAACTGTAGAACAGCCGAGTTTGCCCAGAAGGAAAATAAACAAGTGTTAACGTGACCATCCAAGCATGCGATTAGCTGAACAAAAGACTGGAATCATGGGCTGTAATGGTGAAATACTGCACATTGTTTCAGCGGAATATTGTAAATAACTGTTTCATTTTGGCTTTTTTTTGTGTCCTAGTTATGTCTACATTTTACCATTTTGTTGGATTTCTGACCTTGCTGTTTTGTGGTACTCTTCATCTAAGAAGAAACATGCCGTGCCTGCCTGTAACTCACGTATAAATAGCTGTCATGAAATAAAGATGGACCATTCTCTCTGGTGTCACCTCTGCGGTTTCCCTATCAATAATGGTAACCTATACTTAGTGCCTGTGGAATGCAAGCATGCAGATGTGTCATCTAAGCTCACCGGCCTCCTCCACAGGCCTCGAAACAGCCAGGCAACACATCCAGAGTACATTAAAACAGGTCACTTATGGAGGTTGGAACACCTTGGAGGTCAGTCCGCTTGAGCACAGGGACCTAAGCGGGTATGTTGATTCGATCAATGCTGAGAGGCCAAAGTATCACCATATAAGAGGACGGTGCTGTGATGCTCCAAGGGTGGGGGCCGTTTCCCATTCGTTAACACTGGTGTTCCACTGGAAATCACCAGCACTGCTCATGGTGTCCATGATTGTAGCTTTCCGACTTCTAAACCATGTCAGACATCAGGACAGAGGGGTGTCAACGCGGTCCCGCCTGGAGCTAATATCAGCAACACCAAAGAAATCTTCCTGCCAGAAGTAGGAGCATCATTGGGGTGGGTGGCTGGAACCAAAGGTCTCGCTTCAATCCCTCTGCTGCTGTGATCTCACCACAGAAAAAATGTGGAATCCTGCAGTCGTGTGGCAGATCCAACCAAACCACGCCGACCTGAATTCCTATTTTTGCATCAGAAAGAGTCCAAGCGTCACCCACAGCATCCAGCATGACAAGGACTGTCTAAGATGAAACCGAATACGCCACAGAGTTTACTAAATCTTTCCCAACTGGGATCCACACCTCACACATTGAAATTCCGTCTGGGTCTACCTAAGTCAGCGGGGAGCTCGAGTCATTTGAGTGTAGAATTTATGATGCTGATTTATTCTGCATCGCTACCATAGCAACAAGCTCTAACCCAGTTGAGCTTTCCTCATAAAAATTCCCACGTCATTGTTTGACGCTGCTCTGCGGCCCCCTGGGACCCTCCGGGGTCCCTGCAGCCTCGGACTGCATAAATCACACTTCACGTGAGTGTGGGTTCGATGAGTCTGATGGAGACAGATGGAGCCTCCAGTCACATGAGGTTCTACACAGCAGATAGACGACATCTGTCCCCCTTTCATCCAGGGATTAATGAAATAATTGGAAGGTCAAAGGTGAGTGGGCAAAAACACTCTGCACGTGTTGCTGCATAGTCGATAGGTTGAGGAAAACATCTTCCTTCTTTTAGTTGCCTTCCAGGTCCAGGAAGTATCAAGGTTTAATCTACCACTTTACAAGCAATTATAGTCAGTGTTGCAGTGCTTCTGTCTGACAAATGGAATCAATCAGACAGTCAAAGTGCATATTTTGGACTAACCGGCTTGTTTGGGAGGACAAAAAGGCAGTCTGGAATAATACAGATACACTATCAACACTGTGCACACAAGCCATGTGTCAACAGCAACCCGTGTGTACTTGTGTAGTGCAGCTGTCACTGAGGTACAGTTTCTCCTCACTGCGTCAATAACCTTTACGGATTTACACAGCCAGGTCGGCCTGACCCGTGCGGGATGTGCCCGAGCGTGTCCGACATCTACCTTATTAAAAAATACATTAACCCCTGCACAACCTAGACGTGTCTCTGCATTGGTCTTGATTTATTGCGTGCGTCTCCGTGAACCCTGAGAGGAGTTAATGCATGCAGACGATG
The DNA here is from genome assembly GCF_003711565.1 of Takifugu flavidus. NCBI lineage: Eukaryota > Metazoa > Chordata > Actinopteri > Tetraodontiformes > Tetraodontidae > Takifugu > Takifugu flavidus. Next base: position 12,815,030 of record NC_079532.1, read on the forward strand.
CACCATGCCCCCCCCCCCCACATCCCCAAGGCAGCGTGCCGTGCTTCTCTCAGGTCCTACGCCTCACGGCACACCAACACATCTAAGGCGATGGGAAGAATGGGAGGCTTTCAATGGAAGGCGAGGGAAACGCAGAGATGATAAAACAAGGGGGTGTGAGGGAAAAGCGCACAGTGATTGGTGGGGAGAAGGAGAGATGAGAAATCCCAGGATGGAGGGGCAGTGTGTGTGTTAGCCTCTCCTTTGTAGGGGGTTTTGCCTCTCATTGGACCCCCCACCACATTCTGGATTATGATGTTGCCTGATGGTGACCTGCAACTCTACAGGTGACCGCATCAAGAGTTCTTTCCCACAGATTTCCTAGGGATGCATTTGTGTTTGGATGTGTGTCCAAATGCATCAGACGATGATGTCCTCAGTAAACGACGACGATTCTCCCGAGTGCGTGCGTGCGCCTGTTTGATGGGCGGTTGTGTTATTAATCTGGATGTAATCGCCACATGTGTGAGCATGTGGGAGTAGTTCTCTGCTGTAATCCCTCTCTTCATCCCTGCTTCCTTCTTATTACATCACTCTGACATTTGCACTGTGACAAAACAACAGCTGGCCGAGGCCATTAAGCGGCTAAACGCAGGCACAGGCAATCAGCAGCATAATATTGGCTGTAAATGTCAGGGGAAAACACAAAAATCAGACCGAGTTACTCATATTGAAGCGTCATAAATAGCATCCAACACCTGGACCACAAGAAGGTCACCCCTTATTAAAAGAAGAATCAGCTAAATGAGCATTCATCATCAATCATTTCCTCTTTTACCGTTCATTTGAAATGATTTTTAGGGCAGAAAGGGAAGATGTGTCATTTTTCCACCAGTAGCGAGTCAGACAAACTCCCTGACTCAGCGGCAAGAGGAAAATCCCCCGAGAAAGTCGGGATTTAAGTGAGTGACTTAATTAAAAGAACTAAGCAGATTGTTCAAGTTTTTTGACATTAGCAGAAACATCCGTAAAGGGATCTTGTACAACACTTATCCTTACTAAACTGTAATCCATCTCTGATTAACTCTCCGCTTTCAATTCTTTACGCCTTTCTGAGGTCTCCCCACAGACAAAAAGCTAAAGCTCAAATCGAACATGACCTTAACAGACTTCATTATACCTGTTAGACCTGGCAGCAGCTAAGTGTTAAAGAAATGGGTTTGAATCCTTCCCTCCCACTTTAAAAGGTTGAAGTCTGATGAGCAGAGAACTGAAGCCCAAGTTGCTCCCTTTGTGGACGCGCACGTACGATTGATTATCATTCTATAATTGTCTAACAGCATGTTTTGGTCGACTCACTTATTTAATCCCCAACAAAATGTCCATCTGAAACAAAAGTCCTCAAAAAATGAACAACTTTGGGCCATTCAGTCTAATATGATTCTACAACAGCGCCCCTAGTGGTTAGTGTATGATTATGCAGGCAGGTTTGATTACGTTTTGGCATGAACAAGAACCTCTGCATGGTAAAGAGTGTTTGTGCTTATGTGCAAGATCAATAGACATATTTTAATTAACTTTAAAATGTAACCAGGGCCATGTTGCTTGGAAAACTATATCTGATTCCTTTTGTTGGGGAACCATCTCCCTCCTGTGCCTGGCCTTTTGCAAAATTGACATTTAAACAAATCAAGTGTGGACTTTCCGTTTTTCTTGTTTTCTTAGTCCTTCCTTCCATTTTTCTCAATTATTTTTTCTGAGGCGATCCGTTTTCTTTATCGGAACACATATAAGTCCAAAGTCACGCGCTGTTTCCCCCATCAGCACCGATATTCCTGAATGCGACTCCAAACGAACGCAAGTTTTAGCAAAGCCATTTTAAATACGGGTGGGTTTTTAGAAGCGGGGGCCGGTGGTGAGCTTGTTTGTGTTTACTCAGCTTAGAATTTGCATTGAAATGATGGTCTATTTCACTCCCAGTTAGTGTTGAAAACAGAACAACCATAAAAACTGTCAGTTTATGGTCTGTGTTTTTTAAATAAATGCAGCCGGCAACCAATACGAGGCAACACGTGTGCTTTATGGCAGCAGGCAGCTGGGAGCCTGCGGTTGCTGGTGAATATTTAATGAACAAATGGATCCTCTCGCTGGGCAGGTTGAGCACGGGCTGCACACTTACTGGTGCAGGGTTTTCTGCCATCCTGCAGCTGAAGAAAGATGTCGAAGCAGGTAAAAAGGAGCTCTGTCAGACCACCAAAGGCAAATATGCCTGCGGGATTAAAGCCGCTCAACTTGAAATTCTGTCCCTGCTCCAAACATTTTAACACTTTAAGGGATAATATCAAATGGTTTTATGAATCATTTATAATAGGCTGTCAGAGTTTTGATTGATTTTCATCCTGTTTGGCGCAGGAGTGCACTCTCCAAATAAATGTTTCCTGATAGCTGCATAAAGGCACCAACAACAAATATGAATAATAAAAGAATATGACCTTCATTTTAAGAAAATAAAGCACGTCTGATGCCATTAAAACTGTTATGAACGGAGCCAAGCCCAAACATGAGCGCATAAACCATCATTGTGAATTCAGAACACAGTGACAAGGAGAGGTGTTTCAAGTACAGCGGAAACCCCAAAACAGCATTATGGAAGCACAATTCTGCTCAGCTTTAATATTAAATGATTAATAGAAAAGAAAAAGGAAATGATGCCCTTGAGTTATCTGTGTTAAATAAACGGAAGAGTCCTCGGGCATTTTAAAACCATCTTCTTTTACACCCCTTCAATTATATACAGCCTGCTGTCTAGACCTGACCACATCGCGACTCAGATTCTGATCTTTTCTTGCCAAGGTGCACCGTTTTTAACCTTTGACATTCACCTTTCAGAGGCTTCTACGCTGTTTCGTTAAAGAAGCCCTGGCCCTGTGCCCGTAATGATTTCCCCCCGTCTAATGAGACACTTTTGACGCCATTTTCTATTTTTATTCAACCCTTTCCTTCTTCCCCATGGCATTCTGACTCTGATCAGTGGGGCTTTACTGCTCACTGATTCGAAGCTTTCGGGGGTGTGAACTGTGTTATCCTCACAATTCTCCCATGACTCGACAGGCGCGGGGGAGGGGCTGGTGCTAAAAGAGAGCTGGAGCAGCAGAAGCGGCTGATTCGAGGGCGCGCTTGTCTCGTGAGCACTGTTTCTTTAAGAGTATTTTTAGTATGGCGGATAGCAGTGGTCACTCATCGGGAAGAAAATACAGGGTGGCTTCAGGGATGGATGCAGTGCTCTAGCTTGATGCTGAGTGGGGGGTGTGCTCGGGCAAAGGCACGGGTCATGTGACAGACAAACCTAATCCAATAACAGCATGAAATAGTTTCTGATATTTATGGATTCTGGCAATATTGACTTATGTCTGAATAGTGAGAAACAGCCACTGATGATATCAAACACATTTCCATAGTTTTCTGGCAGAATAAAGTTATCATTATGCTGAAAATACAAGTTCTTTAGTGCATTCCACAAGTGTTTTGTGAAGTATTGTAAGTCCATATTCTCCCCTCCTCGGGGGCAGATATGTAAATTTAATGATGCTGGCAAAGTGTGCTCGATCAGGTTACTGTATAGATTACATGGTGACCCTGTCAAACACAGGCACCGAGACCTAGAGACCCAGAGATGACAGGAAGCCACTTCCATGCAGGTCACCATCCAGGCGCACCTTTACGGCTCCGCTCCAGACATCATGCCGGGGAAAAACTGCTTCGCCTTCCTCAAGGGTCAACGCCAGAGGTGGGTGGCCATGGACAAACCTTTATTTTTGTATCTTGAAAATAAAAATGCAAAGAAATTGTTTGGATGCTTTGACTGTTGTTATCAGAATTTGATGAAAACTCCAGTTAAGGGAGTCATAAACTACTACCCGGCAATATGTTGGCTTAATTAAAATGAGAGCAAGATAAGTTCTGCTTTAAGGCTCTGTTTGTTTGAGAGTGGGAGAGCAAGATAGAGTGAAACAGAGAGAGAGAGGGAGCTGAGTATGTGGGTGCTGTGATCGAAGTCAGCTGTGCAGAGAATACAAATGCTGTTGAATGCAATGTCTTTCTAATGGCGTACGCTTGACTGAGCAGAAAGGCAATTCCCATAGAAACTGCAGAGGCACCTCAAGAAGGACAAGCACTCAGCCCTGTGCTGGTATTTACAAAACAGTTATTACGGATAAGCACACTAATAAGTAGCACTAGCAACTGCCTGTTAGCCAGCAGGTCCTTGGATAAAACCTGTGAAGGACTTTCTGATTAGATGCGGTGGGAGCTAAAGGAGTGGGGCCTGAGGGTTTTAAGTCCAGCAGCCTCCCTGAGAGCATCAGACACCTCTGAAGGGCTTTGAGTGGACAGCTGTCTGGCACTGGAAAATATTCCTCGTTGTGAAATTTGATTTTATTCTCAAGGATCTGCGACAATAGAGAGGATTTTTTTAATTTATTTATTTTAAAAAGAGAGAGACATCATCGCAGTGCTTCACATAAATGGGCTCACTTGATGTGGTTTAGACTGTCAGAGGAAGCTTCATGTGGATTAATATCTTTTTGAAGCATTTTTGGACCGCTTCTAACGAGCTATGTCAGATCCATTCACCCTGGGGTGGGAACACCAGACTCAATCTAGTTTCTTTTTTTTCCTTCCTTTTTTTTTTCCTTACAAATGCTAGAGGCTGTTATGATGGGTTGAAATATGCTCAGACACTATATGAGCATGAGTGGGTGAACATAATGACGATGACAGTGGAGACTGGAGCTGTTAAGCTGACGAGTTGGGGGAAATTCAAAAGAGAAGAACATGATGATTGCCTGCTGTCTTCTTGCCTTACATAATAATATTGACTGACTCACATATGGAGTGGGATGAAAACTCTTATCAAACATATTGATGATTTTGGTTTGCATGATGGTTTTCAGTGTTGCAAATGCTGTTATAGGTGAGAGGTCATCCATTTTCTGTACAGGAAGCTCCCAAACCTTAAAAGAGCCTGACCTTAGAGTAAGAGAAGATGTTAGACTATGATTCCTTTGTACTTGCATACCTTTGCTCAGCATCTTCGCATTGCTGATTCAGATTACCCAGATTCTTCCCTCGAGCTTAATTCTGAGTCATGAAGCTCTGCCTGACCTCTGTGAGTCATTCTCAGGAAGGATTTCTTCATGTGACAACAGAACGACTCTCAGCTTAGGTTAAAACACCCCAAAAAGATAAAAGGCAAATCTTATTATTCTGCTAATGTTGAGCATTTTGCACCTTCACCTTTTTCAAGATATCTACAGAATGACTGAAAACTCTGGTACCAAGCTGGTATCCATCATTATTTTTAAATCTAAAATTAAACACTAACACTTCTACAATAATTCTGATCGTTTTATCTTCTTTTGTACAATTAGAATCTATTTGTGTTCTCAAGTAGTGCACATTTATTTTTGTGCTTTTATTATATTTCAATTCGAGCCTCAGTCTTTCAGAGTTTTTCATAAACCAGATCTCTCTGATAAGGTGTATTTAAAGTTGACAAAGGTGTTTCTGGCCAATGTGGTCGACAGTTAATCAGCATCTTATAGGACTTGAACAGCTTGTATGCTGATGGAGGTTTCCATTCTCTCCTCCCTCTCTCGCTCTCCCTTTCTCTGTGTGTGGATGAAAATGCCAAATCTGTCACTTTCCAAACAAGAAAAGAATGAAAGGACCACAGCGAGCCTGCTGCTCACACATTAAGCCGCATGACGTAACTCTTCCACACACCCACGTGCAACTTGCTGTCCGTCCTTCCCACATAATCTCACTCACGCGTTGCCAAGCGGCGAGGAGGAACCATCCATGTCGTGCCGGTGTGAGGAAATGTGTCATTCCTGAAATCATATGTTGCCGCTGAATGATGTCGCAGTATTAGACACGGAGCGAAGAATTAGACACAGTTTCAATGGTCGCTTTGAAATTTTGTCTGAAGCGAGGTTTTTTTTTTTATCAGCTTGTTCACAGAAAACAAACAGCTTCTTCGTTTTTTATCTCTTTGTGAGATAGGACTGATAAGATTGTCTGTTTTCATCACGGGGGAAAACACTTTGGAGAAATATTGCTGCAGCAAGAGCACAGGGTTATCAGAGAGGAGGTTTTGATGGCTAATTTAGTCCATGTTTGGTGTGCAATTGTGTTAAAATGCCTTTTAATGTGATAATGTAAATCCAACAAAGGTTTTCTATGTTGAAGGCAGCTGTCCCATAGGATCCCAGGTTCTGTTTGCTCGATGCATTGTAATAACATCAGCAGCAATAACTGTTATTTTGGTTCTTCCAGTGAGCTGCACAGACTTATAGTTGCAGTCCAAAATGCACTTATTTATGCAATATAATATGATTGCATTTTAGCTCATTTTAACCTTACTGTTGAAACCTGGAAGGCTTTTACACGGTGACAAACAAAATCAGAAACAAATCAGCCTTGTGCCCCCTGGGATAGAGGATTAATGGTGTTGTTTGATGTTAGGAATGACTGATGACAACATATCCTGTTGTTTGATTCCACGTCAGAGAAGAGGAAGGGGAGGATGTGTTCAAATTTAGGGAAATGCAAGATTAAAGTTACAATTATAGGCTAGTGCTTCATACCAGTAAAATCCAAAAATAAAGAGTAAAATTAAAATGATCGTAAATGGCGAATTTTAGATGGAATCATCAGGGAATCAACAGTTCTTGGGTTCTACAAGCTAATCTGTAGATCAGAAGACCTTGCCTCTGATCACACGTGACACCACAGGAAATAAATCTGCCTGTCCCTTTTAATTTCAATTTCCGTGCGTGATATATTATGATCACCTGTCAGCGGCGGCGCCTGCGCACTGCAGCGGGAGGCGGAGTGGATGCTGATCACTCTGTATCTGGTGCCCCGTGCCCTCCATCCCTTCGCGATCAGACACACACGTACAGCGGACATCCGAGGAGGTTTGCTGGGGAAGACAGAGAGCCGGAGGTCCGGCCATGCAGGTACGCTCTTCGCGGCTCCTTCCGGAACGGCTGCGCTCCGGCGTTTGACATTGTGACCGTGGAGGGTGAAGGATGCTCAGCTGCAGGATGGGAGGAGATGAGTGAGGGGGACTCTGCGCGGAAAAACAGATGGCATTTCAGCAGATGAGGGGTTTGTCCGTGTTCCCTCATGATTCTTGATTTGAACTGATCTATTATTCGACAATTACGATTGTTCTCAAATCCGAAAAGTCCTCTCGGCCAAGGGCAACTACAAAAAACCCGTTATTTTTTTTAAAAATATTTGTGAAACAATCATTTTCCTCCAGAGTCACCTCTCACCCTCTGCGGGCTTACATTAGTAGCGCATAATGCAAACCGCTTTCCATTACAGTAAACGCTTTGCACGCATCCGAGCCGCTTCTGAGGCTCCGGGAAAACCACCGCGGCCAGAGGACTTTGCGTCGTAAACGTGAACAATTCTCGCTGTGAGACCGCACAGACGCGCACGGTCACACGAACACGTACCGCCTTTGCTTCGGATAGCGCGACTGCTCGCTTCCTATATGCATCATCTGTTGGGCCTCTTCCCGGATGCGCCTGCGGTTTCTCCAGAGACCGAGTGTGTGTAATACACGCGTGCCCTGCATGATGTCTCACCTCTCCATTTGCTGCTTGCGTGGATGAAGTTGGGGGTGGGGACTCGTGACATGTAACGACATTCAGCCGGACCGACGAGTGCACCTTTAGTGGTATTCTAGATTCGGTTTGTGACAGCGGGGTCAATTAACGATGTCTTGCATCGCGTCGAGGCTGCCGGCTGCTGTCAGGGTTGTCGACTGCGATGTGATCCACGGAGCGGCTCTGACCCTATCCAAAAGCAACTGTTGCGCTGTCATAAACGCCTGTATTAATATGCAAATCATCACTTCACCACGGGGTTGTTTTCTAAAGCAAATGCAAGGAATGCATGAAAAAAGGGAATGCAAGTATCACACATATTTTGGGAGGCGAATTAATCCGGTTTTTCAAATATAAAATTAGAACTTTAACCAAAATCACCCCACCTGTAAACCCATCTACATAATGCATTAATGCTCTGGAAAGGGATTTGTCTCCTCAGACCTTGAATTATTGGATTTGTGATATCAGTTTTCCTGCTTCAGCCTCTCTGTTGGTGCAGCTGGTTGTGTTTACCAGACTGTCTCGTGCCCATAATAAATCCTCTCGCTGTCTCGATTTACACCCCCCACTTTGAATGTTACTCTGTCTTTCATGGTTTTAGGAAGGCTGATGCTGATGCTGAACCAGAGGAGAGTCCTGGGAGCAGCAGTAGCGGTGGCGGCAGCACCAGCAGCACCAGTGGCAGCGGCAGTAGCAGCGGCAGCAACAGCAGCGGTGGCAGCAGCGGGGCTGTAAATGCCACAGCTCCAGCCCCAGCCCCACCTCAGGCCTCTGCAGGAGACCCTGGAGGGTCCGGAAACAGCTCCTGCTCCGACTCTGACAGTTCCATAGGTTCCAGCTCCAGCGAAGAGGAGGAGGAGGACGACGACGAAAAGGAAGAAGAAGAGGAGGAGGAGGAGGAGGGAGATGAAGAAGATCCCATAATGTTTTCCTCCAAATTCCTTAGTGGGGCTAATCCCCTCAATGCGGTATCCTCTGCTGTCAACAAGTTTGGTTTATTTGGAGATGATGGTGAGGGAGATAAAAGTCAAAAGGTGCCAGCCCAGCAGTCGGCGAAGCTACCTGCCCAACAGCAGCCAGTTGGAGGTCAAAGTAAAGGAGTGCAGCAAGGACCTCAGAAATCAGGCCAAAGCCCTTCTATGCAAAAGAGTCAACCTCTCCCTAAACAAGGATCACCACAGTTGAGTGGGGAAGGACAGACTGGACCTCCCAGCAAACCTGGTGGACAAGTTCCTCCAAAATCAAGGGCACCGCCTGAAGGGCAGCTTAAAGATGAGCAACAAAAGAGACAACCTCCAAGCTCACCACAGCCAGGGGCTCAACAACAGACTCTGATCAAGAGCGGCACCCAGCCAGAATCTCGAAAGTCGACATCACAACAAGTCGCACCAAAGACAGGGACACAAAAACAAAACCCTGTTAAGTCTGGAACACACCAAGAACCTACAAAAAGCGGCTCCCAGCAGGCACCACCTAAAGTAGGACAGGGGTCACCAAGAGCTGGACAACAACAACAACAGAGCTCTGCTAAAACTTCTCAGCAACAACAGGGCACACCTAAGGTGGGACAACAACAGCAAGGATCTCGGCCCACACCGCAGCAGGGGTCTCAGCCTCAAGGCCCACAGAGACCATTTACAGCGACCAAAGGAGGATCTCTGTGCCCTGTATGTAAAACCACACAACTCAATGTAAACACCAAGGAGCCACCCAACCATAAAATCTGTACACAGTGTAAAAAGGAAGTGTGCAGCCTGTGTGGTTTCAGCCCTCCAGACTCTGCTGTAAGTATGCGATTAGGATTTTATTTATGCAATACTTTCATTTAGTGCTGTGTACGCACATTACAATGTAGAATTCTATTTAATTTGGAGCGGTAGGCATTATTTTACATCATTTTATGTTCAACAAAGGATAGCCAGGAAACATACAAATACATAATCGAATAAAGTAAATAATTTAAAAAATAAAGTTACACCATTGAAGTTGCATAGAAATGCATTTATACTGTATTATCTTACCAAAAGGCATATATATATATATATTTATTTTAGTTTATTTAAAGTAAGATATGGGCCCTGAAATGTTGCTCTGCCCCATTTTCAAAAGCCCAAATTCAGACAGCAAAAGTCTTGATTAACCTGTCAGCTATAATCTGTACAGAATTGAAAACCAAATTTAAATGTTTTTCCCCAAATTTCAAATCAGAACCCTGGAATGCCAACATTTGTGTATGCAAACATGCTACTGTGGCCAGCACACCCCACAATGCATTATCCATTGTGGTATACGGGGGCCAGGCTATTATTTTTGAAATAGGGATTTTTGGATGTTTTTCAATATTAAACTTTCTTTTTCAAGATATCTTTTTTTTTAAAATGTGATAACATTTTGATGCTGTTGGTGCTTCATTAAAGAAATGCAGTTGTTTCTAATATTTTTTCATATCTATTATAATTTGTCTCCTATATATATATACATAGGGGTGTGAGTGGCTGTGTCTTAACTGCCAGTTGCAGAGAGCTCAAGGAGCATCCGAACCACAGGGAGCATCTATGAAAAAGACCACACCCAACAAAGGCTCTGCTACTCAGAATCAGCCACCGTCTGCCTCACCCATCAAAAGAGAAACGTCAGCTTCAAATTCCCCTCAGAAAAGGCTGTCGACATCAACAAAATCTCCAGCCCAGGGTGAAGTTGAAGTGTCTGATAGTCACAAACAGGCCAGTCCAGTCACCACTCAGAAAGTACCACCCAAGACTGAGAGAACAGAAGGGCCGCAGAAAACAGTCCATACAAATCAAAACACGAACAAGCAAAGCGGAAGCGCACCAGCTCAGCAGAAAGAGTCGGGGGGATTATTTGGCCTCGGGGCTGCTAAAGCTGAAGTTACAAAGACAGAAGAGTCGGTGACTGGGAAAATGTTTGGTTTTGGTTCCTCCATCTTCAGTTCGGCATCTACCTTGATAGCATCCGCTGTCCAGGACGATCCTAAAACCACTCCACCAGTCTCTCCCAAAATGGCACCAACAAAAGAGAGTAAAGCACCTGTTATCCCAAAGCCTGAGCAAGATAAGAAACAAGTGGAACCCACCCAGACAAGAGCCCCTCTGGCCGGACAGGTCAAAATGGCCAACGGTCTGTCGCAAACACAGAAGGATGCAGCTGCTTCCCACGGTCTTTCTAAAGCAGGTCCATCTGCATGTCCCCTCTGTAAGATTGCACTCAACATAGGGTCAAAAGATCCTCCCAACTATAACACCTGCACAGAATGTAAAAGCACTGTGTGCAACCAGTGTGGATTCAACCCAATGCCAAACGTTAAAGAGGTAAGACACAATTTTCATAATTAGTCTTGAGTTTTTTAATGTTTAAAAAAAAAGAGGAATAAGTGGCAAGACACAGGATATTAATTAAACTAATCAGACACTAGAAGGTGTCAAAATGTACAGGAAATATAATTTGTTTTTACTTTTGGCTTTTGGTTTCCTTCTATATATAAAACATATTTCATGTATTACACACATACACAAAGGAACACCACATACAGAGTAAATAGGCTCTGTATTTTTCAGGCTACCTGGAGCACAAAGGAGTTGACACTTGACTCTGTAATTCAATGCACAATTAGTTCCCTCCAAGGCTACTTGATCTTTTCTTTGCTGAAACTGCTTAAACTAATGGCAAAATCACAGGGGAACTACAGGGATGGAGAAATCTTGTTTCTCCAAGTGTCCTGTATGTGTGTGTTCGTGTGTGTGTGGGGGGGAGTGTTCTAAAATGTGTGCTGGTGTGGCTTTCCCAGTTACACACTGAAGAGACTTCAATAAAAAAATGCTGTGTATTATATGCAGCTTGTATACAATTATGATGACAAAAACAACTCAAACTCATTTTAAGTTCTCCATATTTATCTTATCAAGTTGTCTGACCAGTAAAAAGACAAATATTTGTGATTCATTCTGGGGTTTTTTGTTTTGTTTTTGGGTTTTTTTTTTTACTGTTGAACAGTTTTTTATTCATATTATTTGAATTATTCATGCATTATTTGTTTATTTTTATCTTTTGAAGGGAAAGGAATGGCTCTGTCTAAACTGCCAAGTGAAACGAGCTACCGGTGGAACTGAACATAATCCTGTGATGAATTCATCAGTTACAAAACCTTCTCCAGTGCCTCCTGCACAACCAAAGACATCTGCACCAGGCTCTCCCCAGAAGAAAATGTCAACACCAGCAGCACAGCAAAGCAAAGTTGATGCTCCTGGTCAGAAATTGCCAATAGAGAGCAAGAAGACAGGTCCACCAAGTCGATCAGGGCCGACAAACCAAACTGCACAGAAACAGGAAAATGTTAGTGCGCCTGCACAACAAGGAGGGGGATTCTTTGGCTTTGGTAGTTCGAAAATTCAGACCAGTCCTGCAAAACCTGCTGACTCAGTGACGGGCAAAATGTTTGGTTTGGGTTCCTCCATCTTTAGTTCTGCGTCTACTTTGATTTCAACATCTGGTCAAGATGAGCCAAAAATGACCCCACCCGTTTCGCCTAAAGCACCTGTTTCAAAGGAAACAAAAACCCCTGATGCAAAGAAACCAGATCAGGAAAAGAAATCAGACCAAACACAGGCCAAAGCGGCTCCACCAACAGGTGACAAAGGGGGAAACGCTCCATCACGGCAGTTAGGGAAAGCATCAGCCTGTCCACTCTGTAAACTGGAGCTAAACACTGGCTCTAAAGATCCTCCCAACTTCAATACCTGTACGATGTGTAAGAACATGGTCTGCAATCAATGTGGATTTAATCCCATGCCAAATGTCACAGAGGTAAGATCTTAAAGTTACGACAATATACAACAATGGTATTCTATACAATTTCTGATTTTTTTCTATGATTTCATATATTGATTTTCTTACATTTAGGTGAAGGAGTGGCTTTGTCTAAACTGCCAGATGCAGAGAGCACTAGGAGCAGCTGAACCTCCGGGAACTCCAGCAACAAAACTTCAGCCTTCTCCAAATAGAGTTAGCGCCCCTGCCCCAAAGAAGTCGCCATCTCAATTAGATCAGTCTCAAACAAAAAACTTTCCAACTGGTGCAGAATCTAAAATAAAGGAATCGTCTGCACCCGGTTCCCCCCAGCAAAAACAAACAACAGCAGAGAAGCCATCCAAAGCTGAAGTTGGTAAAGGACCAGATAGTCAGAAAATAGCTGGTGCTGGTTGTAAAACCCCGGAGAAGAGAGGTCAGAAACCTCCTGACCAGCCTTGTCAAACTGAACTCAAAACGATCAATACTACCTTAGGGGCACAGGAAGAATCTAAAGGACTTTTGGGATTTGTTGGACCTAAACCTCAACAAGACTCTGCAAAGCCCGCTGAGTCGCTAGGTGGAAAAATGTTTGGTTTTGGATCATCCATCTTCAATTCTGCATCCACCTTAATTAACTCTGCTGTGCAAGATGAGCAAAATCTGCACACAAGAGAAACACCACCCAAGTCATCCCCGTTAAAACAAACCAAGACAGAAAAAGCATCATCGGAGCAGGCGAAGGAAACTTTAGTTCTTCCTAAAGTGTCTACTTGCCCACTCTGTAAGGTCAAGCTCAATGCTGGATCCGAGGAAACTCCTAACTACAAAACCTGTACAGAGTGCAAGAAAACCGTCTGTGTTCAATGTGGATTTAATCCAATGCCAAACATGGCAGAGGTAAGAAAGCGAAGCATTTGAATAGCATCCCAGGATGAAAATAACTTATTCTTATTTGACATATTTTTTGTTTTTTTCAGGCAAAAGAATGGCTATGTCTGAACTGTCAGACACAAAGAGCTCTGAGTACTTCTGAGCTCACAGCACATCCTAGTAAACCAGCAAACAAGGTTTCCCCATCTGTTGCCAATCCAAAAACAACACTTTCGAATCCAATGGAAAATATTAACAAAGAATTATTGAAATCTGAAGCAGTGGGAAAAACAGAAACTCCGCTGGCTTTAGTACAAAACAAAAGTTCCCTAAAAGGTTCTCCTCAGAAAGTGGTTGAAAGACCAGAATCTGACTCACTGGGATCCAATCCTCAAAAACCTGTTGATCAGGCAAGTCAATCTAAAGCAAAAGAAATTAAGGCCCCTCAAAGTCCACAGCAAGAGTCAAGAAACGTCTCTGGTTTGAGTAGCCCTCAAAGAAAGCCCACTTCTGCAAAAACAACGGAATCAGTGACCGGTAAGATGTTTGGCTTTGGCTCTTCCATATTCAGCTCAGCATCCACCTTGATATCATCTGCTGTTCAAGAAGAGTCCCGCACTACACCACCCAGCTCTCGCAAGATGTCTGCACCACCCCAGGTCTCTCCTAAACTGTCTGCCAAGAAGATGTCTTCTCCATCAGTTCCTTCCAAAATGCCACCAACGGAGTCCAAAACAGAAAAACCAGAGCCGAAAAAGGAACCCGACTTAAAACAGGAGACTGCTCCCTCACAAACTCCCACAATGGCAGCAAAAACCCAGAAAGCAGACAACACCTGCTGTCCTTTATGTAAGGTTGAACTTAACATTGGTTCCAAGGACCCTGCAAACTACAACACCTGCACTGAGTGCAAGACCATTGTCTGCACTCAGTGTGGATTTAATCCAATGCCAATAGGAAAGGTAAGTCAACAATTATTTGGGAAAAAATATGTTTTAATACTGTTTGTGTTGATAATATAACATATTTGGCTTTCCTTTATCTTGGCTGAATTTTATGACTTTTGACTTGTGTCACTATTGTTTATGTTATTTTTTAATTATGAATTTATGTCAACTGTATTTTAGGTGAAAGAGTGGCTGTGTCTTAACTGCCAGATGAAACGTGCAGTTGGAGCATCTGAGCCCCCAGGACTTCCCACCAAGGTGCCAGAAAAAAAACAAGACTCACCTGGCAAAGTTTCTGCACCTGCAACACAAAAGCTGGATGAGTCTTCAAAAGCAACTACACCAAAGAAGGAACCTCACAGTTTGGTTTCGCCAAAGGAGACCTCAGAATCGATTACATCTCAGAGAAAAGAATCAGTTTTATCCGGCAAGTTGGACTCAAAGATAAAACAGGTAACAGATCCAAAGGCAGCAGATCAAGCAGACCAACCTGCACTCAAGCAGAGTGCTCCTGCTGCAGCTACAGAGCGAACGTCAGGGGGATTCTTTGGATTTGGTGGTCCTAAAGCTCAGCCTGATGTAGCAAAGCCTGCAGTTGCTGGGAAGATGTTTGGCTTTGGTTCATCGATCTTCAGCTCGGCATCTACTTTGATAAACTCGGCTGTCCAGGAGCAGCCCAAAACTACTCCACCAGTTTCTCCCAACATGTCTCCTGCAAAAGGTGTGAAGTCTCCTAGTGTTCAGAAATTGGAAGAGTCAAACAAATCACAGATTCCAACAGAAGTGGCTAAATTAGACAAAGCCCAACCAACAGCTGCTGTGGCTTCCCGAGATTCTGTGAAACAAATCCAGTCTACGTGTCCTCTGTGTAATATTGCCCTGAATATGGGGTCCAAGGATGTGCCCAACTACAATACCTGCACTGAATGCAAGAACGTTGTCTGCAACCGGTGTGGATTTAATCCAATGCCGAATGAAATGGTGGTAAGGATTACATTTTATTTAAATTTTACATAGTTGTTTGTTTTAAATATTATTCATATCCTGTTATTTCTAGAAATGTTTCAAAATAAAACAGTTTATAATGTTTACTTTTTCTCATTATTTAGGTAAAGGAGTGGCTCTGTCTCACTTGCCAGATGCAGCGAGCCCTTAAGGCCCCAGAAGCCACTTCTGTTAATACCCAGATACCTGTAAGATCCCCAAAGAAAGAGGCCATAGGCCCAGTTAAAGTTGACAATAAAGCACCAGAATCTGCTCAGAAAATGCCAATAGTAGGTCAGCCAGCTAAAACTGAAGGTACGGGTGATCCAGGTGGTGTAAAACAGCCTACATCTTCACAGAAAAAGCCACAGGAACCCCAGAAAATTCAGATTCCTGATAGAGCAGCAAACAGCCCAATCCAAAGTGAACAGAAAGAGAAAAGGGCCAATTTAACAACACAACAAGAATCTGGAGGCCTCTTTGGATTTGGTGGTGGAAAATCTCAATCCAGTGGTGAAAAGTCAGCTGAATCAGTGACTGGCAAAATGTTTGGCTTCGGTTCTTCCATCTTTGGTTCTGCATCCTCATTAATTACTTCAGCTGTTCAGGATCAGCCGAAGACCACTCCACCAATTTCTCCCAAAATGTCCCCAGCTAAAGAAAGCAAACCCAATGTTGCCACCGAAGTCAAGGAAAAAAAGAAGACACCACAAGTAGCTCAGCAGAGCAAGAAACCTCCATTAGTGGAGCCTAAATTGGATGAGGCTCCATCAGAGCCTCAAAAGCCTGCAGCATCTGAAGCAACTGCCAAAACAAGTCAGTCCTCGTGTCCACTCTGTAAAATTGGACTTAACATAGGAACCAAGAACCCTCCCAACTACAGTACCTGCACAAAATGTAACTGTACCGTCTGCAACCAGTGTGGATTTAATCCCATGCCAAATGTCTCAGACGTAAGTAAGATTATTTTGGGCAAATCAAAGATTATCAATCAACTGAAATGCACTTTAGACAATAATGTTAGAATTTCATGTATCACTGTACACATGCAAATGGTTTATACATAAATTTACTCTTAATAATGTGTTTTTCCCACAGAATAAAGAGTGGTTGTGCCTAACTTGTCAAATGCAACGAGCTGTCACTCCTGCTGAACCAACAGAGCCTCAGATAACGAAACCGCAGGCATCACCAAATAAAGTGTCCACATCCAGTGCTAAAACAAGTCCAATCAAAGAGATTATAACCATACAAAAGTCAGGAGAGAAAGATGAAAATCATCAGGGAATCCAAACAGCTGGGGGACCAAGAAAAGAAGACACGATGCCTCATGTAGAGAAGCCCTTAGGATCTATTTCAGGGCCCACAGAAGAGAAGATAGACGGGTCACCTCCTACCATGGAGTATCCAAGCATCACTACACCTCTCACCAAAGGGACAGCAGCTGTTACATTTGACAGTAACAAACCATCTCTGGATCAACCAGTTGTGGTTGATAAGGCTATAAAAACATCTGAGAGTTCCCCTGCCAATAAAGATATTGGCAAAAAAGAAGAGGCGGCTGAAACAGTAAAGAAATCTACTGATAAACTAGAGGAAGTAAAACCCA
Source organism: Takifugu flavidus (assembly GCF_003711565.1). Taxonomy (NCBI): domain Eukaryota; kingdom Metazoa; phylum Chordata; class Actinopteri; order Tetraodontiformes; family Tetraodontidae; genus Takifugu; species Takifugu flavidus. The sequence continues at coordinate 12,831,910 of NC_079532.1, forward strand.
AACAAACTCTAATCGGAGAATCAAACCTTACATCTTCACTAGCTGAAACTACTCCTTCAGTAACACAAACACCAAATCAGGAATCGGGAGGATTCTTTAGAAGTAGCAGCCCGAAGCCTCAACTTTCTACCTCAAAAACCACTGAGGCAGTGACTGGAAAAGTGTTGGGATTTGGTTCATCTCTCTTCAGCTCAGCATCAACCTTGATAACATCTGCAGTTCAGGAGAGTCGCACAACGCCTCCAAATTCACGCAAAATGTCGGCTCCAGCACAGATTTCTGACAAAGTTTCAGCTTCAAAGATTCCTCCAAAGTCTAGTCCTCCAGTTTCTCCAAAGAGAATGTTAACAAAAGAGACCAAACCACCTACTACTCAGACACTACTGACAGAAAAGGAACAAGACAAACCTCTGCAAGCTAAGGTTACTACGCCAGCCCAGACCAAAGCTGACAGAGGGCTGTCAGAGCCTGGAAGACCAGACGTTGCTCCTGCAGCAGGCAAATCTACTTGTCCACTCTGTAAAGCAGATCTTAATGTTGGCTCAAAGGACCCTGCCAACTACAGGACCTGCACTGAATGCAAAACTCTTGTCTGCAGTAAATGTGGATTTAGTCCTATGCCAAGTGTAAAAGAGGTAATAAAATTTATTAGTCCCTGTCTTCATGCTTAAGCGAAAAACTCATTTATTGTCTTTATTTTTCAGGGAAATGAATGGCTCTGTCTCAACTGTCAGATGCAGAGAGCACTTGGAGCTTCTGAGCCTCCAGGCTTTCCAATGATAAAATCTCCAACTTTACCGCATAAAGCGGTCCCTGCCAACACACAGAAGGAAAAGAGCCCAGCATCGACTTCTCAGGAAGATATCCCCAAACCAGATTTAGCCAAGATTAATGTTCTTAAAGCAGGTGAACCAGAGGATTCATCCCTTGGTGAGGCAGCAAAGAAAGTCACTCCAGACACTGTGTCTTTGTCCGACAAACCTACTGTCTCAAAAGTTGAAGAAAAGATTTTGGACCAGACACCAAAAGGACAACCTATTTTACCTGAGCAAAAGGCTCCAAAACTGGATCCCACTGCAGCTAAGTCTACTCCAGATCAAGAAATTAAAAAGCAAGACCCTTCAAAAGATGTGACTTCTATGACTAAACCCCCGTCACCAGCAGCTCCAGAAACAGTTAAATCATCCCCTCAAAAGCAACAACCAGCAAAGCCAATAACAAAAGAACATTTAAAAACTGGAACATCTCCTGCCAAATCTGCCCCACCACCAGCCCAGCCTCCTAAACAGGATTCCGGGGGCTTCTTTGGCTTTGGTGGTCCAAAATCACAACCTGCCGTTGCACAGTCTGCTGGGTCAGTAACTGGAAAGATGTTTGGTTTTGGTTCGTCTTTCTTAAGCTCTGCATCTACTTTCATAACGTCAACTGTCCAGGATGAACCCAAAACTACACCGCCTACTCCACGAAAGATGTCCACTGCAGGGCATGCCTCACCTAAAACTACACCACCTGCTTCTCCTAAATCATTACCTGTGAAGGACACTAAGCCTCTTAAAACTGAAGAGAAGACACCAGTAAAACCTCCACAGGCTCCAACAACAGCCCAAGCAAAACCACCGCAGGCTCCAACAACAGCCCAAGCAAAACCACCGCAGGGTCCACCAACAGCCCAAGCAAAACCTCCGCAGGCTCCACCAACAGTCCAAGCAAAACCTCCGCAGGCTCCACCAACAGCCCAAGCAAAACCACCGCAGGCTCCACCAACAGCCAAGCAAAACCTCCACAGGCTCCACCAACAGCCCAAGTAAAACCTTCGCAGGCTGCACCAACAGCCCAAGCAAAACCTCCGCAGGCTCCACCAACAGCCCAAGCAAAACCACCGCAGGCTGCACCAACAGCCCAAGCAAAACCACCGCAGGCTCCACCAACAGCCCAAGCGAAACCTCCGCAGGCTCCACCAACAGCCCAAGCAAAACCTCCACAGGCTCCACCAACAGCCCAAGCAAAACCTCCGCAGGCTCCACCAACAGCCCAAGCAAAATCAATGGAGGCTCCACCAACAGCACAAGCTAAAGCAGAACAAGCTCCACTAGAGGAATCCAAGGCATCAACAGACCAACAAGGTGCTACAAAGGCCAATTTATCCATCTGTCCACTCTGTAAAGTCCAACTCAACATGGGCTCCAAAGAGCCTCCCAACTACAGCACTTGCACACAGTGCAAGACCACGGTCTGCAGTCAGTGTGGATTTAATCCAAAACCAAACATGGTTGAGGTAAATGGCACCATACATGACAGATTCAAAGTGAGCACTAACTTAGCTAGACTATTAAATGGTCTACAAATTGGGAATATTACGAAGTATATGATAGTATTGTCTAAATATCTAGAACTTATCATTAATTAACTGACAACAGAAAACTGTAACACATCAGTTTATTAATTCATTCAGATTTCTTACAAACTGAACTCACTTATTTCAAAGCAGGATTAGAAGATTTGATGTGGCTTTTTAACACATAAAAAGGCCTGATGATTCAACTGATTTCTGTTTATTTCATTACCAATTGAAACTTGCATTAGACATAACATAAGAAAAATATATTTAATAGATGGAGATGTCTGAAATTGTTGAATATTCTGAATATATGTGAACACCATCTTCTTTAATTTTTGATTGTTACAATTTATTGTTCTTTATCAGGTTAAGGAATGGCTTTGTTTGAACTGCCAGATACAGAGGACTCAGATGGAATCTGAACCAACTGGACAACCTGCAGTGAAACCACAGCTCTCCCCAAGTAAACTTGTTACACTTCCTGAATCGGAAAAGAAGGATGTGTCAACAGCAGCCCAAAAGGAGAAGCCACCAGTAGTCAAGAAACAGGTCACTGATAGGCAAGACACAACCAAAATTGAGACAGTGACTCCGTCCATAAAAACAGAAACACCACAAAGGATTTCTACAGAAAAGAAGCAGATTATTCCCACCACTGAACCAAAACAAGGCCAGGAAGTCTCAGACAGAAAGCCCCCTCAAGTCCAACCTTCACCAAAAGCAAAGCCTGAGATCAAGACAAGTACTTCAAAACAAGAAGAAGCTGGTAAACCCCCTCCACAGCCTCCAAAATCTGCACCTGATTCTGCCAAATCTATACCTCCACCTGCAGCTCAACCTGCTAAACAGGAGTCCGGAGGCTTTTTTGGATTTGGTGGTCCAAAAACACAACCCGCAAAGTCATCGGAGTCCATGACAGGAAAGATGCTGGGCTTTGGTTCCTCTTTTTTCAGTTCTGCATCAACACTAATAACCTCAGCTGTTCAGGATGAACCTAAAACCACGCCGCCAACCCCTCGCAAGATGTCTACTTCAGCCCAAGCCCCTGAGACACCACTGCAGGCTAAGGCTGCCTCATCGGCAAAGGCCAAAGAAGAAAAAGGTCTGCCGGAGCCTCCTAAAGTTGCAACTAAAGCCAGAGTGTCAACCTGTCCACTCTGCAAGGTTGAACTCAACATGGGCACCAATGACCCTCCCAATTACAACAGGTGCACAGAGTGCAAGAACACTGTCTGTAATCTTTGTGGATTTAATCCCACACCTCATACTGGAGCGGTAAGTCCTATGAAGCATGTTTGTGTACTATTGACCTTGATTTCCTGTCCAAATCCTTCAATCACAAGAGTGATTTTGCTAGCTGGGCGTTACTATTATTTACAATACAAGAGATTTTTTTGCGAACACTTTTTTTAGAACTCTAACCAAAGTTGGAGAATCTATGATAATGGTTGTAGACTCTAAACTATAACTGAAGTGGTTACCTACTAACCTAAATTACTTATTTGCTTGTTAGGTCACAAATGGAGCAAAATAGTGTATTGCTGAAGTTGACTTGGTTGGGGTGCTCCTTATGGATTATATATTTATTGGTGGCTAAGTGTGAGACATTTCCTGATAAAGCAAAAACAATGCAGCGGTTCACAGAGGCTGCTCTCAAACAGAGAGCTTTGAGTGATTACATAATGACCTATGAGGAGCGCAGGCCAGCAGACTTGCGCAGTGAAAATGTATTAACGTGATGGAGGGTTGTGCAACAGCATTAGTGAGATGGGATCTACTGCCGTAGCAGAACAGGGAATCTCCAGCCACCCCCGTGAGGGATCGGGGATGGCAAAGCCTTGTGATATGCCAATAAACAGAGGTGAAATGGATTAAGTCCAAGCCAACATGGTGCACTGCATTAGAGCAGCACGTTTCCTTTTAGGCCGCCTGCGCTCACTGCTTGGTGGCTCTGTGTTGTTAGAACAACTTCCCCTTCATTTAAAGCAGGTGTCAGTAGTCTGTGTTTAGCATTCGTGACGCCTAGCCATGATTGTCATCAGATCCACCTCCTGAGACTTAATAACCTATTGATGGTCAATATCAATTTGTTTAGTGACTCACTAAGAGGAAATGTCACAACAGTTAACTAATAGACTTCCTGTTGGTAATTTTACTAAACTGACAAATAATACTGAAATCTTTTTAAATCAGGATTTAATTATTATAAGATAAATTGCGATCACATAATTGCAAATCGGTTAGAAGTGTATTTTATAAAGTGCAAAATGCACAAAATGATTTGCTTTTGGTACAATTTCAGTTCCTGTGGCAGAATACAATCCAGAGAACACATTTCGTGAAGTACACCTGCTCCTCATATGTCACTGACCATCATGGAGGGAATAGACAGCCTGTGCAACATATTGTTCACTTAAAGGAACATAAAATAACTGAGTAAGGTCAGCTACCGTACTGAGTGCTCCCATTGTGACACATTCTCTCCACAGGGCATGCGAATCAAATGGTTTTAGGGACAGACCACTTTAGAAATATTGGCCGCTAGCAGCAAGCCTGTCTATTTTCTTTTTCCTGTTCTGCCTCAGCTGATGTCATCAAAAGCCTCGGACCATTGTCTGAGAAGTAGGACACACGTGTGACATGCTCTGCCAGCTATGGCTTTGTGTGTGACAGATGAGACAGCTTTTTTTGTTTGTTTTGAAATGTGAACAAACTTTAAATAGATATTCCTTTTTATATCAGAAAAATGTTATTATATTTTGAATTTTATTGTTTGTCTTATTCTGGCAGCCACTGGAGATTGTCTGCCAACATTTTGCAAAACTTGCAAAACTAAGCATCCTTTTTTGGCTTTATAGTTGCAAGGGTGCACAGTTTTAGGTGTAAGCCAGACAACCGCAGACTTTTCCTGGTAACTGAGACACGACTGGTGTCAGTGTTAAAAATAGTCATTATAACGAGACCAAACACAGCCTGGCAGGTTTATTCTTGCTCTTTTTCTAGAACATTTGTCTTGAGGGAAAAATAATGCTTTGCAAGGCTCAAATTGAGCAAACTAATACACTGGACCTTGAAAGCCACAGTGGGAAGAAATGAAAGAAACTGTGTTTATTGGCACGATAAATCTTTGATTATCTGCATTTTGTCCCTGAACTCTGAGGCATGGTATGTTTAATGACAAATACATTTTAAAGGATTTTATGCTTTAATTTCTTATCCACCAAGAAAGGACAATGTTATTTTGACACAAATTGTGACTCTTACTGAGAAAACATTGGATATCAGCTTAATTGTATGTTCCCTCAGTGATGTAACTCCTGCTTTTTTACCTTTTTAGACAACTATACAGCATATTTATGGTAGCTACACTTTACAGCCATCATTAAGATTGCCGATGGGAAATTTGACATATTGTAGAGAAATGGAAATTTCCCAGAGTTTAGAAAGAAACCCTCTCGAGTGCATGCTGTCTTGTCAGAACTTGATTTAAGGGCTCTCGCTTTGTCTGGGTTGCTTGGTATATCAGGCAGCTAGAGCTTGTGACAAAGGTGGTTCCCAGAAGATCAATAAAGGTCTTTTCAGCTCCCCTACCAGCAGCAAAAGAGCTCTTGAAGACTTAGATAAGCTGTTAGAGCTGCAGTCCTGTCTATCACCTTTAAATATCATACCATGATGACAAATGGAGAGCGTCAGGATTGATACAAATAAAGGATGTCAGGTGGCTGCATTTAAAGTTGTTTTCATTATAAATATAAATATGGAACATCTGGTTTCACAATATGTGAAATGGACATTGGAATGCTTTATTGCCCAAGCACGTGATGTCCCAACTGCTGTCACAGTCAATGTCTGTTAGTCAAGCTCAGAGGCTATTTGTGGGCAGCATCTTCTTCCTGAATGCTCTGCTCTCCTGCTTCGAATTTATGAATCAGATTTAATTAGACAAAAAGACAGTGGCGTCTCTCCAAACATTGATGCCTGGCATCCAGACTGGAAATGAAGCAGTCACTGCCACCGGAGAGGAACGTGAGGGGATTAAGGCTTGTAAGGTGGCTGCAGCATCTACTTCTTTGAAAAAAAATACTTTGCTTTAGCAGATTAAGAAAATTCTGCACAACTGGTTTAGTGTTAAAGAGTGAATGTTCATCGACATATTTAAGGCATTTACTCAGCTTTCAAAACACCACATTTGCATGCTTGGATAAAACATGACTGCTGTACTCAGTGTTGTTGAGTTGGAATGGAAAAGGTCAACGACCGCAATCACAGTTTCGGAGCGCTGTGAAGTGGAAAGCTGCATTTTGAGGACCAACAAAAGGACTCAGAAATGAAAAGGCATGGCTGACAATGCTGTTTGATCATTTCCTTCCACTCATTCGTCTGGTTTCCTTTTCTACTGGATTAAAAAAAGGCTACAATTTACATTTTAATGTGATTTCTACAATGACATAACTGATTAGGTAAAGAACAAATGGGTGTCGGCCACTGTATTTATGTCACCATATCCTGAATTATTTAAAAATGTCAAAGGTCTGAGCAGCTCTTATTTGGAAAGGCTAGCTATCCCATAAATTGGGAAGAATCTCTACCAAGGCTGTGTCATACCAACCTTTACACATTTATCTAAAAAAGATGAAATCATATACATATCTGTCTGTTTTCATAGAAAGTCTAAGGTACATGGGCCCAAGAAAATCATGATAATAAATTACCTTACATTTAGCAGCGTCAACTGCTGTAAACTGGTTTAAACTGCAACATAATATATGCATTACAGTTATAATCAATTATTGTAATTAATTATACATTGATAATTCAGTTTACGTATGAAACACTGAGTGTGCAAATTGTCCTGTTGCTGTATTATATTAATCACAACAGTGGCACAAGATTAAACTTGACGTGGGCTCATTTTGATTTTGCTCTCAGCTTGCAACAGATCATGCTGAGGTTAGATTCATTTTTGTTTACTCGATTATCAGTAACATTCACTCTACTGATGAGGCTCTGTGTCCCCTCAGGCTCTGTGTCCCCTTTGTGATTATCTTAATGTCAAAAACCATAAATAACAACACAGAATCATCTCAATAAAGAACAAATTCCATTATAAAAAGTTCCATTCATTCTAAAACAATATTCTTCAGTCTTTGCAAGTGTTTAGATACGTGATATTTCAACAAATTGAATCAGCTACATTTGCAGTGCGATATTTTTGCCATGCTTCGTCCAATATAATAAATGATGTCTGGTGCAGCTGGATTGGAAACTCAGTCTTACGCCAGAATATGACAGAGGGTGGGTTACATCACTTGCCAAAGCTCAGCTCAGCATTTGAGCACGTGAACGGCGTTATTTACGTCACTGCAGTCTGAATCAGCCCTAATCTCCATCACAAACACACAACTTCCTCTCTTTATAAAGTCTAGGAGGATTAGCACATGTCATTATTGTGGTTTCATATTGTATTAAAGGCTCAAAAATAATCAAAAAGTATAATAGAATTAGGGTTAACCCAATTGGACTACTTTAATAAGAAAACATGTAGATACCAGTCACAGCGGTGAAATAACAGTACACAGCTGGCCTTTCCTCTCATAGTCATATAATGTTGGTACATATAGCTGTAGCTCATTTAATTGCTGATTTAGCTGATGAGTGAGTTGGTGTTGCCAAATGATGAATGATGCAACGTATGCTGAAACAGACATGATGGGCTCAGTTTTGGATTACAATTGTTTGATGGCTTCTAATTAAATATGTTATTTTGCTGTAGGAGGAGTGGCTCTGCCTGAACTGCCAGACTCAGAGGGCATTGGCTGGACAGTTGGGTGACTCAGGAAAAATGCCACAGCCTTCACCTGTTTCTCCTAAGAAAGAGAGCAGCACTAAACTTGTATTAAAGAAGACAGAACCCACACCTGAAGAATCAGCCCCTATATCTGCCCCTCTCAAAGCAACTTCAACTGGTCCCAGTACTAAAGCAACTATGGAGCCCACTGCTGTTAAGCCAGGAACCACACCACCACCTGAGGAAATAAAAGCTGGGACTACATCTGTATCTCCAGCAGCCATTGATTTGCCTAATACAGCACTGGTATCCACAGCAGGAACCAATCTGAACAGTGTAACAACTCCAAAAGAAACAGCACCAAAACCAGAGGTTGCAGTGCAAAATGTAGATATCCCAACAGTTGCAAAACCAGAGATAAAAGATCCAAATATGACCAAACTTCCCAAAATTGAAGCGCTTAAACTCACAGCTGAAGCAACGCATTCTACAGTGACAGAGGATGCTGATGTGCCCCCGTCCACTGGTGCTACAAAGGTTGATTTGGCTGGTGCTGTTCAGTCAACAGTGAAACAGACAGAACTGTCTACTCAACACAGTATTACAAAGGAAGCACAGCCTGACGATAGCATTCCAGAGACACGGAAAACAAAGTCATTACAGCAAGTTGAAATGCAACTGAGTTTACAGGAACCACATCTGGAAGCAAAACCAGAGACACCAGCCGCAGACAAAGACAGAAGTAGTAACCAGGCTCAAGATGTGGGCATTATCGTATCTAAGGAGACCACAGAGAGCATCGTTGTCAAAGTAAGATCATGTCTTTGACTCATTTTATTTTTTTAATTTTATAATAGTAAAAAAAAAAAAAAAAATCATACTGTGACTACAAATTAAGTGTTTTCTTTCTTCTTCAATTTTAGGAGCAAGCTGAGACCCAGAAAGAGCCAATAACAAACCAAAGACTTTCCCTAACTGGAGGGAAGATTAATACTGAAACAACAGAAGCAGAAGCATCTGATGACACAGCACCCCAGATATTACCTATATCACAGGAGGTGGAGGAACGGATTGTCAGTGATACAACTGAAAAAGACAAAGTTAAACCCCAGAGAAGGCGCCTCAGTTTTCAAGGCAGAGGCGATAGCACTGAAAGTGAGGTCACACTCTCACCTAAGGTCCAGAGGAGAAGGCTAGAAGTGAGCAATATTTCATCTAGCAGTGAGGACATCAAAACTGAAAGCCCGGACTCCTATATGGAAGACGAAGATTTCATTCGCCAACAGATAATGGGTATGGGTGACGAAGAACAAATGTCACTTTCAGAAGATGAAAAAGAGAAGGCGCCGATGAGTGAAGAACCAGTCAAAGAACCTGAGCTTGATAATTCAAAAATTAGCAAAGATGACAAAACAACAGATCTCCCAATATCTGAAAAAGATGTTCAACAAACAACCCCCAGCATTTATAAAAAAGCTATTCCTGTCATGAGGCAGGCTACTGATGAAGATATAGATAGCATCACAGAATCCCCCTCTAAGGGGTCATCTAGTGTGCAGGCATCTAGTTTTACTCCAGAATCTTCACATACATCAGCCTCGTCTTTGGAGGAGGACAGTGACAGTAGCCCCAGTCACAGGAAAATCAGTGGGGACAAACGTAAAGGAAAATACAGACAGCAAAAACTGCCTCTGCCTATCATCGAAGACTCTTCAGAGGATGAGAAATTGAAAAAGGAGGATAAATCAAGGAAAGATAAAGATGACCTTGAGGGACAACCATTGTCTCCATCTGATGGTGCTTCCTCTCCAAATGATCTAAGACAGGTTGTTGTCATGGAAGAAACCAGTAGAACATCTGGCTCTGAGTTCTCTGCCAGCATTGAGTCAGAACCAGAGATGAGGCAAGCTCTACAAATAGGACGTAAGCCTTCAACAACAGTAATTCCCTATACACCAGTTGAACCATTTATAGAGAATACTGTGACAAAAGTTCTCAAGAGTGCTGAAGAAGCATATGAGGAAATTATTCAGAAGACAAAAGCTATTCCCGGGGAAAGTCCTCCTGATATAGAGCCGCTGTATGGGGGAATGGCAATAGAGGACTATCTTTATGAATCTTTAGTTGAAGCACCTGAAATTAAAATAAGTGAATCCAAAGATGAAGCATTCCAAGGCGATTCTGGGTCAGAATCTGTTAAAAAGCTCAGATCTCCAGAGGAAGTCTATGAAGAAATGATGCAGAAAAAGCTAGAACTGATGATGATAGAGCAAGAATTTCAACAGGCCCAGACAGCCATGGAATCTTCCTTTGGGGATTTAGTAACTGGTCCTTCATCAGAGGCTGAAACTTGCATTGTTACCATACCCGCAGAAGAATCCTCTATCACCGAAGAGACAAATGTGTCTCCTACAAGCCCTGAAATTCCAAGTGAATTACCTGTGAAGAAAAAGAAACGACCAGCCCCACCTCGCCCCTCTGAACCACCTAAGCGCAGTGAGGTCTCAACTATTACTCCAGGACGGTCCACAGGCTTTGTCAGGCCAATGACTCCTCAAGATCCTGCACTCAGAAAGGCACTGTTCCCTATACCAGATCTTAAAATAACGCAGTGTTCATCTGGCGAGGAGGAAGATGATAGTCTTGCTGATGAATATGGTGTTGGTGTCTCCTCTGATATCACGCCCAGTGATGAATCTGAGACTAAAGAAGATCCACCTGTAAGCCCACCATTTTATGAAACAGCAGAAATTGAACCAATCTGTGTGGTTTGTGAAATTCCAGAACCAAAACCAATTCCAACTCCAATTTCAGCCCCAGAACTTACTACTACACCTTCACCAGTATCACCAGTTTCACCTACAACTTCCAGTCCAGATTCCAGTTTAGAATCCAATGCTACTTCTTCACCCTCTTTCAAAGCTCAAACACCACTTTCACCTGATTCAACTCCATTGTCTACCCCAACACCTCCAACTTCATTTGTATCCCAGTCATCTGCAGATATTTCACCACCATCACCAGTGACAATGGCAGTACACCCTAGTGGGGTCCCTTATCCCACTTCCTCCACAGTTGTGGTTACAATACCAGATGTTGTGTCATATCAAGCCACAAGTCAAACAACCGCAGTAGCCCAAGTAAAAGATTCTACAGAAACCCCACAGTCACTAGCAAATATGTCCACGCCTTCTGCTGTTGTAGTTCAGATGCCAGATCTGGTTTCATCTCCGTCCCAGGTGCCATTTGAGCCTCCAGCTTCTATACAAGTCTCAGCAGCATGTCCATTGCCAGTTGTTGTTTTGAGTCAGTCTACATCCCTCGTTTCAACAACATCAATTAAAGCCTCCTCTTCAGCTGCAGCCCATGATGTTTCTCCTTCTATTCCTGTAGCTTCAGGGCCAGGGCCAGTTATAGTCCAAATGCCTGATTTGGTTTCAACTACATCTCCAATATGTGGACAAACTCCACAACCAGTGTCTGCACTTGTAACTCAAGCTCAAGTTTTAGCTCAAGCTAACTTGGTTCACTCAGTTCCTCTACAACCCGTCACCCCCGGTACCAGCCCAGTTTTAATTCCAACTGTAGCTCCAACACCAGCTCCTGCGTCAACAACTATAGTCAAAAAGAAGGTCCCACCACCTCCTCCTCCTCGTTCTACATCAGTGTCAGTATCTGAGCCTTGTGCAGAGCAGTCCCTTATAAAGATTGATCATCATGTCAGTTCTACGTTGACCACTACAGCCAAGGATACCACTGTGACTGGTCAGCCAATGAAGTCGGTGATTGTGGATATACAGCCAAGAATGGAAGAAATTCTTGCAGATAACATGGCCATTGCATCAACCAGAAAAGGACATGTCGTCATAATAGTTCCCAGTGCTGAAACCACATGTCTGCATGGACAAACTTCACAAGACTTAGCTAACACTGCACCGACTGTTTCCACCCCTTCGCTGACACAAAACAGGCAAGCAGCATCACAACTTGAATCTAAAATACCATCAACTGTTGCACCTTTACCCTCCACTAAAACACCAGCAGAGATTATGGTATCAGCTTCATCGCTTCTGTCGAAACCAACACCTGGGGCAAGAATTGTACAAGATACCTCCCCACCACCTTCTACCACAACGCATAAGCCACCTCTTTATCCAAAACCACAGGTTCCCACTACTGTGACAGTTACTTCAGCAACATCAGCTGTTACAACGGTTTGCTCTTATCAACCTGCTAAACCTCCTCCACCTATTCCACCTAAACCTACATCAATTCCAGCAGGATTAGTTTTCAGCCACAAGCCTGGTGAGAGTGTTAAACCACCTCCTGTTGTCCCAAAAGCTGCAACGCTTCCTAGGACTAAAGAGCCTCCAAATGCTCTTTCCCTAAGTTTAACACGACCAGTGGAGTCTAAATTGGGGACAGCCTCTCCAAAATCGCCCTTATCTCCAAGATACGCTAAGTGTTTGCAGACCTATGTTGTAATAACCCTTCCATCTGAGCTTGGTTCACCACCAGAGGCCATCACAGTCCAGGCACCTGTGCGAAGAGGTTCTATTCCATCTACAAAAACTTCAGACATTCAGACTTCAGAGCAAAAAGCACCCATTGAGGCATTCTCGGCACAAGCTATGGTTAGAAGGGCCTCTGTCCCTCATGTCAGACAGCTACCTCCAAATTCTGCAGGAGAGCAAGTACAAACAACTGTGGTGCCTGTAGTAGTTCCTACAGACGTGCAAGTCAGCAGAGATTATGTTCTCTCTGTAGCACCAACACCACCATCTGTAGCTGATGACAATAAAGTGTCATCAGATCCAGAATCATATGTTACGTTACACAGTGTTCCTGCACCTATCAAGAAACCATTTATAGAGCAGAAACAACAAATTGCTCAGCAACCAACCAAAGCTATACCTGAGGTCCAACCTCCAAGTGAGCAAGAACATGCACAGTCTATTGTACCACATCCAGACTTTACCGTCAAGATCACTCCCAGCGTGCCAGAAGTTTCAACTGAAGCATCAATTCCACAGAGCCAAACACCATTTGTTTCTGCAGAGTCACAATCTCAAATGGACTTTGATACTAAACAGCAGCCGCCTGAAGTACTTTTAGAAGTAGTAGTTTCCCAAGATAACCTAGATTCAATCCCCTCTCCTGTTCCTTATACACAAATTGAAAATCAAATTAAAATACCACAAACAGAAGAGGATATGCCTATTGATGTAACTATCACAGAGGAGGTTTTGAGGTCACAAACACCACATAGCAGTCAGCAAACTGCTCTCCAACCACTAATGGCGATTCAACGTCTTGACAATGCATATACCATTGTCGAGGTCCCTCCAGCAATGCAAATTGTTCAGCCCTTGGATGTTCTGCCCCCAGTAGCACAGTACCAATTCATACAACATTCACTTCCTGTGACAGAAGAAGTCACTCCAACAAAACCATTTGCAGAAGTATTTCCAACTGAATCTGTCAAAGGGCCAGAAGTTACAAATCTGCTGACAGCAACGCAACCAATAACTGAAACGGCTGAATTTATCCAAATGCCCAAGCTTTTTACAACTGATGATGGAGCGACATCATGTTCTGTGACAGAAACCCAACTAATCGCTGGACAGCAAGACAAAAGTCATGTCACTGATATTCCTCAAGTCTCTGAAGTAATTGTAACATCGGTCGTGGCACACCCAACACCCCAAATAGATCTAATGGCTAAGGAAACTTTAACGGATAAGGTCGTGACAGGCACTGCATTGTCATCTTTATTATCATCCGAGCAGCCTCAGACAGTACCTGGGATGTCCGTGGGAATAATTACAACTGAGGAAACCACCATGAGAAGGAGGGAATCTATAACATCTACGGTGCATTCACCTTGTACTTCAAACCAGATATTTAATTACTCCACAGGTCATGGAATCCCTACAAAGGTGGCTAATACTGAAGCCTTTACTTCCAGTAGGAGAGAATCCATAACCATTCAGCATCCTTTGGCAACAGTACAGGTGATCAGCATGCCTGCAGAAAGGGATCTACACTCTGATGGTCAATCTGTTCAGGTCCACTATGAAGCAGGATCCGTACCTTTAACTGAGCAAGGACCAGGAGTATTAAGTTATTCATCAGAATATGATCAACCTCTGGAAATAATTACCACTGAGGCATACACCAGGAGAACATCAGTGCCCACTGCACATGACATTGGCCAGGACACAGGTGTATCATTGGTCCCACTCACCATTACTAAATTTCAACAAGAGTCTATTGAGAGCCAACAGATTCGAGGTCCTGAAAAGGTGGTCTCCAGTATGAGTCACATGTACTCTTCAATTTCTACCTCAGGTCAACCACCTCAAAGCCTGCCTAGTTTGGTCACTCAAGTGGTTACAACTGAGGTCCAGAGAACCACTGTTTCTGTTGTCCATGAAAGACTTCCTCAGGTCCCTCCACCCAGCGTTGCGGTCACCATACAGTCAGATCTAGCTAAAGTCCAACCCTTGACAAAACAGAATGGAAGGATTCTGTATCCTGGTGATGTTATTGATTTGCGCACTATAAAAACTGGTGTAAAAATGACTGAACAAGGTATGGATTTGACACCTCCCGAGTCACATCGGCAGTCATTTTTAAGCGACTACACCGGACGTCAACTCACAGCGGTGCAACCAGAAATTGTAAATCTTAGCTCAGAAATCACACCTGCGCCCACTCTATCTGTTGTCACTGACAATATCACAATAGTCACATGTACAGCAACAATTTCCTCCTATAATAACACCCCAGCAGAGAAGCCACTTGATTTGCAGGGCCCTGCAACATCATTGCCTCTACCTCTCACTACATATAAACCATTTGAACCACTAGCACAGATAGTCTACAAACCAGTGAACTCTCAGCCTGTAGCCCATACTGTGACGGCTCAAGACACACCTATTAATCTTTCCTTCGGAGTTTCCTCAGTAAACAAACAGTCCTTAACCCAAGGAACCATAAGCAATGGACGGCCTGTAGTTTCATTAGAAGCAACAGGTGCAATTGATCTGTCAAATTACAGACCCGTAAGAGCTATAGTAGCTTTGTCTGGCACAAGCTCAGGAGTGGTGACAAGTGTTGTGGAGGATGATGGCATCCCAGTAGATCTCACAGCTGGAAGAAGGAGTGTATGCTGTGATGTTATTTACAAGTTACCATTTACAGGAAGCTGCAGAACACAGCCCCCTGTTACAACTCAGCCGGATGGACTGTATGGCAGTCAAGAAGTGACTAATGTCAAGGCAACCATGTCTGAGAGCAATCTAATGGAGTCAGGACTTTTCTCCTATGATACCAAAACTGATCAAGGATACCTCAATGGATCATCAGACGGGGCTATAGACCTTACTGCGGCCCACCTTTCTGCAGGTAATTGCATTGCTGTTGTTTTTTTTTAAAATTGAATATATGCTTGCTATATAGTTGTTCATTGTGCATATTATATTTTTGTTCATGTTTGTAATGTGCATATTTTCATTATTTTTCTTTCTTGTTTTGTCTTTATACAGATGCATGTGTTTGCCTGCGTGTGCTTCCTCAGTATTTTGGTTTTGCTTCATGCTAGCCAAAATGACTACAAATGTGCATGTGCCATAAGGAACATTTACAATCAAATTTGCATGATCCATAACTCAAATTGTAAAATAATTGTGAGATCATGATTTACTGCACTTTGTAAGTCTATTATATTTTTGATTATGACAGGTAAAGCTCTAGACTACACTAGCAAAGCAACTGGAAGCTACCCTAGGACAACTGCTGCTCCACATTCCCAAGTCCCTGCTGCTGGGTTTGGTGTCAATACTGTTCTGAGAACCTCAGATGGAATAGTTTACTCTTCTGTTGCTGCCCCTGCTCCATCGACATATGCAATTACAACCCAACCTGGCTCCATTTTCAGCACAACATTGACACCTACATCAACAGTTCAAAATGAAGCATTGCCATATTTATATGGATTCATTCCAAGTGCAGATCCAGGACAGTTAATTCCATTTGACCCAGGTTTAGGTAAGGAACTTCTACCAACTGCTTTAGCTGACATCATAACAGGATATCCAGAAATATACTCAGACACAACCCTCGAGGCAATTGCTGCCTCTCTGGATGTCTTGTCCTCCTCTCCCATATTCCCTGGCTTAGACAACAGCAAGATGGCCCAGTATCAAATGGAGAGAGAGTTTCTCGAGCTAGAGAAACTTAAACAGCTCTGTCTTGCTGAGGAGTTGGAATGGGAAAGGCAAGAGATCCAGCGTTACCGTGAACAGGAACAGTTTATGGTGCAAAGAGAAATTGAAGAGCTTCAAGCTCTGAAACAGCAGCTTCTCCTCCAACAAGAGGAAGAGCACCATGCTCACATGGTGGCCCAGCAGGAGACCTATGCCCAGCAGAAGGAGCAGTTGCAACAAATCCAACAACTTCAGTTACAACTTCAACGGCAGCTAGATGAGCATTATGGCAGCACTGGCACAACAGCAAACCTCTTAGATGCTAAATATGCAGGTGTAGGAGACAGTGGCCAATACTGGCCGGTCAAAGATGAAGGAACAGTTCCATCTGGTGGGCCACAATTTGAGGAAAGCCATAACCATCTTAATGTAGTGAATAAACAACAAGCTGATCAAGACATCGGGAAAAAAATAATTGATAGTGGAGTGCACACAGATGATGAAGATTCATCAGAGAAGCCCCATGTAGGAAGAAGAAGGAAGAACAAAAGAAATATTGATAGCGATACTTCAGGTCAGACTGATGATGAGGACCAAGATGAATGGGATGCTCCCACAAAAGCCCGAAGGCGTTCCAGAAAACATAGTGGTGATGGAAAACATGGCTCCAAAGTCTCAAGCATTGCTATTCAAACAGTGGCAGAGATTTCTGTCCAGACTGACCACTCTGGAACTATCAAGAAACCCAATGTCCAAATGGACACTAAGGTGGAAATAATAAAACACATCTCAGCTCCAGAGAACTCTCAAAGGGGTGGCAGTCTGAGCTGTCAGACAGAGTCAGACAGAAGACACATTGAGCTTGACTATAATACACGCCTTTCAGGGGATATGCCTTCAAAATCCAAAATCTTTTACAACCAAGTCCCTCCGTTATCCCCGGAAAAATCAAGCCAGAGAATGCTGACAGCTGATCCTAGCAGATTTTCATCCGGCCCCAGGATTTTAAAGGCTGGCCAAAAATCTCTCTCTGATCCCAAACCCCTTAGTCCCACCACTGAAGACAGGATGAGTGGATACTATGTGGACAGCTATTCTGTAAGTGACATTAGTTTAATTTCACTAACTGGTTCTAATTAATTGTAAGATTGGTACTTATTATTCCTTTACTTAGTTTGATTATTTTTCTATGTATACAAGGGGCGGGGCTCACCCTCTGGTACAGGTAAGAAGGTAAAGAGGACTTTACCAGATCCTCCTCCGGAGGATGATTCACTCGCAGGACGGTCAGGCTACAGCACCAACTCTGCACGTCGCCGTCTTGCTCGCAGTACAACAATGGCCAGAGCAAAGATCCTGCAGGACATTGACAAGGAGCTTGATCTGGTGGAGAGAGAATCTTCAAAGTTGCGCAAGAAGCAAGCTGAACTAGATGAAGAGGAAAAGGAAATTGATGCTAAATTACGGTGAGATGCCACAGATTTAAAGTGATCGTTTATCATGCAGGTCTTCAATATGTTCATATATCCTTACATTTTGCATTCATTGCTCTCGTTCATTCTCATGCATCATTATCCCTATTTCATCTGCATGATTCCATTCTTATCTTGGTAGCTTATGGGCTAAAAGGCTGCCTTGACATCAATAAGTGAGACTTCATCACACTTACACATTGTAACAGGTACCCACTGTGTGAGAAGCCATTTAAATATTGGTTTGTTTAGTTGTAGATTTAAGAAAAATGTAAGCACTGTGCAAAACAATATGTACTTTTTTCTTTAATACTGTAGGTACCTGGAGATGGGTATCAACCGCCGTAAGGAAGCCTTGCTGAAAGAACGAGAAAAGAGAGAAAGAGCCTATCTGCAAGGGGTGGCAGAGGAAAGAGACTACATGTCAGACAGTGAGGTTAGCAACATAAGGGAGGCCAGAGGTGAGGGCTTGGAGAGACCAAGGACAGCACCTCAATCAGAATTTGACCAGTTTATCCCCCCACAAACTGAAGCAGATTCCCAGTATAATACTTTAACCAGTCCTTACTCTCCATATGCCCAGTATGTCCCACAGACCCAAACAACCAGTCACTTCAACCAACAGAGCCTGTATCAACAGCCATCTCTTTACCAAGTATCTCCCTACCCAACCCTATCCCTCTCACATGGCCAGACTCAATCTAGCAGCTATCAGCATGCTCTGCTCCTGCAGCAGGGAAAGCAGCATCAGTCCACTCTGTCCGACTTAGATCCCAAGATAACCTCCGCCTATGAAGTGATCCGCAATCAGCCTCTGCTCATCGTCTCAACTTCCACAGAGAGCGGCTATGGGGTTCCTCACCTTGGAGGAAAGTACGCCAATGTGGATTTGAGATTAGGGCTAGAAGAAAGGAGCATGGCCTCCAGTCCGATGTCCAGCATTTCAGCTGATTCTTTTTATGCTGATATTGACCACCATAATGCCAGAAACTATGTTCTGATAGAGGATATAGGAGAGCTGACAAAGACTTCATCTGCACTGAGCAGTACAGGCTTGGGGTCTGGATTCAGTCTGCCTG
Source organism: Takifugu flavidus (assembly GCF_003711565.1). Lineage (NCBI taxonomy): Eukaryota > Metazoa > Chordata > Actinopteri > Tetraodontiformes > Tetraodontidae > Takifugu > Takifugu flavidus. The sequence continues at coordinate 12,850,797 of NC_079532.1, forward strand.
ATAAAGAGTTGTCCAAAGCAGACAGATTGCTCAGAGCCACAGAAGCCAGACGTTCAGCAGAGGTAAATACCTTCTTGGTCTCTGTCTATGAACATTTATGTCTTCATGCAAATATACTTCAATTCTCTCTTTTTTTGTAGGTGGCAGATTTTTTGGGCTCGTCTCGACTTCAGACCTTTGGGAAGGGAGAAGATGACACCATGGAAGATCCTTATGAACTGAAACTACTGAAACAGCAGATCAAGCAGGAATTTAGGCGAGGAACTGAAGGACTAGAACATTTAACAGGTCTTGGCCTGCCCCATTATATTCCCAGCGATAGTAGTTTTCGTCACTTCCCTAAGGGAGAAAAATACAGCATTGGCCGACTTACCCTTGAAAAACAGGCAGCAAAACAATTACCAGCCGCTGTGCTTTACCAGAAACAGATGAAAAACAAAAAAGCCTTAATAGACCCAAAGGCTGTCACAAAATTTTCTCCAATCCAGGAGAGTAGGGACCTGGAGCCTGACTTTACAAGTTACATGGGAACTGGGGCCTCCTCTGTGACCAATCTGGCTACCACAGCAAGGTTACTTCAGGATGAGATTACATTTGGATTGAGAAAGAACTTGGCAGAGCAACAAAAATATTTGGGCTCATCACTTGGGGGAAACCTTGCTGGTTCTCTTAATCTTGGGCAATCCCTTGGACTAGGATCAGGCATCAGGGCCACTGGTCAGGATGATGGCACATACCCAAGTGGCACCCGTTCCAGACCATCATCACGTCCCTCCTCTCGCCCAACCTCTGTTTATGGATTGGATTTATCTATTAAACGTGACCTTTCCAGCTCCTCACTTAGACTGAAAACAGAAGGAGATGTTCTTGATGCAGCATTTGCCTCTGGAGTGGCAAGAACAAAACCTACTAGCTTACCCATCAGTCAAAGTCGGGGACGTATTCCAATTGTAGCACAGAACTCTGAGGAAGAAAGCCCCTTGAGCCCTGTGGGGCAACCAATGGGAATGGCTAGAGCTTCAGCAGGACCTCTCCCTCCAATCTCCGCCGACTCCAGAGACCAGTTTGGTTCTAGCCATTCCCTCCCGGAGGTACAACAACATATGAGGGAGGAATCGCGAACACGTGATTATGAACGAGATACCGCATTCGTCATGGATGACTTGCAAGGCGCCATGTCTGACAGCGAAGGTAAATGGAGGCTAAGACTTTTACACCAACTTGACTCTGTGGACCAGCTTTTCATGCATGCTAATGCTAAGTGGTCTGAATTTATGCATTAAGTGGTTCTTTTTATCAAAAAAATCTGCTGCAAGTTGCTTCTGGAGTTTCATTACTTTATTCCCCCCTTTATCTAAACAGTTTTTCTGCATGCTGTCACTTTTCCTTTGTATATCTGACCGTCTGATACATAACACTCTGATGGGCTGTGTTTATGTATGTACCAATCACCTCTCTCCGTGTTTCTGCGACTTCATTTGCATGCTAAGTCTTTTAATTTTCTAAACTTACTGGAGCACAAAAGGCAAGCGATACATGCTTACTGATAGATGCAGCCCTTAAATGGTAATTTACCTCTGTGATAACACAAATATCCCGGAACTTGAACTGTTCTCACACGTGTTAACGTCATAACTGCCTTATTCCTGAAGTTGCAAATGTGGACATCTATGATTAAAATATACCCAGTTTGTATCCACACTCCTGAGGATGTACTCCTGCATATATAGTTATGTCGTGACAACATAGGACATTGAATAGTAAGCCTGTGGTGAACCAGAAACTAAGAAACAGATCTTTGATGTTTTGTCCTTCACAGTATAAAACAAAGATAAATGTCTAAAGATGTTTGTTTTATGCCATGAATAGAGATTAATATGTTAATTTAGTAATGTCCTAGCTATTGAAACCTTTTTGCAAAGACAAGCAAACTTCTGAAGGACTTTAACTTCCTATTTTTGAATGATCTTGTAGAGTGAAATAGGGTTTTTTTAGAACTAGATGATCACCTAAGAAAGTTACACTGTACATCAGTCTTTAGCATGAACAGCGACTTCTGTAGCCTAAATAGTTGTTAAGAAATATATATATAACTGACTCACACCTACCGTGGGTTTATGCAGTACATTTGTGTCACCAATCCCGTCAATAATGAGGAGTTCCCCTCAATACCCCGCTATGCAGTGACATATTATGATAAAATAAAAATTTATATTGATTCCTGTTTACCATTTGTAAAATATCATAGTTGTAGTTATATATTTTTAATTTGTCTGTATCCAGCTTTGAGTTCTTGCATGTTGTGCGATACATGTTTTCCATTTCCATCTCAATAAAATCTATGTTTTCTGCTTGTTGGTTGTTGCTCTGGATGTCTCATTGCTCTATGAGATGTCTGTGTCACAGTGATTGACAGCCAATATTGACATGTACCAGTAACAGTGAGATTGATAGTGTTGAATTACTACGGCTTAGTTAATTCTTTTCCAAAGGAATTCATCGTTGCTATTATACTCTACCTGTCAGAATGACACAGCAATCATACAAGAGGGCCCTTACCTGATTTGGACGATGATTTGGCTTTTAATTTATTTACTAGCACGATGCAAAAAATAATGTATTAGGACCTATTGGATCTTTATTTTACCCAGTATAAAACAAAATGTAAACTACAGTAAATTTCTTGATGTCTTAATCTTGTTATTATAATTATTTTTACTTTGAGTATTATTGGAATTGGCTACATTTAATCATCTCCATTGCAGCACTTAATAAGTCAATGCTAGCTTTTAACAAATATGATGGACGGTTCGTTGAAGTATCAAACACATTAATGTGTCTTACATCACTTGCAAAAAAATGTTTAATGGCTTCAACTTTCACCAATTAATGGCTCTTAATATTTATACACTACAGTACAAGCCTGCTTCCTTTTATAAAAATCTGTTCATTGTGCCCTACAATGCTTTGGCTTGAATTTGTGTATTTACTCGCTAGCAGTGTACCCATGTGGTCTTGTCCAGCCATAAAAGTCTGCTTTTGCTGCATGTGCTGAAGTTTGATTAAGAACCTTACTAAATATAGCTCAGCTGTAGTCTGTCAGATTAATGAAATTATGTTGGACAAGCTTCTGAAAATTATATATAACCTTGTACCCCAGCTGGAGGCCCAAACTGGAATATAGAAGGTGAGAGAGCATTCCAATTTCCACATAGTGCCGATAGAGACTGTTTGCCTCCATGCCTCGCTTCATGGCTCTGGCCATTTGATTGATTTTGTAAACATATCAGGCTCATTCTGGAATGATCCACATCTCAATCTCAGTATATAATACATGTCATTTAGCAGATCTTTTGTAGTTGACATGCCGTTGACATGTCTGATCCATTTTGGAATGAACCACCATCTTAACGACTTTTTATTTTGACAATCTCATTCTGGAATGATGACACGTCACATTGGTTCTGTAAGACAATTAGACCCATTCCCAAAAGGCTATTCATGTTCATGCACGTTTTCATAAAGGAAGTGTGTGTTGTGTGTGATGATGCTAGGTTGGTAGTTCGTAATTGTCATTCGGTGGCAAAAAGGCTGAAGAGTTCTTTCCAAAAATGTTACTGGATTATGAAACTCGGAAATTAGACAACCAAATTGTTCAACACACATTTACATCAGGCCGTTTCTCCTCATCACTGCTTCTGCGTCTGAAAAGTAATGCTGACAAGATGAAAAGCGTCATTTGAAACTTGGGCAAATTTTGTCATTAGTTGTGCCACTGAACCGCAAATTTAAGCCCAATTTTTCAACAGTTTTTTCCCCAGTACGGCTGCCTTTTTCAATGCATACTTAACAAGCTTCACAGTTGCTGTCTGGTGGTCCATAAGTCTCTAGTAAGTGTACTAAAACCCACAATGTAAGTTAAAGGTAAGATTTAGATACTGTTCAACTAGTAGTACCTATACTAGAAGGAGAAGCAGTGGTAGTAATGGTGGTAGTAACAGTAGTCATCATAGAAGCTGCAGAGGCACCCAAATGTGTTCTTACTATATTTTGTTGATGAAATCTTCCTGTTGTAGCCTACCATCTGAGGAGAGAAGACACTGATTGGTTTGATAAGCCAAGAGAAGGACATCCAAGACAGGCAGATAGAAGACAGGTGAGGTTTTGTTTTCTCCAAATTTTCCACTATGTTTTCAGAAAGGAATCACTATTAAACACGTCTCATGTTGCAACTGTCTCACAGATGAAGCTGGTTCCTTATGCCTGTCCTCATGTCCGGATCAAGCTAACGAAAGACCCGAAGGACACCAGAGTGTCAGGTCAGGCTAATGCGGTCTTTCATGGCTTAATTAGTTTACAATCATTACTTTGCTAGCTGATATTTGATTTTCCTGCAGGAAATGGACTGGGGATTCGTGTGGTCGGAGGAAAGGAGATTCCAGGGAGGCAAAGGGAATGTGGAGCCTACATCGCCAAGGTTTTCCCCGGAGGTGTGGCTGAACAAACAGGAAAAGTTGTAGAAGGTAAAAGTAGATGCGTAAATCATCCATGTTTCTTTCCCTGTGTTGACACCAACGCCTTAAAGGAGTATTAACTTCAAAGCTTGTGCTCCTTCAGTAAACCTGCCTGAATCTTCAGTAGAGACATGCAAAAGGTTTCTGTCTGCAACCTCTAAACGCAACAAACGTCTGTAAACTAACCCTCTGCAGAAGCAGGCTGTTAGTCATGATGTTAAATTTAGCACCATACACACACACACACACACACACACACACACACACACATGCAAAAAAAACAGGCCAAGTCTTTATCTCAGCAATTTCATTCCTCACATTATTTAATATGATTTTTCAGAGGGATCCTCCATTCCATCTTTTTAGCCTAAACTGGCTCCATTGTCTCTCTGTGATAGTGAATCCTCCGTGGCCTCTGCCATGACATTGCTAATGCCCATGAGAGGGGGGGTGAAGGGTGTACCATCTATAGTGAATCTGGGCTCATCTTCTAAAGTAATACGAGGGAAAAGTCTCTTGTTTGCGTTATTAGTTATGCAAATGTGTTATTTATGTTTCACTGAACATGGATATGAAGAGAGCATGCCTTCGGGTGAAAGGAGAAATAAAGCAGAGACGGATGTGGTGAATTTCATGGCGAGCACAGTGGGACTAATCTAAATGAGCACTGGTTTAGTGCTGAAGGATGTAAGGACGTGACTTCAACTCTGCTGTCACAGCAGCTGCTCAATCCTTTCTTACGCAGAAATCTCATCCAGAAAACACATTTGTGTGTGAGTCCTAAAGTTTGATGCGCTCTGATCTTTCAATGTCATTGGTAAAGACGTTTCATATTGTAATTGGATTGATAGTGATTAATCATTGTTCCAAATTAAAGTGTTAGACGAAATACAAATGAGAAAGACTGGGTTACTCTCTCTGCCTGCCTGCCTGCCTGCCTGCCTGCCTGCCTGTCTGTCTGTCTGTCTGTCTGTCTGTCTGTCTGTCTGTCTGTCTGCCTGCCTGCCTGCCTGCCTGCTGCCTGCCTGTCTGTCTGTCTGTCTGTCTGTCTGTCTGTCTGTCTGTCCTGTCTGTCTGTCTGCCTGCCTGCCTGCCTGCTGCCTGCCTGCCTGCCTGTCTGTCAGTCTTTTGTGTGGATGGATAGTATTTGGTCGACTAATTAGAAATGAGAAAGAAATACATTCAGGTTACTTCCTCTGTTGGTGTGTGTTTGCGTGCGTGTGTGTGTGTGTGCGTGCGCGCGTGTGTGTAAAAAGGCTAAACTGAAATTGAGTTTATTGCTTTAAAACCATATCAGCTGTAGATAAATGGACGTACAGCAGCGCAGAGGTGAAGAGTTCTGAGGATTGACCTTTGAATCGTTTTTCTCCCCTCCATATCCTTTCCTTCCATCTCACCGCAGGCATGCAGGTGCTGGAATGGAATGGGATCCCTCTGACAGCCAAGACTTATGAAGAAGTGCAGGGCATCATCGGCCAGCCGTGCGCAGAGGTGGAGCTGTGCGTCAGGCTGTGAGTTCCATCTGTCATCGTTTACCTCTCTGTCCCACTGCAATCTTCATATTTATCTGCAATATGGCCTCCCTGCACTGATGCACGCCGCCCTCACCGTCCTCCGCATCTGACCATCTGACAAATATCACTCTGTGACTGATTAGGCTGAAATCACACTGGTTGTTATATAATCATCAATTTCCTGTATGGATCCAGTGACCTGAATATGCTGTCCGACCCTGAGCACCCACAAGCCCTGGAGCACCACGTCCAGCTTAAGGCTGGTATGTACGAGTCTGAATGCGTGCACGTGCCGACGCACTCTTTCCCAACCCTCTCGTGCTGCGTCAATCAGTGCAACCATTTGTCTGCGCAGGTGGGCAGCGTTCCCCTGGTGTGGACCCGAAGCAGTTAGCCGCAGAGCTGCAGAAGGTTTCCCAGCAACAGGCTCCCGGGATGGTCGGACCGGGGATTGGGTCCGGGGGTCTGGGCGTGCTGTCCGCGCTCGAGCGCTCCGCCCTCCTCCACTCGGGAGCGGGGTCGGCAGCCTCCAGCGGCGTACCGAGCCCTGGCCAGCCTGCGTCCCCCGCCATCAACAAGAAACAGAGGTCTAAGGTATAGAATTTGGTTGTGAGATGATTACCATGAGCAGAATATGGACAAGAATATTATACACAGAAGGTCATGTGACTCAAGGGTTCTGCCCTTAGCTTTATTTAATAGATAATTGCAAACCTGGAACATTTTGGTGTAGAAACACATAAATACATTCAATAAATGTCTCCTTTTTAAACTGATTTATTTTAAAACAGCTTCTTCTAACCTCCAGCAGAACGCCAGTGGGGGCTGACCCTAATTAACATGACTTACAGCCCTGTAGAAGATTAAGAGTTCAAACTCAAGTCAGTGTGGTTTGAGTGTAAAAAAAAATCAAAGACGATGAGTCCGTACATTTGAATCTGCACAAAAATATGTCAAGTCCGTGACTTTCCTTTTGCTTTTATGTTCCATTTGTCTGCGCAGTTCCACACTTGCTACTTAGGCAAAAATTATCCCCAAAAGTGGGGGATTTAAAGAGGATTATATTCTCTTACAGTATGCGAGTTTCTGTCCTTTCATAATCAAGTCCCATTTTGGGACAGAGTAAAATAAACACACAGTTTAACCTCAGCATAAACCCTTCAAATGATTGATGATGGTTATTTTCAGTCGTTTGCACGCTGCTGCTGTCAGCTTTCTGCGGGTGATTCCTGATCCAGTGCTTTATAGAAACTGTCCATTGTCCTCATGTATCTACTGCTGCTCTGTCTCTTTCACACTTTTTCTGTCCTTGCAGCCATCGGAGTTGATGAAGGCTCCTCATTCCATCACAGGAGAAATTCAGGTATTTAAATACACAAATTATTAAATCGTTTTTTGTTTTCCAGCAGATGTTGGAGCGCTCTCTCTCTCTGTCTCTCTCTGTCTCTCTCTCGTCCTCTCTCATCCCCATGTGCTTGCTTTCCCTCAGCTCCAGATCAACTACGACAGGCACCTGGGAAACCTGATTGTCCATGTGCTGCAGGCCAGGAACCTGGCCCCGAGGGACAACGACAGTTACTCGGACCCTTTTGTCAAGGTTTACCTCTTACCTGGGCGAGGGTGAGCTCCCGCTCTTTTGCGAGGCCTCCAGAATATCCGTTCTGTGTCTCCCTTTCTGCTTCTGTGTCTGTCTGGTCGTCTATCCCCTCTTTTCTTTCTGACCTTGTATCCACGGCGCAGTTTTGGAACTGACTAACTGATTCTGTTTGTATGAGAGAATGAGAATGGATACGATGACATGAGGCAGTCACACCGGTCCCCCCCTCGATTCACCCAAACACGGTGCATTCACTGGCTCTGTGCTCCGGCGTATTTTGGTCTGGCTCTCTTGTGTGGTGGCACCGGCCTCCTCTCCTTATCTCGCTCTATGTCTCCACACACGTCGAATCGATACGCTTTTAGCTGCTCTGTAACAGTATCTGCTCTTAGATAATGACTCCATCAGACCTGTTTATGAGATTATACCTCCTACATGCTGCACAGGTCTCAAAACTCAAGCGGGGGCACGTTGAAAGACGCTGCCCTTACATTAGTGCAGTCATGCTATATCAAATAGTCAATTGGACCTATGTGTAAAATGGAATCACCATCAGGGTTTGGACGTGCATCACAAGCTTAGAGTACCGTGGAGTAAAACCAGAGACGCCCTGCGGAGAATATTGATTGCCTCAGCTCTCTATCCTTTTATTGCCTTTTCTTTGAGCTCTGACTGTTTCTTTGTGTTTTTTGCTTTTCTTGTTTGTGATATCTGCCCTCCTCTTCCTCTTCTGGGCTCCCTCAGACAAGTCATGGTTGTCCAGAATGCAAGGTAGCGTGGTGCTGATCTTTGCTTTTAGTTGGTGTTATGATTTGCTGTCTGTAAATCTGGGTTCTCCAGCGTTTCTTTTTTTTTCCCCCCTCCATCCTTCTGTTGTTGCCTCTGTTGTACGTCCAATTATCTGCCCACTTATCTCTGTTTTATGGTGTTTAGGCACACACCAGCCATCGCTTTCTCCCCCTCAGTGCCTCGCAGTTTAAACTCTCCTCTGCTTCTTGCTCTGATGTTAGCATCTTGTTTTACACAAGCCAGTATTTTATTTTAATAAGCCATGTTTATATTTGTTTTCTGATGTGTTCCAGACATTTTTCTTCCAAGCATTTATTCAAACTAGTCTAGTTCTTTTTATTTCCTTTAATGTTTGCTGTTATTTGGGGGTGAGGCCAGAAAAGGGCAATTTTAACTTTACTGCTGACAGCTGCTCTGAATATTATAACCCGCAGTGCTGATAACAAGAGAAGGACCAGGTACGCCCAGAAGACCATGAACCCAGAGTGGAACCAGACCGTTATCTACAAGAACATTCATTTAGAGCAGGTACTGTTGAGTAAAACACACACACACACACACACCTCAGCATCTTTGAACTTCTGTCTTTCTGCAAAGGTGTCCATAAACCTGATCGTGACCTAAACAAAGCTCCAACCTCAATCTTAACCCTCAAATAGTCCCTTGAGGTTGTGAGAACCAGCTAAAATGTCCTCACTTCCTAAAAATGTAGAATGTGAGATTTGCTACTCAATATGTATCAAGTACAAAAGACACACACACACACACACACACACACACACCGCTTCTGTTCCCTGAATTCTTGCTCAACCTTTTATTGGTGCCCATAAGTCTTAATTCATCAGCATTTTCTGCAATCTAACAGAAAAATGTTCGTGAAAGGAGTGATAGTGTCTTTATTTGGCAGATGATTCAACTCCTTTTGGGGTTGATCTCCTCGCCGACCAGGACAGGGTAGAAACGCCAACACTGCAGCCGTATTAGTGAATGTTTCTGGCTCCTCCCACTTACGCGACAGTGAATGAAGCCAGCGTAGGGTTTCACCTGCGTGGCTGACTACAGTATGGCTTTCCTCCTGGAAGCCTCGCTGTTGTGCACACAAATATAGCGTGCTGGAGCTGTCTTGTGCTTCCTACGCCCCCGGATGCAAATGAGCAGGGACGCTGTGCCCACACTCTCACAGGATCCGCCATGACAGTCTCCCGTCTTCTGTCCTCCTCTCCTCTCTTTTTGTTCAGTTGAAGAAAAAGACGCTGGAGGTGACAGTGTGGGACTATGACAGATCCTCCTCCAACGACTTCCTCGGGGAAGTGAGTGTTCCGCTTGTGTTTGCTTTATTTTGCCCTCTTCTGTCTTCCCTGATGCTTCTGAGCTTTGGAAAGGCCCTTCAAATCCTTTGGTCTTCGGTTAATTCTCCTTCCTTTGTGTGGATGGCTCGTGGGGATCAGTGTTTGATCTGGAGTGACGTCGCATGTCTCCTGCGTCCGTTGTCTCTCAGGTGCTGATCGACTTGTCCAACACCGCCCAGCTCGACAACGTCCCTCGCTGGCTGCCTCTGAAGGAACAGAGCGAGAGCATCGAGCACAGCAGAGTCCACGCTGCTCAGGGCCCATCGGGACCTGGGTCAGGTCAGGGTCATGGGCAAGGCCACGGCTACATGTCCAGTTTGGGGCCTGGGCAAAGTTTCGGACCGGGTCAAGCACCCGGGCAAGGGGACGGGAGTCAGGACTCGCCTAAAAACTCTGTCATTAAAAGCAGAAGCCATGGAATTTTCCCTGATCCAGCCAAAGGTATAATCACGTTAGCACAATTATTCCCTAACCATCCTGAATCATGACACATCATTTTCAGCAGGTTTCCAATTTTCCAAATTCCATTATGTGGTCAGTCTGTTGCCATAGAAACCCTGGCTGCTACTATGGAGATAAATAATCGAATCATTTTTTGACGCCTATAATTAAATTCCATGTATTTGCCACCGTGGAGCAGAAAAAACAACATTAAGGGGCTGTAATGGAGTTCATTTGTCGGGTCTGGTCTCCTTTCAGACCTACAGATGATGCCTTTAGAGAAATCCCACAGCAGCTCCGGCAGCTCCAAGTCCTCCTCCGACGGCCAGCTGCGCTCCCACGGGCCTTCACGAAGCCAAAGCAAGAGCAGCGTCACTCAGGCCCACCTTGAGGATGCTGGGATAGCCATAGCTGCTGCTGAGGCTGCTGTGCAACAGTCTTGCCTGCAACCAAGTAAATCCCCCCCCTACCCTTAACACGCCCGGCGACTTGCTTCCTTTCTCTCGCATGTCGTTACTCTCCACTCAAGACCTGCTGTGTGTGGTGTTCTCCTCGTCCTATTGTTCTGAGGGCAAAGCGATCTGTTTTGGATCGTCTTCACTAAATTAGTCACTAAAATCAAGGCTGGAAAAGGAGATCTAAACCTAAATAAGTGGTTGAACTCATACTTGATTCAAGCTTTAATTTGAGACTAAAAGGTTAATAATCACATTCTATGAGTATTATTCATGTTGATTACTTTGTTTATTCACTTTTACAACCAATTAATTCTTAGTCATTCATTAAATTTTACTAAATACATGCTAAACAAGATATCGCAAAATTTAAGGATGCACATACATTATTTAAAAGTCCAGGGTGGAAGCTATGATGTAACTTTAAGGAGTTGAATACTTCCTTTTAATTGTAAGTATATTCAGCATTAGATTTTCTCTCTCGTAATACATGTTCCTAGTTAATGTTTTGGTTTGTCTGTTTGTTCAGGTCTAATTAGCACACTAAGGATATTATACACAAAGAAAATCATCTCTTTGTACAGAATATTAGAGCGCACAGTAGCCTATTAAAGATTTTACTCTCTCAACGTTTAATTAATTCCAAAATTCAAGCCCAAACCCCTCTGCCGTTACATAAATTCTGCATGTGCCAATCCCATAAATGTGGTTTCTACAGATTCTTAGTGTACAGACCTCCAGTCCCAGTGTAGAAACCAACCTGGGGATGGCAAATTTGTCTTTCCTGTGGCATTTTAACATGAGTCAAACATCCATTCGTGTTCATGAGTAATGTCTTAAAACTAAAGCCCTGGCGTCGTGGCCCCTGTGAGAGAACCTCGCTCAGCATCAGAGCTACCTGAGCATGCACCTGCAACCCCCCTGGCTGCTGCTCCCTGGCCACCGAGGACTTTGTGATGCTGCCGTCTGCATGACATGACATGAATGCGTCGGCCAGTTGAAAAGAACGTCACCTAAACGCACATGCTCGTACACACACACATACACGGCACCCAGGTTCCTCTCCCTGCCTCCCCCTCCCCAACCCACTGCCTTAAACAAAGGGGACACAAAAGTGAGGCTGACGCAGTCAAACCGAGAAAGACAGACACGCGGAGATGTGCAAACGTCCACAAGACGCTCACTGCACTGACCGCCCATTGAGAGGAAGAGAAGTGTCCAGGGAAGGTGAGGCAACATAGGAAAACAGCACCAACAGATGCTCAAATACGCAATATAATTCAGTCAACGTTAACCTAAACATTCCATAAGATTGATGAACCCTGCTAATCGTTTGTAATGGCTTTCATGAATGTCTGAGAATGTGCATGCGTGTCGGTTTTTTAAACATATATTAGCTTTCACACAAACTCCAGCTACTATTAGTCACCCTTTGGCAGCAAATGTGACGTCATCTCCTCACTGCTAATCATACTCTTACCCTCTGTGTGAGCGTTCACTGATGAATGAAAGAGCGGATGATTAAAACCTGCAAAAGAACATTCACATTGTCATGTTTGGTTCAGCATTGAAGCCAGGTTACAGGCCAAACTGCCGTCCCTGATACATGTGTAAAGATATGTGTGACAGGCGGCGCTTCAGCGTATCTCTTAGCCGTGCGTGCATCTGTGGTGACAATCACCAGTGCAGACGGTCTCGTGTCGGTCGGACGCGTCCTCACAGCCGCTCTCACGCTTCCCTCCATCAGGACCGGGACACAGACTGAGCGACGTCTCAGGGTCAGTGGTGCTCTCCGCCCCGAGCCTTGTGGGCGACGCCTTCGGGAGCATCAATGAGGACGACGGCGAGGGCACCGGAGTAGACAGCGCCATTTTTCAAGTCCCACGCATGTAAGAGCTTCTATAAGAATGTATTTATTTAGCTCGTAAACAGCAGGGCAACGCTTCAGCTACTGCAGTGTGTAATATTCGCTGTGTGTTACAGTGGGAAGACTATCCCCAACGGCACTGACAAACTCCATCTGGGAACTCCAGAAAATGAAGGTACATTCCAAGTCACACCACAATGTCAAGTGTTTCTTTTCCTTCTCTGGATGTTGGGATGAAGATTGGAATTGGCTGGAATCTGCTCCAGCTCCCCTGTAATTAGGGACAATTTGAAGTTAACAGGAAAGGGAAGGATGGATGAACGTATGGCTCCCTCTGCTGGACAGATTGTATAATGACACGTATTTCGCTTTTTTCCAACCATATAAGCTGCTTACCCCAATGTGGCTGAAGGCCTTTTAATCAGGGTGTTTCCCTGTGGAACAAGTCCACCATTGGCTGGAGATGAGAGGAGGGGAGTGCTTGCCACCCAATTGCACGCGCTGTCTGCCTTTCACGCAGCTCAGGTGTCATCAGGCCGACCCTCCGGCTCTAGTTTCGATCGGCAGCAGAGTCAGAGGGCTTCATTGGCCTGGAAACCGCTGTGCAGCTGAGGGTCAGGGGTCTTTGATGTCTTTTATCATTTCAGGTGGCAAAACACAAGTGATGGGGGAGATTAAAGTTGCTCTCAAGAAGGAGGTGAAGACAGAGGGGGACCAGCTGGTTTTGGAGATCCTTCAATGCAGAAACATCACCTACAAGTTTAAGAGCCCGGACCACCTACCAGGTATGTGTGCACGAGCACGGTTGCTTCAGCAGCCGTGCGCGCTTCACTCATCCCTTTTTCATCCCCGTTCCCCTCAGATCTATATGTCAAGCTGTATGTGGTGAACGTCGCTACTCAGAAGAGGATCATCAAGAAGAAGACCAGAGTGTGCCGACATGACAGAGAGCCGTCTTTCAACGAGACCTTCCGGTTCCCGCTCAACCCCACCGGACACTCCATCCAGGTACGGCTGGCAGCGCGAAAACGTTCCCACTGGGAATTGCTCATCAATGCTAATTTAAGCTAAAGGCTTTAAAAAGGGCTCTCATGCAGACGACTGCTTCCTTTATTCAGAGGGAGCTTTACTGACGAATAAAAGAAATGTTGAACATATAAACAGGCGTAATTATATTCGAATGGCCTTGCTGAGTGGTTCTTGTGGGTGGATAAGAGGCTGTGTCTTCTCTAACGGCTCTGCAGCTTTTCCTGGTATCCAACGGAGGCAAGTTCATGAAGAAGACCCTGATAGGGGAGGCCTACATCTGGCTGGACAAGGTGGACATGAGGAAGAGGGTGGTGAGCTGGCACAAGCTGTTCGTCAGCTCCACTCAGACCAACCCCTGAGATCCTCGACGAGGACATGAAGACTCAGCAGATCGGCAGCTCCATGGGGCTCGGACGTCTGATTCAGAAGATTAACGTCACAACTGGGGGAAGGAGATAGATTCAATTTGCAGTCCTTCCTTTAGTCCGATATGAACGTTTCTTTTCTTTTCCTCATATGGGCGTCACCTGGGTTATGTCCAACTGGGTGTGGTGCATGTGGAGATCCGTGAAAGGTTTATTGACAAGGACATTTAGGCTTTTTTCTTTCTGTTTCATGTTTAAAAAGGTACATGACAAAGAGCAGCCATAGTCAGAAGGATGACTTTGACCAGGAGCTGAAGATAAAACTGCAAATATCACACTCAGACCATCAGAGACCCACATGAGATATATGAAAATCTACTGTAGACAATACTATATACCGTGAAACATAAACATATGATGGAGGCTGGGGGTGGAGGTGGCGTGCTGACAATCCAGCAGGATTCTCTGGTCTGTTCTGATGCAGGAAGCTCAGCTCAGAGACGTCCATCGGTCTTCTCTCACACAGACGCACCCCTGGAGGTTTACTGGGGAGGGGGGGCGAGAAAGCCAACGTTCCACCAACAGGAGCGCAAGGAAAACGGCTCAGAGTTCAGAACTCAACGCGGTATTAAATGTCAAAAAGCCGTGTCCGTATTGCAATTCCGCTGTCCGCACCCCCCCCTCGTCTGGGTTTTACACAAAATAGCTTCAAAATCCCAGGGAAAAAATACTCCTCTCGGGTTCCTCGGTGCGTCTGGATGTGCTGTGAGCTGCTGTTCCGTGCCAGTGATCCCAGTTGCGACCAGTTAACCGGCCTTTTTCACTGCCCAGAAGCCAAACCCTCTCTCAGGTGCACAGGGGCGAGGGGGTCACATTTATAGGATAAAAGAAAAAGAATAAAGCGAGTCGCAGTGCTACAGCAGTGAGGGTGAACCATGTATTCATCTTCGAGCATTTTGCCACCATTCATTAAAAAAAAATATATATACATACATATATTTAAATATCTATATGACAGGGCTGGTGCAATTATTTAGGTCCAGAAGAAACAGCAGGTTTGGAGTAAGATTTCACTCAAATCTGACAGCAATGGCTGACAAGAAGAGAAAAAATATATATTAAGGAAGGGGAATGCATTCATTTGTTTTGCTGTGCCAATCTTTGTTAACATTATTGTTCTTTTTAAGTTTATTCCAGCCCCATTGGTTCTTAATTCTATGCAACATAGATGTGGCTGAATGCATCAGTGTGTGCGTTTTTTATGGATGTTTTGTTGTTGAAAATGTGTCCAGTAGAAGATTCTTTTGATTTTTACCTTGCTGAAAGACAGCTTTGACTGTATCCCCCCCCTAATTATAATTCATGTTGTCTAAAGTTCTTTGCTTGTGCACTTTACTAGAGTATTATTGATTTCCACGTCTCTCGTCCCGACATGCAAGATTAAATGTATCGTATTTCTGCACTGGAATGGATTGTATTATGGCGTACGTGGCGGTAAAACATGTTTCTGTGCATTTTATACCTGTGGCAGACGATGTGACATGTGGGGGTTGTTACACACAATGCACAATCTGGGGGGGGTTGAAGAGGAAAGGAAAAAAAAAAACAATAATGCTCACAGTCTACATATCAGTGTGTGTACAAAAAAATTAGAGTCAATTAGACATTTGCCCTCGGTGGCCAGTGATGACTGTTTAACCCCTGGTGTTCCATCAGACCCCTCGTGGTGCGTGTCCAGACCAGTCGTTGCCTGTGTTCGTGAAA
Organism: Takifugu flavidus; assembly: GCF_003711565.1. Lineage (NCBI taxonomy): Eukaryota > Metazoa > Chordata > Actinopteri > Tetraodontiformes > Tetraodontidae > Takifugu > Takifugu flavidus. The sequence continues at coordinate 12,866,481 of NC_079532.1, forward strand.
CCATCGCTCGTCGTCGTTCACAGAGGGTGTGAATGTGACTTTTGAGTCCTTTGAGGTGTACATAGTGTTTATTTTTTACAGAGACTGGATGTTTATATTGTCTGGAAGCATGTGAGTGTTGACAAAAAAAGAAGTAGTAATAATAGAAAAGAGTTAGAGACTTACTTGTACAGCAATGCGTGTGTGTAGTCGTTTAAGGGGGGCCGAGTGTGTCATCCAACCGTGTGCTGTCGACCAATGAATATCTGTGCAACCCAAATGGGATGGGGAAAAAAAACAAAAAAACAACTAAAAAACAATCTATTCAACCTGGATAGTCGTCTGAGACTTTATGTTCTGGATGTTGCATGTTTTGTTGACGGTTTGTCTGTATATTTTGCCGACGGTTTCGAAAAAGAGAATATGTATAGATTTATCTGTATGCTGACTGCAAAGAAATATGCCTGTTCAATCGTCTTGTTTTTCACACCGTGTAAAAGCAAGAATCCGATGTTATGGTCATGTAGTTGTACACAGGATGTGTTCGGATATTATGCAAATTGTTCTGTAAAAATGGTAAAAAAAAAAAAAAAAAGAAATGGAGAAAAAAAGATGTTTCCCCTGAATCTAAAGAATAAACATTAAGGAGAGCTATATTACACATGCAGACTTGACCTGGGATTTATTTTGAATCGTGAAACAGATGTTTATACATATTTCAACCAGGTGAGAGTATTATTTGATAGTGAATAGTGAATAGTAGAACTTTAACGATCACAATAGATGTCATTCTCTCGGTTTCCACTAGATGGAGCCAAACCGTTAAGAAGAAAAGGCTTAGAATAGTTACATTACAATATAATGATTCTTACAATAGAATTCTAGCCTCGATTTAAATAAGGCAATAAGTCCTGAGGAAAGACAGAGTCACTAATTGTTAATGTAACCTGAACAACTGTTGCTCAGTTGATTAATTCAAGAAAATTATTCTTAGAGGCAATGGTGTCAGTGATTGGTGTGTTACCCTGCAATGGACTGGTGATTGCCAGATATGGTGATCTGCCAGATATGGTGATCTGTCCAGATATATTTTGCCAAGTAAAGGCACAATAGACACACGTATAACAAGATTTCGCTTTCATTTTTGCGCGCATCATCACAAAACTGTAGAGAGAAGCTGCAGTTTCATTGAGGATGCCTTTCTGTTTGGCACATCAGCAGGACTGTTAATATGTAGAAACACTCATTCAGTCTTGTTAAAAATAGTTTATATTCATTTATGTTACACACTAAGCCCTTAATTTTATAATCAGGAAATAAAATTACAACACATAACAATTATATACTGTATACTCATTTTTTTGTCTGTGAGTTTTATATATTGCCGCTAGAGGGCAGTGTTTATCAAGTAAACTCCACCATGACGGTAAATTACGCGACATTGCCCAATGCAAGGAAATATCTACAAAATATTACATTAGGTTTGAATGCCTGTTAATGGAAAAATGTCCATATTTAACTAATTCGGAAGCTTTCCAGACCAAAATCTACTTCAGAATCTACTATCAGAAGTTTTAGGGTGTGTCGTGTTTATCTTCAATGCGATCGAGCTGAACTGCTGTCACCACTTCTGCTTTGTCAGATGTTCACAATTGATTTTTGTGTTTTTCCAAAGAGGAAATCAGATTCAGAACGTCCGCCTGGCCCGAAATCTCCCCATCTTCTCCTCTCTCGCTGTTCCTTCACCCGGCATGACCTCCGCGCGTCTCCGGTCCCCGACTTCCCCTCCATCAGTCAGTGCATCTGAAGAGGTAAATTCTGGGTGGTGGTAGTGGTGCTGGTGGTGGTGGTGTGTGTGTGTGTGTGTGTGTGTGTGTGTGTGTGTGTAGGGGCTGCAGAGGGTGATGCGATGGGAAGTGAGAGCAACAGTGCAGTGCTTCAGGAGCTGGGTGAGATCTGTTGATGAGAGACAAAGAGTGAGAGGACAGGAGAGATGGTGTGTGGTTGCCAAGCAACGATTGATAACCAAATCCCCAAGCATCACGGTTGTGGTGCCCTGCCCTCCCTCCAGGCCTGAAACTCTCTCTCACGCGCGCGCATGCAGGGACACACGCACGTCGGCTTTACATTTCCCCACTTCAATTATTCAATCAAAGGGAATAAAAGGATGGGCGCTCTCGGAATTTGAAAGCGAGGTCCAGAAGAGTGACTCGGCTGCTGCTGTGTGGGGTTCTGCTCTGCTTTATCTAACGGCTGAGATTAGGATGCAGAGCACACAGCTGCAAATCCAATCTCACAAAACAAGTCCGAATGATCGCGCTGAGATTCATGGGCCCTCTTACAGTACCTTGCTCATAAGATTTCACACAATATCGATAGCTCTGTCACTGCACCGATTCCCACTTGGGACAGACTCCCGGCTCACCGCCCCCCCCCCCCCCCCCCCCCCCCCCCTCCCCATGAGTGATAGTGACTGGCAGAGATCGGGCCATCAAAGCCTGTAAATTCTGCTGGCCCCTCTGGGTTGAGGGAAATGAAAGGTTGCGGGGTGTTTCGCAACAGCCAGCCTGCATCAGTATTCAGCGAGGGGTGCGTGAGCTCCGTGTGTGGTACCTGCAGCCAGACCCTCAGCCGGCTCTTTCTAGAAAGAGGAGCGTACGCGCACACGTAAATAAACATATTTCTTTTCTATCATTTTTGATCTCCGTCCTACAGCCTGAGTCTGCAATATAGAAATCATGCATAACATAACAGCAGCATGTGTGATGTAGACTGAAAAGGAGGAGGAAGAGAGAGAGAGAGAGAGAGAGAGAGAGAGAGAGAGAGAGAGGGAGGGAGAGAGAGCTTCAGTACCTGTTAGAGCCTGATGACCGGGTGATCAGATTAGAGGCGTCTGTTGGTTAATCTGCCGCTCCTGCCGCTCCTGCTGTCACCGCTCCAGCGGCGCGGCGTAAAAACGCGTTTGGTGCTCACGCACGTTGGGGAATCCCCCTCCAGCCCCTGTCCTTTTCTTCTTTTCTTTTTTTTATTCCACAATGGATACCTACAGGGCACGGCTGTGGGTGTTCCTGTCCCTGCTGTTCCAGCACGGGTGTTTGGGATCCCAGTTTCCGACTCAGCTCATGTAAGTACAAGCGCGTCTAATCCAATTTGGAGCGGCGGATGACGTTTCCTTTTGTTTCCTTAAGATGTGGACGCGGTGGGAACTGGGAGGTGGGTCGGTTTCACTGGTGCGCCACTGGTCCTCTGGCGGGAGGCAGTCACACAAATACAGTTGCGTGATTAATGTTTGCGGGGCACACGCAGCAGTTTGTCACCGTCGGCTGTGGCCAGGGCGGGGGGTGCAGCTGCTTCAAGAAGAGAAATAGTTTTACAGGGAGTCTTCTGGAGCTCGTTCTGCTCCATTTCCTCCCTGTGAAACCAGTTGGCCCTGGCAGAAAAGCGCGATGTGGCCCATGAACAGGAGGCGTGAAAATCGATTCTTGTAAATTGCAATCTATAGGAGTGGTGATAATCAGCAGACAGCTCGGTGTAAATTAATTCACAGAAATGCAGCAGCGTTTTTACGAGTTGTTCTTCAGTAATTTGATTACTTAAAGTACTAAAATCGTCTTGTTTCGGGTGTTTTCTCTACTGAACTGTATACACTGTAAGTATTTTATGCTATTTAATTAAGAAGTCCCCGTCTAATGAGCTGCAGGCATCACAATTTCATTAAGATGAATGATTACTGATCATAAACCGGCCTATCAGATGCACATTTAGACACATTTAAAAAGTAAAACTTTTTTTATTTTAACCTTTTTTATGGGTTATGGCTGATCATATGCGATAATAGTAGAATCGAGTTTCAAAAAATTGTGGGTTTTCACAATTTGCAAGTCAGCAGCTGCACAGAAAAATGAACTAGCCGCCATTTTTAAGGCTCTTTTTGACTGTAATTTACAAATGGTCCCAACAAACATCTGTCTGCAGGTTAATGGTGAACGCTGTGGCCAGCATGAATGAATGAAGGAAGGATTCTTTAAAAGTTTCGTTGCTTTCATGGCATTTATGGTTGGGCCCGTAATCCTGATCAGCCTTTGCTGCAGGTGCACTGGGAACGAGACATGCTGTCATTATTCTTTTACTTCTGTTGGCTGTTAAGATGCTGCATAGGAACGGAGCCCATTACTGATCAAATCTTGAGGGACAGCCTTCATCATGGACCGGGAGTCTGTCATCTTCACCGTTGCGTTCTTGAGCCGAACTCAAAATGTCAAGTTTCTCGCAGCCTTAATTATTGAATAATATGTGAATCAAGGCCAGATCTGAGGGCTCCTTTGTGCCTCAGCAGCTCAAGGGTTCTCTGTGTTTAGCAGATTGCAGGAACAGCCCTGCAGGTTTACGCATGTTTATGCCGTCGACTCTTGCTGGCCGGACTCTCCCCGCCTGCCTCTGCAGTGAGGTTGTCATTAGAATGTTCTTCAACGCAAACGCCAACCGGGGCGCACGCTCCAGCCGGGTCATTAGTGGAGCGCTGGTGCCGCCCCATCTGCTGCTCTCTTTCTTTTATCATCCCAGCATCTTTTCTTCTGTTCTGGTCTCTTTTCTACCTTTGCTGTGACTGAGAGACAATGTAGGCCACAATCTGACCTAGTTGTCATCATACGTGATTTTGTGTGTGTTTAATTATCCAGGATCATACCAGAGGCTGCAAACTCTGGCAAACAGAGCAGAAACGTTCTGCCACCTCAGCAAAATCTGCATGTGTATTATTACATCGTTTGTTCCCCCCAGCTTTCAATATTTCATATATTTGTGAGGAAACTCTTCATGATATATTCCTAAGGTCAGAGTCATTCGCACGAGACGAGGAAAGCAATCTTTAAATATCGAGCCTAATGTGCTAGCCGTTAGCGGAGCATTTAAAGTGGCGACACGGAACACAAATAATGTGTTTGGACACAAATGAGGAAGTAAACAACCACAATGACCAATAAGTTGGTAACTTGATATCACAAACACCTGCTGCGTAAAAGAAGAGCAAACAGCTGCGTTTTCAGGTTAGATCATCATGCGGCACACTCATTTTTGTTCATTCAGGGTAACAATGCTAAAATACATTATTAAATATGTGACGAGTGTGGATCGATCAGTGGAAAAGCAGCTTTTGACATTCAACAGAACGTAGCGAGATGCTAGCCTAACTACAGACACACTGGTATGACTTCATGCTTCGTACAAAGCTAGCATTTTTAGTCTATTTTAAACATGCCACGCTGACCTCAACTGAACTGTTTGTCTACTCTTGTTTGAAATGAACCAGGGACAATTGGCTGCTAATATCAAATATTTACTCACCTGCCAGGCGACAATACGGCAGCTCCGCCTGTTGACTCAGAAAGCGTGTGCCACTGTGTGGATGCCAGTGCCCCAATCTCCTTTTTCGTCTCCTCAGCCCACCCCAGATCAGGTCCAATTGGATCTATAAACCCTTGTCGTGTCTTTAGGATCAACTTCAAACTACGCGTGTAACAGAAACACTCTTTATTGAGGTAAACAAGCTACCAGCCACCTGTTAGGAGTGAATGTATCCTTTTATCTTTGGCGTAGGTGAACTAGAAAAAAAGATCCAGTGATTTACAGAAGAGATGAAGCAAACCTTTAAAAATCCAGATGCAAAGAGCAACATTAGTGGAGCGAAACCAGTCGCAACCATAAAGTGTAGCTCATTCACCCTGACTGTAAAACGTGCTGCTGGTTTATGGGGGATTCGCAGGAATAGATCATGATTGTCATTTGAGAAGTGTGTGTGTGGTGGGTGGAATATGTTCCTCCCCCATGGAAACCTCCACCTCTACATCTGTCGCATAGGAATAAACCAGCTCATAACTGGTTCTCTTTATACCCCAAACAAGGGTGATAGGTCACTTGTTCCAGTAGCCAACTAGTTTTAGCCACCTGTAGATTTCTTTAGGCCCGAAGCAGGTGTCTAAAACAGAATTTAATTTGCACATTCCCGACATCCTGAGTAGTCCTGTCAGAGGAATCAGTGAGATATCAGACTCTTCGAGCTTCGCAGAGATGATGTGACTCTAATGTTCATACCCACAAACACTGAAGAAGAAGAATAGAATAAAAAGGAAGAAATGCTTCTTCTCGATTTTGCCCGGCTCTGCGCCTGAGCCAGATTGCAGCTGATTCTGTGTCGGTGTGAATGCGCGTTGATCCCAAACCGTTAGGTCCCTCATGCATTTTTAATGCCCCCGTGTCTGAGCACGCGGCCACGTACGCTCAAGCGTGTTTCCCTGCAAGTTTGTCAAAGAAGGTATGCCTGCAGATGTCTGAGATTATTGAAGCCGGAGTGTATCTCAATGCATAATTTATCAGCTCTTTGTCATTCCCCCCCTCATCCACGCTTTGTCCAAGGCCACTAGCTTTGGGGAGGGTGCAGTAACATACATATGCTATAGCGTGCATTGCTGGTGCTCATTATGGCCCAACCGTAAGATAAAAGCAGGAGAGGGAGTGTGTGGGCTCCGGCAGGCCAGACCTGGCATCACTATCCACCCCCCCCCTCCCCGAGGACTCTTTGATGAAGCGGCGGGTTGCTGCCACCTCTTCCCTGTCCGGTCGCATCACCGTCACCAGTCACAACTCCGGCTGACACTTCTCTGATTTGGTGGCTCCATGTTTGAACCTTCAGAGAGGAGCCGTTATGAGGTGACGCTCGCTGACACGTGTTTGAGGGGATGATATTGTAGTGGCGCCAATCGAGGTGGGGAGCGTTTGATATTTCCCCCGACCTGCCGCAGCGATTCTCTGCTGCCGTTTTTGAAATCTGGTTTTTTTAGGGGGGGGGGTTGTCTAGACGTTTCCTCTGATGGTCCATGTCGAACGAGGCGACGACAGCTTAATTGCACGGTGAAAACGCCTGTGAAGTGTCCACAGAGCAGAGATCTGAGTGTCTCCTGGTTGTGTTGTTTGTCCTGCAGGATCAAAGAATGGGTTGATCAGATGCAGAAGGAGCTGGTGACCCTGGCGGACACAGCCACGGCTGGGAGGAGCCTCACGCAGGTACACATCACCATCCCCACACACGTATGTAGAAAGAAACACACATGTGCCAAAGCTAGCTAGATTTGATCGGCGCGATACTCTATTGACGGTCTACAAACAGCTTTGTGATCCAGACCTACAAGCTGATTTTGATATTATTTGCACCGCTCCCGTTTCTTCATAGATTTTCCGGAGAAACCAAGATTTGTACACGGTGGAGCAGAACGACGCCGAGGAGCTGGTGGCGAGAGCGGCGAGGAATATCGAGCAGCTGCTGCGGAAAAGGTCTGCCGCCTTGGAGGTAAGACTCAACCCACTTAGAGGCGGAAACAGTCGGGGGAAACCAAGTCCTCCATCTGCTTCCCTGAGACTTTTTAGATTAGGATGTTTTCCTGTTCTTTGGGTGTTTATGGGATACGTGATATGTGCAAGAGCTTTTAAAAGCCTCTGACTGGAGACGATGAAGCTTGGGAGGATGAAGAGGAGCACAAGGGAGAGCTTTTCATCAATTCTCCACAAACGCATACAACTAGGTTTCCATTTTCTTTGTGAGGATCCATAAACTCCAGCACTGCGCAGCGTAGCGAGCTGGTTTAAGGCTCAGCATGTGATCCAGCTAATACAAATGAGCTGTACCGAAGGAGCCGTCGGTTCCAGAGCAGAAAAAAGTTGAATCATCAAGGTTGAAATAAATATTTGGAGTCAAATTTACACGGAAAATACCGCAGTCGACACTGACAGACTCTTTCCTTTGCCATGTTTTAAACCCATTTCTGAGGAATTACTCAAGTTTTTTGGCCCCGAGCATCAAAAGTCTTGAGATGGAGTTTTGTAATATGGGTTTGATGCCCCAGTGGAATAGAAACACGGTCTGAAACATTCCTAAATGAAAACCCAGATCTCTTTTTTTCTCTGGGACTGAGGCTGTTAATGAGAGCTTTGACCCTGGGGATGTTCTCTTTTTCTCCCCTTTTCTCCAGCTTTTTTTCCCACAGAATTGGGTCAGAGATGCTCATCAGCGACATCAGAACAGGGGAACTGTTTTCATGGCTACAAAGATCACAGCGGTCCCTACTTTGCCTTTTCAAGGCATCGCTATTGTTGTCTTATTAGCGCTAGAGGATACACGAGCCCCCACAAACACAACTCCTGCCAAGTGTCTGTTTTGTGTTAAGTAAACTCTGGTCTTCATATTGTTTTTCCACTAATGCTGTGAACTGTTCAAGCGTCCTGCTGTAAAACTGCCACCAGAGTTTTATTTGCGTGTGCTTGTTTCTGTCTAGTCTGTGTGTTACCGTGTGTGTTGTGGGTCGGTGGCAGATGGTGGGAGGGTGGGGGATCGGCCAACCTGACACTGATAGTCCATTGAACCTCTGGATATCGATCACTTCTCCCCTTTTTCACGGGGTAACCTGAAGGCACGCTGATATGGAATCCTCTGCCCTGAGATACGGGGTGGGGGGTGGGGGGTGGGGGGTAAATGGACGAATAGATGATGTGGAAGGACAAGTGGGGATGGACAGATGACTGCACACATAAAAGACTCCTGGGGATTTCAGTGCTGCAGACAGTATTTCCCATGTTAGCCACAGATGTGCTAACAAGCTAGCAAGCGTGCACATGGTCATAAAACAAGTGGCACAAGTCGAGCATCAAATATTCAGGAGTAATTATTTTTGGCAGCATATTACAGGAGGAAGCTTTATTATAGTTTTTACACTTCACGCTCTGAAAAAGGAAACAGGATGTGTTGAGGTGGTGTCGATGCTTCCCGTAGCGCAGAGTGAGCAAAACCCGGCTAAACGCAAACGGTGTGACGAGAGCGTGGTGAAAAATGGCCATTTTTGACCTGCCGCCATAAGGGGGACTCGCAAATGTTGCGATATTAACGCCGGATAACACACCATGCAGGCATTCCAGCCCAAGTCTAAACAATGCAGATGATACGGACGTTCTGATAGCTTCTGAATTATTAAGGCGCAATATTTACACTCGTTGTAACCACCTGACACTGGCTGATGGGAACGGGGATAGCGGATTTCTCTGATGAGTAATGGGATAGTAACAATGCTGCGAGGCTTCAATAAGTAGCAGAGTTAATTATGACAATATGGCGTAGGCCTTCTCCAACTATCATGAGGTTTGCATTAGCTCAGCTCTAATTAAACAGGCCTCGCTTGACTGGTGCAATTACTTTATCTACTGCCTTGCCAATGTCCATTATTCTTTGGTTTTATATTACACGCATATATCATAGTTGTCTTATTTTGGTATCCTTTCCTGGATTCCTTCCTTAGATATATTTACGCATATATTTAGATTAGATTAAATTGCCATATGTAAATGAGGATCTTTTGTCTTTTCCTAGAGACCTGAGGCTGGATTTCATCTAGAATCTATTACATTATCAATAAATCAAGTGGTCTTCCTTCCTCAAAGCCCTGTTTTTCTCCGCCTGATGATAAATTTGGCTTAAAAAAGTAGAAGCTGGCAGGTCAGATTAAACCCTCAGTGTCAAACTAAATAAAGTGAGCGAAGGCAGTTATTGCCTTAATCTTTCCCTGAAACACCATCGTTAGAGAGATGGACTCAGTTTGTCACCGGCAGCCCGGCGACTAAAAGTCCAAGAATTATCTAGTGAAGATTGGCAGAGTATTACACCATCAATCTCCTCTGAATCCCGCCAACAGCTCCTAGTCCCTGCTAGCCTCTAACTTGCAGCGTGCTCATGCTCGGCTGCATCCAGCCCATCCTCCGGTTCTGATCCCCTCGTAGCGTCCCATCCCATAGCGGCCTGGTTTGTTGACCCTCGCTCACTTTGCCGTTTTCGAGCGATAACCCCACGGATTTGTCGGGATCCGGCTCCTGCTTTGGCGTGTCCAGGAACCGTGTCACACTGGCAGGATTCACCCAGGCTGGAGGCACAGGCCGGATCTCCGTTGCTACCCATCCCTCTCCACATGCAGGAGGGTTGTCTAACAAATTTGCTCTTTCCTCCTAGGACAATTGAGTAGATTAGCCGTAGATTCCCCATATAGACGATCCTCCATTTTTAAGGGTTTTCAAGTTTTTCTTTTGTGCCGGTGTTTATTTGCCATTTTGGCCCCAGGTGATGAAGCAGATTTCCGTTAATCAGGCGGCTGTTAGGATAATGAGCACAAGATGCAACATTCTTCCTGTTTTATTATCTATGTTTTTTGTGTTCTTTCGGCATGTGTGTGTAATTTTTTTGTGTGTTTGCCGGCGCCAACATGGTGCGCTAATGAACGGCGGCTGTGATACGATCAGAGACATATTCCAGTCTCTGGAGCAGATGTTAGTCAACCTCCCCTCTCTTCTCTTTGCTGATTATATTAAGCAGGCACAAGGTGTGTGTGCGTGTGTGTGTGTGTAGGGTAGGGATGGTGGAGGTAGTACAGATGGGGAATTCTAACTAGAGTTACGGTGGTCCAGAGACAGGAGCCTAATATATTCATGGACAACTGTGATGTGTGTCGGAACGCGCTCGCAGCTAAAATTTGGGAAATCTGGGAAACGGGAAACGTAGCGGTGATTTTTGACCTAAACTGAGGTGGAATTGAGAGGAAAGCCACTTTAAAGGCTGGATTTAAAGCGCAGCAGATCCGCTCTGGACCGCCTACAACTGCTGAGCGACCCTGGCACCGATCCAGCGGCATGTGCCACGCTGTGGTGTGCCTGTCCAGGCCTCGCTGCCACAGCCTGTTCACTGCTGAATCTAGTTTACAATCCATCCTGTTTGCACCCCCAACTACAACCCCCTCCCAACCCCCTCCCATGGCCAAACACCAGCCTACAGGAGTGATATTCCAGGGTCCTGCTTGAAGAATCCTTGAAATCCTGGAATCAGGATTTACTCACTGCCGCCCCCATGAGGCTGAATAATAAATGATGGAGTGTGTGAACCAGGTTCTGGATGCTATGAGACATTTGAGAAATGTACACTGCGTTGACAAAAAAAAAAAAGAGCAAACCTTAAACATTTGGAATTGTTGATTTGCGGATCATGTTCCGTAAAATGAACTTTACTTGACAGCTCGACTTCTGCTGATTAGCGTTTAGCATCCGCACTGACACCTCTCGAAAACTGACACGGAGGACTGAGAAGGTCCTGGAGCTTAGCTGGTAGCTGCGCTTACGCATGTATGATGAAGGTGTCATCACTGAGCGGTCCCTGGCTGGCGGCGCTGCGCTTCCCACGCTCGTCTAGGGCACGAAGGTGCCAGCAGGAGATGAGTTTGTCACAGTCACCATCAGCCAAGCTGCACATTTAAATGACTAAAATTAAATCGAGGGCTTCTGGGCTATAAATCCAACAGGTAGCCAGCTACACATGGAAGAAAAACAACAACAAGGGAATGTGTTTAATGGCTGTAATTAAATGCTAGAACTTTGTGTTCCAACTAAATTCCCTTCCCTGTAGATGGGAAAAATGTGACTTTTTGACCTGAGTCAAATAAATAGCAGTTATGGGCGTAGGAATGTTAGCATAACTGCTGTGGAATGACACACATAGGCTTTGTGTTTTGATGAGCGGTGACATCACTCAGCAAAATGAGCCAAATTGACAACCTGCAACATGAATCTCAGTTTATTTAAATAATGATGCTGTTACGGTTGTCAGGATGAACTCATTAGATACTTGTTGAATGCCGAGTTATGTAAAAAGTCAGGATAATTCTGACCTGGAGGCTTGTAAGTTCAGCAACATTTGTTTTTGTTCTTGCTCTTGATCTTTTCGTTTTTTAAATAAAAATCCACAACCCCGATTTAGGAGTTCCCATAGTAAGTGTGTGAGATTTTTCACTCTCTTTTTTCTTGGATACTCAAGGTGTTAAAGAGAACAAAGTTTGTTTTGGCTGGGACATTTGAAACCTCCCGAGAAACTAAAATGGAAACCTCCCGAGAAATAAATGGATTTATAACTGATTTGATTGTCTTTAAATACCTCACATGGTGCAACAATTCTCATGCATCTCCAGCACCATTTGTTCCTTAAAACTATCTAAAACTCTCCTCGCCAGCAGGAAAAACAACACTTTTCTTTACCTCCTGCGGTCACTGAAAATTTTGTACCAGAGAATTGTTCGAAGACAAAGTGGGTGTGGCCTTTGCTGCAGTGGGAGGGGCTTAGTGCAGGAGTTCTACACTGAGCTCTTACGTATGAACTGTCCTGGCCAGAATAGAACCTCATCGTTTTCAGTCTTTTTTACTTATTTGTGGCCTTTATCTGCCTCGGAACAAATGATTTATGTTGCCCATTTGCTCATTATTGGACTTTTTGACCTCATTATTAAATTATATGTGAAAATAAATCGGCTAGTAACTGCTCAGCGTGTTTTAAAATGTAATTATTTGGGTTCTATATTCCTGCAAATGTATTTGAATTAAGGAGAGTTTTTTTTTAACTTGTATTGCAAAAAATGACAGCATAAAAACCAAAATAATTTTAATGAGGGACAATAAGAATCCGGAACAGCTGTGAGCCACTATTAGCTCAATTATCTGTCTGCGCTTTGGAGTCATGCAGGGGATTTAAATCTCAGGGAAACAAAACACAGACGCACCTAATTAGTTGTCGTACATTAAGACCCACCTTGGTTTCTAATTAGCTTACAGCGGTTGAATGCACCACGAGGTTTGGCTCTCATATTACAGCGTAAAAGTAACATTTCTTTAGCCATCTGAATTTGTTACATCCCACTCAGGGTTTTAAGATGACCTGGACCTATTGTTAGGTAAAGCAGTAATAAACTCTTGCTTTACCCAAAAAACAAACAAGGCGCTTCCAAGAATGTTGACGGGGGTTGACAGGGATGCGCCATGGCAACCATTCAATGTCTCTGCCAGCCTTGTGCTGAGCATTGAACCCGTGACCACGGGAGTTGTGATGACAAGAATAGAGGAGCTCTGACTAAACCAGCGCATGGTTTAGCTTTACTTTAAACAAACCTGACGGCAGATCGGATTTTCCTGAAGGCATCTTAGGACGTCATTGTTGATTCCTAAACCTAAAACTTAAACCTAAATGTTAAAATGCTGTAATATCTTATTAAAATGTGGCTATTTATCATCATTAGAAGTACCATCAGTACCACAGCGACACGACAAGTCGTAGTTTTTTTTAGGGTTTTCTAAAAGAGTTCGCCTTTTCCCAGAAACAAATGTGAGATGTTCTTCTTCTCTCAACCCTTGCTCAACAGTGATTTAGGAACATTCCTGCAGGCCTGATCACATTATTTATCTGAGAAGTTGAGAGGTGAAGACTTTATTAGTCACTCCTTCATTCCTACTCAGCTTGACCTTGCGCAAGACCGCCAAGCGGCGTCCTTAATATCACGTGTAAAACCATTGATGTATTCAATTTAGATTGAGATTTTGCTTGTCAATCATCATTTTACATTAGAATTCAGATTCCCAGTGGAGGAAACAAGATACATTGGGCGAGTGAGGAAGACATAGAGCAGCTGTACATTAACTGCTCCTGCTGGAGCCCGTGAGGGGAGGCATGAGGGGCAGCTCTGTGCTCCCCTGGGCCCCCACATCTGCTGCTTGCTCTCTATCCACCTCACTGCTTCACTCCTCTCCTCCTGTTATACCTCCTGACCTCTGACTGCTGGATTCTCTCCATTTCTCTCAATGCAAATCTTCTTCGTCACCCCTCTCCGCTTCACTTTCCCCCCACATTCTCTGTTCTTTTGGACGCTGCTTGTTCGTCAACACCATTTTTCTTCCTCTGCCCCTATGTAAACATCCCTGGTACACACAGGAAGGTGCTTTTCTTTTTCCAGCAAACAAATGGAGCAAAAATGGAGCAGCTCCTCTAATTTCCATCACTGCATCTGAAATGTATTGCTTTCCCTGGACTGATCCTTATTTCCTTCTTTTTTCGACCTGCCACCTCATTAAATTAGGATGAATTAACAACATTCATGAATGAGGAGAAGTGGAGAAATCACAGTGGCTGTAGGCATTAATGATCTTTAAGGCTGTTGTTGTCTGGAGCTGAAGCCAGAATGCTCTGAATGGTCCATTGATTTCATCCACATGGGAAACACACACACACACACACACACACACACATGCAGGCGGAGTGTGTCTGGCTCTGCGAGGTTTAGCCGAGCCTGCCTCATCTTCCCCCTCGATCCTTTAAGCCATGTTCCGCTTTCTCACTGCCCAAGCAAGAATGACGGCTCAGGCCGGTGGGGCTGGCTAGGTATTACCCAATCAACCAGCCTGTCGTAGCAGCGCCAGCTAGGAAATGGTCTCTCATCTTAAACAGCTGCACATCCCAACAATCCATTTCCCAAACTTGCCATAACCATCTATTTTTCCTTGCCCATTAAGAAGATCAATGGCTCTGCAGGTCTCCAGTGGACATGTGGCGAGGGAGTGGGCTCATTATGGTGTGGAGGAGGGACGTCTATGGTAAAGTATCTGAAAGAGAGACTAATGAGTAGTTACGTCTGTTGGGAACGGCGAATGTACTCGGAATTGCGAGTGTTTTCCATGTCTTCCAGCACCTCAAAGAGCTTTACAGAATGTCACGTGCGCACATGAGCCACTGGTTCACGACTCAGCACAACATGCCCAGGGACACCCTAACACACAGATCATGTGACCACAATCCAGATCCCTGGAAAACGTTGGTCTCCTTCAATCCCCAGGGTCTGTCCCAGGTACTCCTATTAGCTGAATCATTGCAGGGCTGTTTGGGCTTGACCAGACCAGCGTTGGCTTGTGATGCGCTGTCAGACAGAGCAGCTGCCACCGGCTCCATTATGAACTGTCGCCAGTTTCACAGAGGTTAGCTGCCACTCAGTAAGTGGCCTCATCCAATCAAAGCTCTGTTGTCAAAGCACTACGCTGTTTGCTCAGGGTAGCCTCTGTTTGGCAAACGGAGATTGAGATTGGTGCACAGGGGAAAAAAAAGAGAAGAAAGGAGAGGGGTAATTAGGTGTGTTTCCTCACCACCTCCAACCCCCCACCTTCATATCCCCCAGAGGAGAGAGGAGGCACGTCAAAGTGCTGTCATGAATTTTTAAAAATCCTGTCAGTCTGCACTCCTCGATAGGGTTTTGTGTGTGTGTATCACACCAGGGTTTGGCTTTCTACATATGTGATGCGCACCCTTGTGGAATCCATCCATTCATCTTTGAGAGTGTAACCTTTATTAAAGCCTTGGTCTGATCACACTTCATTCGGATTATTGTACGTTAAAAATCTCTTTAAACCGAACGTCATCGCAAATCAAACCCGAGGTCTCCATATCTATCTGATAGATAGATAGATAGATAGATAGATAGATAGATAGATAGATAGATAGATAGATAGATATAGATAGATAGATAGATAGATAGATAGATAGATAGATAGATAGATAGATAGATAGATAGATAGCAGCAGTGTAATCCTATACTGGTTCTATATGTGTGACAGCTGAGAGCATCATTACGTTTGCAGTGTTGTTTGTGTGTTTGTGTTTATTTATGGCTCACGTGTATATTTAGCCTGTGACAGCCAGTGCAGAGGAGGCGGTGACGGGTCTGGAACTGATCCCACCACCAGGGGCCAAATGGATGGAAGTGTTGATCAAGAATGGCACCGGTGCTGACAGCAGACACATGGTCTCACACACTCTCACCTCAGCGAGAGTCAGTCAAAGACACATAACAGTTCCATAAACATCTCATTTATTTATTGCTCGTCTACCGAGTCCAACAGATATGAGGAGATTAAGATGTAAATACACTTTAATGTAGTCGCTAATGGTCCATTTAATTGAAACATATCTCTGAATGGAGCTTCTCTGAGGCTGTGATAACCCTCCCTGGGTGGAATAAATCAGCCTGATAGGGAAGTTTATTTAAGGGGCGATCCTTTCTTCCTTGGGGTTGTGATTAGAGTGCAGGAGGAGAGAGACCAGGGCCGGACTGAGGGTTAGGGTTAGGGTTAGATTTAGCTGAACGAACATAAACACGGGTCTGTTGAACTGTTTTTGTTCTTCTTCTGTCTTCCTTGGATTCCCACCTGTCTTATTTGACCTGCTGCGCTTTCATTTGCATTCCACGCTGAGCCAAGAAAGACTGAAGGACCGCCACACCTTGAGTCAATGAATAAATTAATGTTTCTCTTCTCTCATTATAAACAGAATTTGCATCACAGGCTTTGCAACAAGCATTAGTTAATTGCTGCGCGTTAGAATACCATCAAAGATTTTCTCTTTCACAATTATTAGCAAAATCACCAGAATATTTCCCCCTTTGCAGCAGTTGTAAACAGTTTAAAAACAAATAAAATACATTTTAGTCGCGTGAAGCACTTCACACAAATTGTGCAACCAAGTGAAACAAAAAAAAGGGGAAAAAAAGCCTTAAAAGTACATAAACACGCTAACCTGTCGTAGCAGCTGCCTTCCACATAAGTGTTTCCTTAAACTTCTGAGCGCAGCAGAATTCAC
Source organism: Takifugu flavidus (assembly GCF_003711565.1). NCBI lineage: Eukaryota > Metazoa > Chordata > Actinopteri > Tetraodontiformes > Tetraodontidae > Takifugu > Takifugu flavidus. Next base: position 12,882,979 of record NC_079532.1, read on the forward strand.
GGCGCTCTTGTTTTCTGTTTTGCCCTCATTTCACTCCAAAGAAAAATAATGAGGGCGGAATCAAAGCGGTAAAGAAACAGCGTGTGTGTGCGCGTGCATGCGTGTGTGTGTGTATTTCCTTGTGCTTCATAGTGAATATGCAATTCACAAGCAAATGGAGGACAAAGTGAAAACATTTTTGCTGATTTTCACTACCTGAAAGGGCTGTTAGCGTTGGACAATTAGCATTAATGCTATAAGGAAGGGGTGTCCAGACCTGGTCCTCCAGGGCTGCAATCAAGCCGGGATTTCTGTCCTACCAGGTAGACACGGCTTTCACATGGAATCCTGTATTTCCTGGTGAAACCTTTTCTGAAACAGAAAACCCGGCTGGGTTACGGCCCCTGACGACTGGGTCCGAAGGAAACGCTAAGTGACTGGACATTACCTCAACTGAGTCCTCAAAAGGGGTGCTGGAGGGATAAATAGTAAATAAATGACATTAACTGTCTATCCCCCTTTACATCTTGTAACCTGTTGACTTTATGTGCTGATTGTCCGTTTGTGTGTCCTCAACGATTCCAAGATTAAATAAAGCGTAAATAACAATCAAAGGTCAGTCCCACAAATTAAATCATTTAGCAATGCCGAGATAGAGCTGCGATGGGTGATTGGAATCTCCAGCCGTTCCTCGGAGACTCCTGATCAAATCCCGCTCTCCCATCAAGAGACTACAGGAACACCGTGTCGCCGCTGTATTTCTACCACGACTCGTTATAAACCTGACACCGCCATGATGGGGGGGACTATAATTGTCGCACAGCCTGTAAATGAATCATGGCGAACATTCAAACGCGTGTCGCTCTGGTGAAGCATGGGCTGCGCTGTCTGACAGGGCCTTTTAATCAGCCTTCATACCAGGAGCTCATTTAAGTATCTCAGCGCTCATCTCCCCACTCCTTTGGGTGTATCACCCTCCCTAATCGGGAGAAGTCTGAGTTAAAGAACATCCGTATCTTTCTGTCACGAGCAATAACGTGACCACTCGCTACAACCTTTTTATTCGGGCTTTCAGGAACACGGCGACCTTTAGTGGACGTAAGACGGTGTAAGACGGTGGTGACCCTGTGGTTTGGGCTTTGCAAGTGAGATCATTATCGCCTCGCTGTCTTGTTCCCCCTCACCAGAAACTGGCCACGGCCGCTGAAGACTTCCAGAAGGAGTACGTGTGGAAGGACGAGTTTGAGGTGACGTATTGGAATGTTCTTCATTTGGCAGCGATTGTGCCTCTGAATGGATGTTTATTGTTGCATCCGTGTCTCTGGCAGCGATTACAGCTCCCTCGGCGTGAGTTTTATGATGCTGTAGTCTGTGGCGAGATGCTTTCCAGCCATCATTCAGATCAGAGATCCCACACTTTCTAAGAGCTGCCAATTAAAGTGATGGGAAAGAGGAGCGTGTGGGATTGTCACAACGGCGCGAGCACTAAATGCATCCAGCATATTGCCTTCTCCCAGGCAGGGAAGGACTTACTTTACTGGATCATTGCAAATGGCACCCAGACATAGATGTTAAAAAAAGAAGATGAGCACGCCTCATACTAAACAGCAAGTCTTATTTTAGCGAAAACTGATAACAAAACCAAGAGCAGAACTCAGAATTGAGGGGGGGGTCACGCTGCAACATTGTGTACATTTATTTTTCTCTGTCTTATTTCCAGGATGATGAAATTGCGTACTACAACTCGAAGGACAATGTAAGACCTCTGCTTTTTCGTTTACGCTCCTTCCTACAGTAATATTCTTTAGCTGCACAGACTCCATCTTGTCCTCCCTTTCACCTGCTTTTGCTTTTCACACACATTTTTTTTCCTTCTCCAACCAGGCTTTATATCAATCCCTGTATTTCAGCCCCCACCCCCCTCCTCTTCTTTCAGGTGAAGAGGTTCCTGCCATGTTTTCTCCCTAATTGACGGATGAGATGTATGAGCTGGCTACACTGTTGCTTTATTAGGAAGCGACTGTTCGCACTCACACTCCCTCCCCTCTCATGTTTTTCTTCTCTTGCTCCCCATCTACCCTCAACCAGCTCCTCCACATCTCTTCTTCTCTATCATCCACACACACACACACACACTCGACTTTTCAAGTAAATGGGAATTGCTGCAAAAACATAATAAAACATAAAAAGTTTACTAATTTCAAAAATGGGGCACAGCCAAGCAGGGTTCTCTTCTGTTCCCTCTTAAGTGAGAATGAGGCATATGGACAATGGCGGCGTGCACTTAAACAAGCGGGGAAGGTGGGAAACACGACGCATTATTACATCAACCGCGAGCTGATGAGGATGCATCGTCTGTTTCTTGCTGCTTCGAACATTCAAGGATGCTTCAGAAATCCAGGGGAAGGCGGCGGCGCGGCGTGATGCCATAAACCTGCTGTCCTCATCATCCTCTGTGTCTTCCTGCTTTTTCTCACGCAGCTGGATGCAAATGAGACAGAGGGGAGGAAATATAGGATGCGACCAGACTTTAAAGAGGACCCGACATTTAAACGTCTGACAGATTACAACCACACGGCTGTTCATATCCCCACTGACATCTATGATGGATGTGAGTACACACACACACACACACACACTGATACACAAGCAAGCAAGTGCAAGCACAGTAACCATGGCTACAGCAGACACTGTTTAGCGTCTGAGCCTGTAGCAAATTTACTTACATACTGTACTTATCTTTTTGTGACTCAGCATTGCAGGAGCTTTAGTTTTGCTCTGCTCTCTCTCAGCTGTGTCATTTCAGTATTATGGGATTCAAACCCTATTGGGCAGCTTGTGTTATGTGTGCTTTTACTACACCTCTGGTGATTTTTAATTGCAGAAATGTAGAGCCAGAGCTTCTGTCAGTGCTTATTCCATTACACAGTTTTCAGTCTTCTTTCCTTTTACGTGGGAGTTTGCTGTTGCACTTGACCTGCATGTTCCTGTTTGTCTCTCTGAACGATTGAGAAGCACAGGAAGGAAAAAGAAAACATCCTTTCATATCCTTCATTAGTTCTCCCGCACTTGATGCTGGGTCATCTGTTAAAATCCACATTTGTGTTTCCTTCCTGCCACATTTGGAAGCTCCCATTAGCCACTGTGCTGCAATAACAACGCAACATTACCTGGCAAACAGGAGCCTTTCTAACGCCAACCTCCCAGTTCAGATGCCAGCAGCTGCTTCTGCAGGATTTGAAGAGTTTCGCGGCTGCTAACCTGCAAAGCTCGCGGAAAAATCAATAAAAGCAATGGAGGGAAACATGCATCTTCAATAGACTTATTACCTGCTTTATTATAAAAATGCATTTCTGATCGTTTCCTCATCATGTGGTGACATTTACATTGAGTGGTTTTGAATCATTTCTTTCTCCAGAGTCCCTCTGACATTAGCACAAGGTGAATGTCAATGACTTAAGACAGGACAGTTGAAGATGGTTTGAATTATGCATCACAGCGCCTTTTTTTTGGTGAAATTCTGAGCTCTTGGGTGACGCTGTGGTCATATTGTGGCTAACTGTGAGTGATATGTTGCACAAAGGTAGCACATATGGTTCCTGATGAGTTTGGAACATCAGTCCAATTACTGGGCAGGGTTTTTTCTTCATTAGCCAGCTGCACTGCTGCTGCTTGGCTTGTAGTTTGCATGTTTTTTTTCTCCTTTTTACATATTTTACCATGGCAGCGTGTATTATTGAGATGTTGACTAATTAACATGCGCCGAGTTGCGATGCGTCAGCAGTGATTTGGGGGTACGGGAGAGGATGGACTTCCTCAGCCTGTCCACAACCCCGCGGGGAAACCGTCTGGCTGCAAGGTTACACGCTTCCCCTTTCGCGCTGACCCCGAATGCTGCAGCAGATGTGAGTGTGAGGGATGGTCTTGGGTTCACGCTGCTGCCAGGCTCGTTTAAAGTGTAAACCTGCTTTATCAACAAGCATTCACCATATTTTTCCCTGACTTCTACTTTGCCGCCTTGACTTGGTGCCAAAATACATTTTTTCCGTGTGAATGGCGCCTTTGCTGAGTCCATAATTAATGAAAAAAGATCCTCTGAGCTGCTTTGAGTTATCCAGAGAAAAAGTTTAATCAGAGATACGAAAAAAATGAAAGATGTGTGTGACGCTAATGAAAGAGGCAGCTAGTGGATGAATCCTTTCAAGGAAAAGTCTAGTTGCTCTCATTGTACGGACACATATGCATTTTCTCTACCGGTGGAAAGGAGGAGACAAGAGGATTCATATGTCATTGAGGTTTTTCTCCAATTTGATCTTCACCCTATAAATGTTCCAAGAATAGCCTTTGCCCTGCCGAAGAAAATTGGATTTTCTGGGTAAGGTGTTAGGCAAGTCCATGAAATCGCCTTTTCCTGGCAGCATCTCATCACATGTGAGATACAGAGGTAGGAAAGAGAGAGACGCTCGAAGGTCACAAAGGCTGGATCCTTCGGAATAGTGATGCCAAAGAGGGAGCTGCTCTACACAAATGAATTTGGTTGTATTGCTTTTGGAAACTTGGAGGAAAAAAAGGTATAGTGCACAGTAAATAGGATAGGATTCAAAACCTATATATGGATTGTTTGATGCGTGTGTATTGAGGCGAGCACCTCAGAGCACCTGGAGACTGCAGCTCCGAGAAAAGTCTGATAGTGAATGCTGGATGTAGAGATTCTTCTTGTTGTTGCTTCCTGCATGTGTGAGCGGACATCTGGCCTTAAGTCTCATTTACTCTTGGTATTATCTTGCACGTCCGGTGCCCACGTTGGCATCCACACTCGGCACATCTGCTTTATTTCTTTTTCCAGCCACAACTCTCAAGTGTTGTGGGCTATAGATTCACCACCAGGATTGTGGCGATTGTGCTCAAATTTCCTCTTTCCCTACCATCAGGTGTGGTTTTGCAGCTTAGATCACACGTGTAGGATCAATGCTTCTTTGGTTTAACATTTATTTACATCTGTACTTTAATACAAAAGCACAAGCCACAATCAGGGCAGCTGTAGGTTGCTGAGCAAGTCTCAGTGATATGAGGGTCATTGGTTCGATCGTGCACACAACATGTTAAAGTGTCTGGGAAGAGTATGATGAGCCAAGATAGGTGTCGAAGGTGCCACATCACTGTCTGAATGGCTTTTCCTGAATCCTGACGGGCTGTTGCCATCATTGCATGAATGGGTGAATCCAGAGTTGCACAGTGGAAAGCTGGGAGTGGACAAAGATGGCTGGAAAAGTGGCGGATGAATGCAGACCGTTTACCAAAGATCCGGAGGAACACGAAGACAAAAATACAGGACAGGCCACCTACACGGATGAAGACTGAAGTTTAACCTTTGTGTGTGGCCCAGTCTTAAAAGCTGTGGACGTCTAACACAACACCTGCCCACAAAATACAGATTTGTCTTTTGACGGAGGGATTTCTGTTGTTCACCTCAGGCTCGGATTCAAACCCAGGACCTGCTTTCTTCTGACAGGGCAAGGCAAGAGTGCCACAGATCTTCCTGTTTCTCCCAACAGATTATTGGGAATGGGCCAATAATCACAAGATGTAAAGGGAAACTCCCCCTTTAATGTGTACCTTTGTTGGTGAACTGTGTCAGCCCCTGATATCCCAGGCAGATGAAGTCATGGTGGGGTATAGATTCAGTACGGCATCAAAGCGAGGCGGAGCGCAGCCAGGGAATTCATTAGTGTCGGTGGCAATACGGGCGGCAACGCTACTACTGCTCTTATTAAATACTGCGACTAAACCAGGAATAGCTCCATTAAACAGACAGAGTAACCCAAAAGGAAGCAGCTAAACGTGTTTACGTCGGCTTCCGCCTGCTCCCCAGAGCATCCGATAACCGACATCTTTGCCTCCGTTACGCTGACTGCGGCTTTGCCCCCACTTGCCAGTTTTGTAATTAACGCTCGGGCCGCGGCGCTATTTTGTTTTCCCTGAAAAATTCCCCGCTTTACGAGGTAAACATCTCCACATAATAAAACCACACGCGCTCTCCATTAGAACTCTCCTCCAGAGACGTTTAAATGAGCGTCCCAGTCAGTGCAGCAGGGAAGACAGAGGAAAGACAGCGTTGGGGCAGCGTGTGCCATGTCTCCATCCATCAGGGCGACTGTTATGTGGCTCCGAGCTGTCCTGGTGCTGTGTCATTACATCCATAATGCCTGTTGCTTCCCACAACACACACGATCAATCACCCCGATGCTCACGCTCCCACCTGCACATGCACGAACGGGATGGTTTGGCAGGCGAAGGGCACCGAATCCAGGCTGCTCCGATAGACTGTTGGGAAATTTCAAGCGTGTACCATATGTGACGTCTGTGTAGATTCTCAGTCATCCAGGTCATTGTATCCAAGGTAGTTTTCTACCTTGGATCCAAGGTAGAAAACTACCTTGGATACCATATGTGACGCGCACGTGTGCTTTTCCAGCCACCATCGTGTTGAATGAGCTGAACTGGACGGAGGCTTTGGAGGAGGTGTTCAAGAAGAACAGGGAAGAAGACCCCACCCTTCTCTGGCAGGTGTTTGGCAGTGCGACGGGCCTGGCCCGCTACTACCCAGGTACCAGAAAACGAAACTCTCCGCTTGGTTTAATCTCCGGGAAACATCCCGATGGATCATCACTCCCTCCTCCTGTGCATTTTTAGTTCCATCCCTGCGCGCCCCTCCTTATTAAATCAGTAGTGCGTTTCTCAGCTGATTATCATTCAATTGACTTAGGAGGCAGCCGGTGGCTTTAAATCGTCACTACAAACAGCCGAGGGAGCCAAATGAATTTATTTCATTCACACATCAGCGAGCAAAGGCAGTCAATAAATAATATCCATTGTTCAACCCTGGCTGATTGTTTATTTGGTGTCACAGATAGTATCGTATTATCTTTAGCCTGAGTGTTTCCCTTGCAAAGCTATTTCTATTCATGAGATTCCCCGTCATCATAGAGACACTGCATGGCTTTATGGGGCAAAAAAAAGTTTATGTCTCATATTCATGAATTTTCATTGCCGCTGAATTTATTCCCCTCCCGTCCTTTAGTTCCATCTCCGCCTCCCTCACATGCACTCTCCTCCTGAGGAGCTGTTACTTAAAGCAAACAGACAGGAAATGTTGACTTAGTTCCCCGTCTCGTCTCTCCTCGGCTAGGTTAACGTGTCACCGCGCAGATGGTTGATTAAACCCCCCCCCAACTGTGTCCTTTTTAACACTTACCAGTAAATTTGGTGCAGCATCTGTCCAGCAAAGCTCCATCAAGCGGCCTTGATTCGGAATTAATTGAGCTATATTGTCTTCCTGCAGCTTCGCCCTGGATGGACGCTCGGAAGACCCCGAGTAAAATCGACCTGTATGATGTTCGCAGGAGGCCGTGGTGAGGAAACCCGAGCACGGGCTGTTGAGTGGGGTTGGATTTCAGTGTGGGTGTTTCTTAGATGGAAAGAAGGAAAATAGTCTCCTCTTAGTCGTTAAGTCAGCATTTTCTGGCAATGTTTTCCAAAATTTGGCACGATAGAATATTCCTTTTACAGCAATTATGATGTTAACCATTGTGTGTGTGTGTGTGTGTCCTGTATAGGTATATCCAAGGCGCTGCCTCACCAAAAGATATGCTAATCCTTGTGGATGCGTGAGTTTCTAATGATCTATAACCTCTCTTCAGTCGTGACTTCCCTAATTATCATAAATGCCTTCTCCATATATCCTGCGTAATATGCATTTCCTGGAGCGCAGGCATTTATAATTACAGAGAAGGAATGCCCCCCTCTGGGTTGGAGGGTGGGGGTGGGGGCGAACTGAACTGAGATTGTCTTCTTCAACATCTTTTCCAGGAGCGGGAGTGTGTCTGGCTTAACGCTGAAGCTCATCAGGACCTCAGTCAGCGAAATGCTGGAGACGCTGTCCGATGACGACTACGTCAACGTCGTTTATGTGAGTGCCGTTGCATCTCCCGCTCGCCGGGCGCCACGTGCGTTCCGGAAGTGGAGGCAGAGGAGCCGGCGATGCACGCAGGGCGGATGGGTTAAGAGTGGCGGGCGTGAATGGGTGGAGGCCTCTCCAAAGTGGCCCCTGAAGCCTCAATGAGGACGCACGCGCGCACGTGCCTGCCCGCGTGCACAGGCAGAGTCAGAAAGACAGATGACAGGTAATGGAGTATAGATTTCTCTCAGGTCTGGCCACCCTGAAACAAACCTGTAATAAAAGACCCGCTGCTCAGTTGGGTCTACAGGATTAAAAGTGTGTAGCGCGTGCCCCCACCCAACCTCTTAACCTGTATGTGTGTGTGTGTGTGTGTGTGTGTCCTGTATAGGTATATCCAAGGCGCTGCCTCACCAAAAGATATGCTAATCCTTGTGGATGCGTGAGTTTCTAATGATCTATAACCTCTCTTCAGTCGTGACTTCCCTAATTATCATAAATGCCTTCTCCATATATCCTGCGTAATATGCATTTCCTGGAGCGCAGGCATTTATAATTACAGAGAAGGAATGCCCCCCTCTGGGTTGGAGGGTGGGGGTGGGGGCGAACTGAACTGAGACTGTCTTCTTCAACATCTTTTCCAGAAGCGGGAGTGTGTCTGGCTTAACGCTGAAGCTCATCAGGACCTCAGTCAGCGAAATGCTGGAGACGCTGTCCGATGACGACTACGTCAACGTCGTTTATGTGAGTGCCGTTGCATCTCCCGCTCGCCGGGCGCCACGTGCGTTCCGGAAGTGGAGGCAGAGGAGCCGGCGATGCACGCAGGGCGGATGGGTTAAGAGTGGCGGGCGTGAATGGGTGGAGGCCTCTCCAAAGTGGCCCCTGAAGCCTCAATGAGGACGCACGCGCGCACGTGCCTGCCCGCGTGCACAGGCAGAGTCAGAAAGACAGATGACAGGTAATGGAGTATAGATTTCTCTCAGGTCTGGCCACCCTGAAACAAACCTGTAATAAAAGACCCGCTGCTCAGTTGGGTCTACAGGATTAAAAGTGTGTAGCGCGTGCCCCCACCCAACCTCTTAACCTGTATGTGTGTGTGTGTGTGTGAAAGAGAGAGATCTCCTGGTATTAAATCTACGCCCCTGACTGGATTCGATCCCAGGAAGCACGCATCCATCACTCACCTTTTGGTCACTTTGCCATTCCCGTTGACTCCTTTGTGCCGGCGCATCGATCCATCACATCTCACCTCATTTCTGACCCTCTCGCCAATTTGCTGCTTTTAATTATCTCACGTCTGCTCGTGATTACGCACCAAAATAGCCCACCAGGAGGCGGCGTGCTGCAGGGCTGGGCGGAGGTGTTTATTGACGCGGGCCTCGCCATTAAAGCTGTCATCCTTTCCTTTGCACAAAGACAAGCATTCCCTCCGTCTCCTCTCTCCGGGGACCTTTTGTCTCGGGAAGGATCCACTCTGATTCATCGCGAAACATGCAATTATTGAAGCTCTTCACTGGCTCCCCTTTTAGTTTTCCACACGCATTTCCAGATCATTTCCACCCTGATATCGACAGTATTATTATGATTAATCAGATGAATACACATAATATTAGACACTGAGTTTAAATAAACAGTGACATCCGATGATTTCCCTGCCTGTTATTATCTCTCTGTCAGCCACACACCCTCATAGATGATCATTCTCCAAGCCCTCTTCCTGGCCCTGAGGGCCTGATAAACTGCGACTAAACCATTAATCTCTTATAATATCCATAAATTCTCCCTCATTACCTGTAACCCAGGGACTAAGTTAGCATTTGGTCGCAGGTGATGCTCTGGTAGCCTCCTCAGCAGCTGCTGCTGATCATAATAATGCGGACAGATGTGTCTTTCTGCTCATTCCTCATCTCCTCGGCTTTCCGTCTCACCTGTTCCTCTCCGTTCCTCCGCGCTTTCACCTCGCCGTGCTCCGCTTTCATCTGGACGTTTCCGGCCCCCACGTGTTAGCCACAGTTGTTGCATCTAGCCTGGTGTCTCCTGGGATTAGGGATTTACGATTAGCCCGTTGTCCAGTGTCACCGCTAATCCGTTCCCAAGTTGCTCCATGTACGGTCAACGGCCTGGACCGTCGCACACACGACCCAAAACCTGTTGTAATGGGATCTCTAGGGGGTTTCAATATGTGGCTGACTGAATTCACGTTTGTGTCAGAGGCCAAAATGCGGAAAACCTTTTTTTTTTTTTTCCCTTGCACTCGAGTTCTGCAAATCTGGGTTTCTTGACATGCTGCAATAAGATTTCAGTGTCAGTCGAGCTCATTAGTCCTCGAATGCGGTACACCTTCTCACTTTCCTGCTTTAAATTTCACACCCTTCCTCCTGTCACATTTTGTACCTCATCCTCCCACACTCCCCTCTCGTCTTCCTCTGTCCTTCCCGCAACATTCTTTGTGATTAAAAATCCCCGCCGATGCTGAGCGGGTGCAATTACGTGAACCTGCGAACGATCCGAGGGCGATTACTCATGCTGTAAGAGTATAAATCCCTGCTCTGTATGGAATCCGCCTCTTTTGCAGACAAATTGAAAGTCTCCCTAAGAGAAATCAGTCTTTGAAGGCTGGCATTTAGGGTTATTTTAAGGGTTTTTTTAGAGCGGGGGTGGGGAATGGGCAGAAATTGTTCGTGTTTGCACGTCGTTTTCTCCGCCTCTCAGTGCAGCAGAGACGAGCATATTTGTTATTGTCAGTCTAAAAGGAAGTTTGAGGCCACGAGGCTCATTGGAAAGCCACCCACACATGCACACACGCTGTCAGCCTTCTCTTTGCCTCCTTGCCTGTCTGTGTGGATTAGCGTTTCCAGCCTCTCTATTGGCCCTCTAACAGACACATTGATTAGTTGAGATCGATGAGTTGCACTATTGTTTCAGAGGAGTTGCGCTAACACACAGCTAGCCGTGCCGCTTTATTACACCACTGTCCCCTGTTAGTTATGTAACAACATTATCAGTTGTTTCTGTTATACAAGTTGACATTTGGATGTTTGACTTCAAGTCTTTCCTCTCCTCTTCTTCTACAAAGGCTTCCAACTGGAAATGTAACATAGAACCAGTTCAGAATCTGTGCAGATTGGTGTTTTTTACTAGGTGGAGCGTGGTTCTGTGCACACTGCGGGGTGAAAAAGGGATGTCTCACCTTTAAAAAAAGATGGTGTTGCTGCCTAACCTTGCTCTTGTACAGCACAATCCTGTTTCCATGGGTACCAGATCGTTGAGGTCTGAGAATGTGAAGCAATTAGTGGGGCTTGATGAATGTGTCTGTTTACCACAACTAGCCAAAGCCAGGTATGCACGCTGCATTTGTCAGCCGGAGTGTCAGATTTCGGAGGGTCCCCCCCCCCCCCCTCCTCATTTATTCTTGTATAACTGATTGTTTCAATGTTTCCCAGTTCAACACTCGAGTGAAGAAGACAGCCTGCTTCGACCACCTGGTTCAGGCCAACGTCAGAAACAAAAAGCTGCTGAAGGACGCCGTGCAGAACATCACAGCAAAAGGGATTACAAACTACACAAAGGGCTTCGAGTTCGCTTTTGAGCAGCTGTCTGTGGTAAAGTACCAAGTTCCTCTCTCTCTAGTACCAAATAGGTGTGTTTTGTCTCGTTGTCTCAAGCCTTTATAAATTAGCCTGTAAAGTCTCTTTTAAGGTGGCGTCCATGTTATCCTTGTCATTTACTGCCCCCTGCTGGTGAAACCAGGTATAACTCCCTGTAGACCAGAAAGAGATCAAGAATGGCTGCTCAGGAATGATTCATTCTCACCTTCTTTGGGCGTTCAACATTTAGATTTAAAGTTATTGAGTCCACTAATAACCTTTCCTTTTTGACAACATGAAATAAAAGTACATCTTAATCCTAAAACTGTCCCACTGACCAGACCAATGTGAGCAGAGCAAACTGCAACAAGATCATCATGCTGTTTACGGACGGTGGGGAGGAGAGAGCCCAGGCCATCCTCGAGAAATACAACGCTGACAAAAAGGTAACGTCAAGGACACGAGATCTATCTGTGAGTCGCACGCTGACGAGCTGCTTTTATCTGCGTCGGGCTGCTTTTGGTTTGAAGGGTTTTTAAGCGACTCTGCGTTTCAAAGCCCCCTTTGGGTTTTAGATTTGCTTCAAAACCTTAAAATCCAGTCAGGAAGCAGGAGAAAGCTACTTGAAACCTACTTACACAGAAACACCAGCACACACACACACACGCTTTAGATAATATGGTGCATTTGTGGACCATACAGAACACAGATTTGACCTGGCTGAATGGGTCTTTCCAGGTCAGGATCTTTACCTTCTCTGTGGGACAGCACAATTACGACAAAGGTCCCATCCAGTGGATGGCCTGCTCCAACAAAGGTGCGTTCGAGACATGAACACACACCTCCGTCCTGACTGTTCCACATCCCGTTTCAGCCGTCGAGTGCTCCCATTCCTCTGTAGCCTCAAATGTGGCACCTGTGTAGATGTCGCCTACTCCTGTGGCTCCGTGCTCGTGTCGTCTGCTGCTTAGAGCACGTGTGTCCTGATGTCCGTCTGCTCCATTGTCCAGGTTACTTCTACGAGATCCCGTCCATCGGAGCCATCAGAATCAACACACAGGTGTGAGGCTGCAGAAGTTTTGTTGTGGGATGAAGAAAATGTCTTTAACTCTCTTTTAAATCTGTCATTTCTCTCTCGTAGGAGTATCTTGATGTCCTGGGACGACCGATGGTGCTGGCAGACAAGCAGGCCAAACAGGTCCAGTGGACCAACGTCTACCTGGATGCTCTGGTACGGCGCTCATCCTCATTATTTTACTGTGGAATTCAGATTTTTTTTTTAAAAAAGTGGAAATTTGATGACCTTAGAAGACGACTAATTGCAGATAATACCTTGAAAAACTGGTTTTCTTTGGAACTCTCTCAGGAGCTGGGTCTGGTCATCACAGGAACCCTTCCTGTTTTCAATAAGACGAAGAGCAAAGACGACAGGAACGGCGAGGTGCGAATAATGAAATGTTTGAACAGGCGACAGGTGGCTGATCGATACCGTGTGTGTTTTACACTCTCTGTCATTCTCATGCCTCCTCAGTACCAGAATCAGTTGATCCTCGGCGTGATGGGGATCGACGTTTCTCTGGACGACATCAAGAAACTGACGCCCCGCTTCACAGTCAGTTAATTTATCCATTTCTTTATTTATTTTCACCTATATGCACCGTGACAGACGCATCTCTCACACCCTAATGTGAAGGCTGGACACACTAGCTTCCATTTTCCCCACCAAGTATGAATGATAGCACTCCATTATGGTTGGAAGGCCATATATAAAGGCCTCTGCAGCCTTTAGCATGCTATCATGCTAGGTGGTTTTCCCCATTCGCAAACAATTAACGTCCTCATCCATCTTTCGCTCCAGATTGGTCCAAATGGATACTACTTTGCCATCGATCCAAATGGATACGTCCTGCTGCACCCCAACCTCCAGCCAAAGGTATCGTCGTTAGAATTTATAGGTCTTGAAACGCTACATTACTTTACTGTATATGCCATAAATCTGTGCTAGAGCTGTAAAAACTTACAGATTAGCAGATGGCGCCTGCTTCTTTCAAACCAGTCCATTTTCTGTGGACTTCAGCCAGGTTGCCTTCAGGCAGTCTTGCAGGCTTCAGATACATACCTGCACGAACCTAGCATCGAACTATGAAACTGAATTCAGCAGCACAGCGTTGCCGTCGGGCTACTTTCAGAAAACCAGTTTGGTAGATGCTTCAACTATTTCTTTTAATTGCTAAAATGTTATGAGAATACATCATTGTCAGTCCTGTTCCGCTCATCCTGGTCTGCGTGGCTCAGTACAGCCAGATCTTCCGGCTCCTCCTGACGAGAGGCCTGACCCGGCTCGGCTCCATGTGGAGGAGCGGCACCTCTGCCTCCACCACCTTTTAGAGGAGCTTGATTTAATGGCTCAGAACCACCGATGCAGGCTGGAATGTAGTCTGGCTGCTGTATTTGAGAGTTTGAGATTCAAAAAAGCCACTTCCCCCAGACATTTGTGACTCACCAAGTTCTGTGTTCTGACCCGTCAATCTGCTGTGACGTCTACCCTCACATTCCCGCCATTCCCCACAGCCTCATATATCACAGCACACACAATTCATCCCTTCTCTCTCTGCGCTCCTTCACATATCAGAGCACACTAAATCACAGAGTACAGCCTCATTACGAATCAAGGCTTCTTGAAGTCATGTGGAAAGCCTTTCACCCCCCCTCCGCCACCACCATTTTTAACATCGACGGCGTCACATTTCACCTTTCGATAACTCTTCCTAGAAAAGGGCTCGCAACAGGAAGCTCAGGCTGAGAAACAAGTACGCCGTCACGTTTCACGAGGTGAGACAACGACCTGTCGATCGCAGAAGTAGCTCCTTGAAGCCCCCGCGAGGAGTCCTGTCGTCCAGTGTCCCAGTCCTGTAGGTGTAATTCCGCATTGAACCAGTAGTCGTCACTGTAGCCCATAGAGGAGTTTCCCGCTCCCCCTCTGATTCAGATCTTCTCTTGTAACTCTGAGGGCTGTGTTAGCATGAGGGTCATCTGATGAGTGTTACAAAAATTCAATGAATGATACAAGAGAGAAGATGAAGGAGACAAGATCGGCTGTAATTGATGCCATAAACTCTCAGATTCAGGGAGGGATGTGTTGTCCTGACAGTCTTTTTGGGGGAGAGGAGACAGTGTGATGTTTGAAAAGACATTTTGCTTACGATGGCCATCGGACGACGACGTCCTGTGACTCAGTTGGCAAACCCCAGACGATGTCATTAAACAGTCTTGAGGAGGAATATTGGAAAGCAATGTGCTTTGAATTAAAATCAAATATTCCCTCCCCTCCTGACCCCTTTGTCGATTTAACTCGATCTTTCTGCTAATCTGATCAACAGACATTCCTTCCTTTCCTACGGTTTAGCCGGGTTTCGTCCGCTGACGTACAGAACCGTCCTAAAGAGCCGTGAACGAGCGCGTTTTCCCCCTCCTCCATCTGAATATGATCGCTGCGATGTTAGCATTTAGACTTGGTTGTCAGGCACTCACGCCCCGACCGAGTCAGCCAAAACGCGGGCCCGTGTGAACCGCCGGCGTTCCCCAGGGACCTCTCAAACTTGTCTCATGTCTCCCTCTGGCTCAGCAACGGACTTTGCTCTGCGTTTGATTACGCTTGAACCCAATCTCCGTTCCTCAAGCACATCCCCTCAGTTGCAAACGTTCTATTTTGATCCCACACCCAGTATGACCTCAGCAAATCTCAGCAGGTTCTCTCTCATGCCCGTTTTTTTTCCCTCTTGTTTTCCCCGCTCATCAATTCTTGTTGATTTTATGTGCATCCTTGTGTTTCATTCTCTCTTCTCTCATTTTCATGCTTCGCCTTACTCATCCTGCGTTGCTGCTCCATTTCTTTTCACTTATCACATGTAAGGGACTCAAAGTTTGTTATTTAAGTTTTAAGCCCCCCCGGCTGTGCACGTAACTGGTGTAATTTCCATTATATTATCTTTAAAGCTTTGCTTTACTTCTTCCTTCACAGTTAAAATACACCCTTAGCATTAGCTTGCGTATATATTTACATAAAATGTGCTCTAGGCAGAAAACAGCATGCTTTCACCTCGTCAGCCCATATTTTGAGTCCCAAACGGAGCGAGCGTTCCATCCACTGCTGTTTTATAGAGAAGCGCCAGATTACTGCTACCATTTTATATCGCCATAAAGCCACACAGAGGTATTGGGTTTTTAAGAGAGGGCATTAATAGGGTCCAGCGTCTCTCTGTATCAGATCTGATTGAGCTGCGTCTGCTGTTGCTGATGCGACATCGGAGTAGTGCCTCGTGGTACCAGACCGAAGCATTGGGACACAAATGTATTAACATTACATATTCTGGAATGTTTCAGTTCATCCACTCAGCTGGTTTTAAATTCCAGCATCATCACTGACAGAGAGGGAATGCGATGTTCTGATGACTCTAATGTCTCCTTTTCCACAGAATCCTAAATTCCAGGAGCCTGTTACCCTGGATTTCCTAGACGCTGAGCTGGAAAATGACATTAAAGTGGAGGTACGGAGGAGAGGCAAGGTCCTCCTTACTGCCCCACATGTTGTTTCTGTTCTTGGTGTTACGTCATCTAGGAGATGAAGATTTTCAGTGCCACCATCTGCAGCTGTGAAATCAGTTGTATCTAGAAAATCAACAAGATTTCTCACTTTTTTATGTCTAGATTATATATGAACTACAAATGTAAGTGCTTTGAGTTAGATATCAACACGATGAAGACTGCACACTAGATTCCAGAATAAAACCCATCTCCAGTGGGGGGAAAAGATCGTTTCGTAACTCCGACAGCCACCAGGGGGCGACAGAAAAAAACACCGGAGTGTTTCAGGTACTTCTCGGATGCACATGAATCCAGATGCATTGACACAGAACCCTCATTGTGTTTTCAGATCAGGAGGATGATGATTGATGGAGAGACAGGTGAACAAACCATTCACACGCTGGTAAAATCCCAGGACGAGGTGAGAGAGGACACAGATGTACTTCAGGCATCCCCCCATTGGATCCACGGGCTGTAACTGATTTCAAGCTTTTGATTGTTGAATTTGTTGTATTTTATTTTTTTGCTGCGCTTCATCCATGGCAGAGGTACATCGACAGAGGAGTCAGGACCTACACGTGGGCACCAGTGAATGGAACAGATTACAGGTGAGCCTTACACAACTGTGAGAAAAGTCACCATTTTGTCCCCCAGCCATCATGATTGGGACTGTTCTCTTGCAGCCTGGCTCTCGTTTTGCCAAAATACAGCGAGCACTTCATTCAAGCTAAGCTGGGGGACGACATGAAGCAGGCCATGTGTGAGTACAGCACCCGCCACCCTCATCCGCCTTTATCGGGCCTCGCAGCCGCCTCCCGTGCATCCCTCTTGTTGCTTGTGCACGGCCTCCACTCGTGTTGTTTTGCTTGTTCCTAGCTGGAGCGGCAACCACTCCTTCACATGTGCCGATCGGATCAGATCCCTGCGGTGCTTTTCTTTTGTAGTGTAACCCACTGGTCAGTCGGCCTGAACTCCCCCGCACACTCGGCCACATGCTTCCCTTCTGCACGGCCTGGCCCCGGCACCAGCTCGTTTGATCTCCATTTTTCTCATCTCCCTCTTTCTTCGCTCCCCTCCTCTTGCCCTCCTTCTGGCATCACAGAAGATGAAGCCTCCCACACCTCCTCTTCCCTCTTGCCATGGCCTCTCTAGTATATGGAGGCCATTTCTATCTCTTCAAACCATTTTTTTTGTTTCTCCAAGATAAAACATTATTACCCATTTGACAACAGACTCATTGGGAAATTGCGTTGCCTTTCTCTCTCTTTTCTTTTTCCTCTCACTTTCTTCTCGCTGAAGTTGTCCTCACCTCATTTTTCTACATCTTTTAAGTCTCCCTAAGCCTTTCTTTCTTTCTTTGCTAAGGAGGCTGTCTCGCTTGGCTTGTTAGCTTAGAGCAGAGCTCGCGAATACGAGGGATTGATGTATGCATATCTGTCACTCTTGGACAATTCGTTGCATTCTGATTCTGATGGAACTTTTCTGTCCTGTCCTCCCTCCACTGTTGGGTTTTACAGCTTCTTCTTGGGGCAAGTACTCACTCCTTTTGTGTCTGTGATGTCTTCCTCTGTGTGTGTGTGTGTGTGTGTGTGTGTGTGTCTGCTCTGTGTTTGATTGCATGATGAGGTGCCGTGCATGAAAAGATAGACGGATGCCAACCATCAGATCCCAAAGAGAACAGTCTGTCTCCGACATTGACGTGGCTGTAAATCAGATCGGCTCTTCGGCCGCCACATCGCTCGGCCCTCGACTGCGACTGGGCCGTGGAGACTGTCCCAACGTTTACGGGCCCGTTAAAGACAGTAACACACCATGCCTGGCTGCACGGAGGACTCCGACAGGGAGTCGGGACACTAAAGTTTTCCCTAGAGCCGTATAGAGTTTCTCGCTGGAGCTGGACCACCAGTACCTCGATCCATCTTCCCACTTTTCTGCAAGCGGTGGTCGCCGCAGCCACTCGTCCTCCTAATACATTAGGGCCCAGTCCCTTGCCAAGGGTGTGATGGATGAAAGAAGGTTGCTTTTTTTCCAGCAGGAACGCTGCAGAGAATAGGCTGAAGAGATGGCGACAGAGAAATAAAGAGGCAGATAAAAGGGAGGGAATGTATGGCACGGACATAAGAGGGTCTCCGTGGAGTCTGCAGAGACAGAGGGACAATGAATCTGCCAGTTATGTTTTTATATGAAGGCCGTCGTTTCATCCTGCACCAGATTGGCCCGAGCCAGACGGGAATCAGCGCTCGGTAACGCTGCACCACACGGCTCGATATCTTTTAAAGTCCGGGATATCTTCATTTTAAAAGAAGAGTGAAGCGATGCCGTCCACGTTTGCCGTGTCAGTAATGAGACACAGAACACCAGGCAGCCTGTTCACCGAAGGTTGGAAACGCAGAGCAGAAGATGCGGCGCTCTCCCGCCGCTCGTTCCTGCTGGAATCTGATGATGATTTCCTGCTCTTCGTTTCCTTTCCCTGCTTTTGCGTTTGACCGAATGTACACGTTTTCACTGTAAACGTAGAACTGTGGCATCTTAATATCCGCCATGGGAAGTGTTTCAGCATGGTGGAACGTCTGATGTCAGATGATGAATGGATTTTTACCTGTCTTTATCTTTCCTACTTTCACTTCTCCACATCTTCTTGTCTTTGGGGTCACTGCAGGGCAACAATGTGAGTATTCCTCTCATCTCCTCTCTGCAACACACACGGCTTGAACCATCACTTCATATCTGTCTGATGTTTTATGAGTGAGCCCCCGCCTGTGAGTGTGTGTGTGTGTGTGTGTGTGTGTGTGTGTGTGTATGTGTGTGTGTGTGTGTGTGTGTTCTTGGATTTGTTACATATTGAGTTTTTTTTTTTTTTTTTTTAAAAAAGGTACTCGTTTTACTACCAAAGAGAGGACATTTTTGCAATTTTAAGGCCCTTTTGGCTCGTCCGCACAACTTCAAAGGACTGTTGGAAGGTTAAGACGTGGTTAAAAGTTGGAAGTAAGAATTGGGTTTAGGTTTGGGTTAGGATACAGAGCTGTATTATTTTTATTAAATCTCTCTGAATGTCACCGCAAATATAGTAATACAAGGATGTGTTTTAGTGTGTGTTTGTGTGTCCCATGTTAACCCTGGTACATTTTACAGCATAAATATCAACAAATGTAAAGATAACCATTAATTAGCTCATCAGCGTAATTGCCCCTCGCCTGTGTCAAATATCAGTCATTTTCTTTATGTTTTTTTCCATTTGAAGCAATGGAAACCCTGCAGCTGGAGAGGTTTGACGAGTATGGTTACACCTTCATCTCCCCACGGTGAGCCATCCGTCGTGTTTGCTCTCTGTAATGGAGGCGTGAGTGACGGAGATTAAAGCAGATCTGTTTCTTCAGGGAGTACTGCAAAGAGCTGAAGCTGTCACTCAACAACACCCAGTTCCTCCTGGACTTCAACCAGTACATTGATAGATACACTCCCAACGCATGTAAGTGCTGCACATCTTTCACTGTTAGGTCCTGTTTTTTTCTTACAAATGTTGATTTTTTCATGTCAAGTCTTTAAATTAAGTGTAGTGAAGCTAATTTAAGAGAATTTATGGAACCTGGAGGTTTTTAAAGTCATTTAACTTCTAATTTGTGATTTAGATCTCTCTTTAGCCTCAGGAGTTATATATAATGTATATGTAGTCCAAGTTGTACCAAAAATACTTTCTTTAAGATAATGAGCAAATACCTTGTAAATCAATCTGATCCAGAACTGCTCAGCTTGCTCGTGCTCAACAACCTGAGCAGCCAACCGCGAACATCCCCAACAGTATTTGGGGATGTTGATGGAAAGGATCTTTCAAAAGAAACGACGGTGCTTCATAATGCTGGCAGAAGTAAATATGATGATTTAGGCTGCTACTCAGTGTGTAATGGTTTATAAAAAATCTTTTTTTCTTTTTTTGGGCTGTTTATCCGAATACACGGTCAGTGTTTAGCTTTGGTGAGTTTTAGGTTGAAATCACTCTTGTTTCTCTAAGAATGCTGACTGAGATTTCATGAGTAAAATACGACCGTGATTTGGAGTCATTAAGTCATTAAACTTTTGAGATGTGTAAACACCCGGAAAAGGAACAAACTGGATTCAAATGTCAGACAGCTGCTGCAGCATCTGTACTAATGAGTGTTGAAATGTAACTTCAGACGACCACTTATATGTCTGCAACATCATCACGATCGGCATCTGACTTCTGCCAGGGCTACGCCGGCTGACGTCAGCATGATCTTATTGGTTTTCTTGAAATCCGATGTTGTCATGCTGCACGGTGACTCACGGCAACCGATTGGTCATCATCTACTGGATCGCTCCACTTCCCGCCATCACTCGGCTAATGGATCCAGAGTGCTCTGATCCATTTCATCATATGGGACAAAAGTCTGCCTTCCTTAGTGTTTGTGCTTCATGTCAGTTGGGTTAAACCTTCCGTTGGGGTTAAACCTAAACTTTCTAAAGTCTCTCTGGTGGTTGATTTTAAGGCAACATCCATGATGTTTGATGTGTCTTATCTTTATTCCAAAGGTAACGTGTCCCTGGTGAGTCGGCTCATTCTGGATGCAGGTCTGACCGCTGAACTGGTCAAAGTTTGGAGTGAACAGACAATGTGAGTGCCACAATGTGTCCCTGTTTTATAGGGACGACCTATAAGATTATTAACGATACAGATGATAACGGTATAAACAGAACTAGCATACTTACCAGACGCATGTCTTGATATCGAGTCAGAAGCTGTTTATTATGGGTATTTCTTGTACGCTTCCAATTCAAAGTTCGCAACCTGCCAAGTACGCTCCAAATTTTCCCGGACGTATATTTGTTCTGCTCATTTTATCAAAGGAGCATCAACTGTGACGTATGTAGACTATAAGAACAAGGTATCCCACAATGCAGCAGGAGCAGCAGCAATGGTGGAAAGTGCGTACGGACATCCACGTATCAACTCCAGAAGTTCACAAATCTGTACCTGTGTGCTGTGAATTGAAAAAATGATCAAAGTCTTCTAATGTGAGAGAGAGAACGAGGCCGAGATAAACTTTTAGAAAGTGAAATGCTGCCCCCTACTTGCCTGGAGGCCATGTCTAATAATTACAAATAATACTTTTAAGCCTCGCGAAGATGTTTCATATGGAAATTGTTGTTGCATGTTCCTGATGCGTTTCGCTGCCAGAACTTTTGCTCATTTCATGCACAACTTCTCTACTTTGGGTGATTTCATCATGTCTAACTAGTATAACGTGATGAAAGCAAAGCCCAAAATACACATCACAGCCAATCACACGGAACTCTGCCAAGACGGGCTGTTTTCCTTTCCTTTCATGACGCGCTTAACTTGTCCAAAATAATCAGAAGGCCTACTTGCACACACGCAGCGGGGTGTCTGTTTAACATTAGGACAAATAGAGACAAGTGACTGTGGGCAGAGAATGATTTCTGTCACATCTGCAGCTTGATTTTCACGGTTCATGAGCCCTTTTTGGACTTTGATGTCTAACAGTCTGTTGTTTTCCATCCTCTCAGGGACGGGATAGTGGCCAGGTTCGTGGCCACGGACGGCGGTGTAACGAGAGTTTACCCCAGAAGGTATTCGCACCCCTGTTTTCTCAGTTCCCCTCTGCCTTCTCTCGAACGTCTGACAGCATAAATGTGAGATGGAAATGGATACAGGCTGTAATACCCTTAGGCCGATCACTTCTGGCTGCTTAGCTCACCTGCTCCACTGAGTCATTTTCCTGTACATGGAGGATTAGACGCGTTTCCAGCCAAAACTCCCAGAGCCTGCCAGACGAGAACATAGCACGGGTCAAATACAAAGATCCAGCAGCTTAATGCAGCTCATTTTCCTCAATTTCCTCGCTGCTACTTTTATCTGAATTACACTGGAGGCTTCCACTCGATCAGAATACTCAGCCCTGAAAATGTGCTCGCATTCCTCCTGACAATAAAGTTGAAATACAGTCGGTTGCAGCGTTCGCTGGATCCCGTCCTCGGCATATATCAACGGGGCTGGGCGTGACGCTCGTCTTGATGACTAACGGTTGGCCGAAGATGAAAATATGAAGTGTCTGGAGAGAAGAAGGGAATAAGCATATTTCAGTGGTGTTTTATATCGTTAAGAGCCCGTACATGTTGTAAATGTTCTTAGTGTCGGGGAGGACTGGATCGAGAATCCGGAGACCTACGAGTCCAGCTTCTACAAAAGGACGCTGGACAATGACGTTTACATTTTCACAGCACCGTCTTTCAACAGTAAGTTTGTGTTTTGCTCATAACTATGTGTCCATCCCTGAGGAAGCCTGTCCTTTTCTAGGCCCTTTGGATCTGGCGTGGATCACTTTCTCTGGCCCCTGATATCACTCTTTTTATCCTTCTCCTGTTCCCGCTGTGTCCTTTCAGCAATCATCCCTCTCCCTCCCCGTCCAGCACACTTCCTGTTATCTGCGCTGATCTCTCTAGCAGACATCAGCGCAGAGAATTAAAAAAAGAGAAACCAGCCACACTTAACTGGATTAACACATGTCCGGGCTCCACAGATCGCACCCCGCCGCCTTAAATCACCAGCACATAACAATGACATGAAAGTCATTTCCAAAAACAGACAGCGATTATTCTCCTTTACGTGTAATTCCCTCTCTGACATTTTCCCTGCCTTTCCCTCCTGACTCCAGCGGAGAACAAGGATTCCTTCTCCGAGTCCGGCATCCTGGTGAGCAAAGCGGTGGAACTCACCATCGATGAAGTCACGCTCAAACCAGCAGGTCAGCTTCGCCAACAGCAGGTCGGCGGTGTAGCGCGTAGGCCGATGTTCAGGCTGATCTCTCTGCTTTCCGTATTTTCTCTAGTGGTCGGAGTGAAACTCAACGTCTCCTTCTGGATGAACAGTTTCATGAACGCTACGCTCAAACTGAATGTACGTCTAGTGCACAATTGAGTTGTTTTATTTGTTTTATTTATGCCGCCTGCCTTCAGCCTCTCATAATGTTACTTGTCGTAATTTCACGCCTACTTTATTTTCATACCCTTAAGTGTAAAGATGAGATCTGTGGCTGTCTGAGGAATGACAAGGTACAGCAGCACCTTTTACTTATTTAGACCCTCATTCTCCCCAAAATAATTACACCAGTATTATATTGTCAGATTTCATTTGTAGGCATTTTAAATATCGTTTCATCTTTCTGCCAGCATGTAGACTGTGTGATCCTGGATGATGGAGGATTTCTTCTCATGTCCAATCAGGATGAATACATCTCTCTGGTAAGTTGTCTCTGGCCTTTTGCAATCCCAAATCCCAAAACATCTGGAGACAGGCCACATGATTCAGTGAAGTTATGAGTGCGGTTGTTACAGGACAGCCTTTCTCAGGAAGGGGGTTTTGTTTTCGGTCTCTTTTCTCCTCATTGAAGCTGTGGTGAGGTCCCCCGTGTATGTGAGAAGTACGGATCAGCCACGTTAGCTCACTGCAGGCTGCTGCTGTGTGAGTGGTTGGAAGAACTGGCTTCAGAAACACTTCATGTCAGTCTCCACAGGTCAACTGCTGGTTTTCATCCACCCTCTTAAATCAGTGTCTGCTGTTGACTAAAGGAATCCCGTCTTCGTTTTAGCCCATCTTGTTCTATATTTGGTGAGGCCGCTGAGAGCGTTTGGCTCTATCTGTGCCATCTGTGCCTCTCATATACAATCAAATCGCTTAATTACTGCAGTCATATGTGTATTATATAATGTAATCTTGTATAAATGGAGTTTTGCTTCGGTTAACATGTAAATCGCTTGACAGCTTAAACCGCCTAATTCAAATGCTAAGATAAAAAGTTAGAGGCTTACATGTTGCTTCCATAACTCAACGGGTTTAGCGTGTCGACATGGGTGCAGTAAAAAGTTACGGCTGAACAGTTCATAGTTCTGCTTCAGCGGTGTCAAATCTGTAGCAAAAAGTGTCTGTAAAAAAGTCTCATCCATCCTTTTGCTAGCGCTCCTTCATCTGTTCATCTGTGTTTGCACGCGTGTGCTTGCTCGCCTAGATCGGTCAGTTCTTTGGCGAGGTGGACCCGGTGCTGATGATCAACCTGGTCAACACCTCTCTGTACTCCTTCAACAAGACCTACGACTACCAGTCTGTCTGCGACCCAGAGAAGGACAGCAAGGCTGCAGCAGGCCCCCGCTCTGTCTATGTGGTGAGAAGATTTACCTTGGATACTCTAAAGTGGACCTCGTTTGAAGAAAGAGCCCTGGTTATTTAGCTTTTTTCTTCCTCTTCCTGTCCTTCAGCCTTCCATTGCCGACTTGCTCAGTATTGGCTGGTGGGCATCAAGTGCTGCCTGGTAAGTGCAGTTTCTGTTCGTTGTTTATACATGTGTGTTTTAGGGTGGGAGGACTTTTTTTTTCTCTTTTACTGTAATGTGTTTGTTTGGAAGTGGACCACTGGGGAAAAGTGCAGTTACACAACAGTCCAAGTCTGTTTATAGACTCCTCCATGTCCGTTTCCCTCTCACTCTCCCTGACTAGGTCGATATTGCAGCAGCTTTTAGTAGGACTCTTGTTTCCAAACCTTCTCGAGGCAGGTGAGCGCCAGAATCTCCAACATTCCGCCTCGTTTCAAAACAGCAAAAGCAGCCTTAATGATCACCTCTGACTAACATGTTGCTGTCTTCTTCCCTGATTAAACCTGCTCAGCGGAGCCAGCAGATGAAGAGATACCAGATGCCATGTTCAAGGAAAGCTGCATCACGGAACAAACCCAGTACTTCTTTGATAATGAGGAGAGATCCTACTCAGGTGTTCTGGACTGTGGAAACTGTTCCAGGTATGGAAGTGTCCTGCCATCTTTCTGCATGTCAGCGTATCTGTTTAACAGAGAGGGGTCGGATGTGGTTAGTTTCCTGCTGTTTTCTGGTGACTCCTGATCAGACGCAGGTTACCTTGATTTGTCTGCGTGTACAGTTGCAGGGGCAGGCACAAAAGCCCTTTTATCTGTTTCTTTTCCCTCGTCGGGCTGCTCTTTGGCTGCACTTCAGAATCGCTAATACACACATTCACGGACCACCGCACATTTACTTTGTTCCCAACTCCTTTTCTGTCAATTTGGCCTGTCAGAGCGGGTTAAATATGGCAGTAATTACTGGACATTATGAGTCCCACGTGTCTATTGCTTTGCTCCCCAATGTTAACGACTGGAGACACAGAAATTTTCATTACGGCTATAAAAAAAATCCCCAAACGAGAGACGAGGATGATTGAATGTGCACAAGAGCTTCCGTCTAATGCCCTGCAGGTTTAGTGTTTAATCCATATGCAAATGCGGTATATTGAAGAGATTTGCTGTGTGTGTTTGTTTCCCAGGATGTACCGTGCAGAGAAGCTACCAAACACCAACCTGGTGTTCCTGATCACCGATGCCAAGGCAACGTGCTTGTCCTGTGACCCCAGGCCACTCAGACAGGCCGAACAACCATGTATCCTTTTACCTGAGTCATAAAAAGTCAACATGGAGTTACGTTTCCTTTTCGCTTTCCAGCCCTCCATCCATCACTTAACAACAGCGGCCCTTAAGCCCTCAACACAGGGACACACACTAAGGACTTTGCAATAGGTCCCCAGTGATTGTTCACAGATGAACAGTAAACCAGGTGCACAGCATATGAAAGCTTTTCTCGTATTACCTGTGGAACTGGCACCGTTGTTTGGGCTGCCGTGAGGTTAACGGGTGTGTTTTTACAACATGTGATTAAGGCCGCCGAAAAATTGCTGCACGAGAATCAAACTAAAAACCAGTAAGGTCTGTGGCTGACATCACTGGGCTGCATGGAGTTCACCATTTTTCACCTTTGCTAGGTCATCGCGTAGGCCCAAAATGTGAAACACAAATGAGCGCACGGCCGCTCAGCACAACTGCGCACGTGCAGACACAACATTTCCTTAATGTCTCCCAAAAATACTTCTAATTAAGCTGTCACGACCAGAGCAGAAAAATGGCCGACAGCATAATAGATCATGAACACAGTGCAACGGCATGTGTAATTATGACCCCCCCCATAAATGTTAGTAGAAGATTAGAAAACATCTGGAAGAGAATAAAAGAGGGTATCGAGGCTGCCAAGGCCTTATGAGTTGGAGGCGTTAAGCCTTTATTGGCAGGGGAGATAAAAGTCGGCGCGTTGTTGTTTTAAGTGTGCTGTTTGAGCGAGAATCCCATTTTTCCTGAGCGAGCGTCTTCAGCTGAAGGTCCGGATCCGTGCGAGCTGGCGCAGAACCCCAGATACCGCAAAGGTCCGGACGTCTGTTTTGACAACAATGAAAATGTAAGACACAAACACACATGTGCGTCAGTGCGGAGACGGAATTAAGAGAGGGAAGGGGGAGGTACAGCTGAAGACTCTTTCATTAGTGAGCCACGTCGTTTCAGTGCTGTCAGATTCTGTCTGGTTTCCATCAGCTCTGTTGCCTGCCTGCGCTCTCCATCTTACTTTCTTTTCGTTACTTACTCTCTTCATTATTCATCCATCTGTCATTATATTGCATGCATGTGTTGTCTTTTTCTTTCTTCTCCTTCATGTGATCTCTCCGCTCCTCGTCTGTTCTGCTGGCGGCTGCTTTTGTCTGGTAGGATGAACCCTTGTGCCCAATCAGCCGAGGTTCCCCGCTGACCTGCACCCCTCTCTTGTTTCTGGTGATGAGTTTAGGGTCAGTTTGCTCACACAGGTCCGTGCACTTTCATTACCGACTGCAATCCAACGAGTCGGGGCCAATTTAAACAGTATCGACTCGGTAAAACAACATGAAAATCTAACGTCTGTCCACAATCCCCCCTCTCTTTTTTAGAAGTCCCATGCTTTTACATTTTCCTCTAAATTCTCTTTTGGAAAGAGCCGATGAGAAGGTCACGCAGTTCTGCGATTTGAGCTAAATTAGTAAAACAAAGGCAGCGCGCCGATAAATCATGTGTGAAATAACTGCAACGCCACCCAAAAGTTTATAGGATGTCTAAATATTTGGAATGGAAATATTTGCCATATCTTTGTTGCGCTGGCCTTTCATTGTGTCGTGAAGGCGTAGATCACACAGAGACACTAATTCACGCTCCTGATTGTTTACATTGTCGGGAGGCCGTGCCAGGCCGCAAAGGGAAGGGGGGGCACAAAAGGAAGGGAAGGGAGTGAAAGCAAGCCTCGTCCCTTGTGCTCTTTCCATCTGTCCCATTACCTTTGGCAAAGCTGCTCATAGGAAGACAGTGACGTAAACACGGGGAAATGTCGCTTTCCTGCCCTTTGAATGTGCTGCTCATGGCGCTTTCTGATATCCTGAATATTCCCATCAAATATTTGTTTTTTAAAAAAAGACTCTCACACAGTGTTAGTAGGTGTGGGCCCCCACAAGTTCAGTCCAAGAAGGCAAAACACGCTCTCACAGCTCTGAGCTGACGATTAACCGTGACAGAGCTCAGAAATGTGGGAGAAATTAAAGATTTGTTCATGAGGTGACAGAATGTCTGTGCTTCCATGTTCATACAGTAGAAGAACTTATTAAACTGTCCACTTGATTTGAAAAAAAAAGTTTTATTTTAGCTCCCAACCATGATCAGCACCGAGAGGCAATGCCAAAAAATCTGAGCTTAATTAGACTGAACTGACTTTATTTCAAATACAGTTTAAACGTGGTTTATTCATTTAATGTAAAGCATTGAGATTTTTTATTTTTGCTACATTTATTAACACATTCAATTTAACAACATTTTTCTATGTGACGATTGAGTGGTCCTTATCCCTTTTTACCCTTTTTAAAGCATTTTTTTTAAAAGTTGTCCATCCATCGTATAAACTGAGTTTGTCATGGCCGAGACTGACAGTTGCTTCATCCAACAGGAAGATGATTCTGACTGTGGAGGCGGGACCGTGCTGAGCCCGTGCCTTTGGCCATTACTCGGGCTCCAGCTGCTGCTGCTGTGGTTCCTGTCATCTTCACAGCCCTTGTGACCCCCGTGCAGACGCGCTCGCACACTGACCGTCACACTTCACAAGAGGGCAGAAGACACGTCCAACAGACCATCCGGGACGGAGGCGGCACAGTTCCTAGGATATTTCCGTCGGCGTTTCTCTTATTTCCGATGCCAAAGGGTGCTCGTTCATATCCTCCAGCTGCACTCATTCCCATCTTCTCCTCCAATAATGGTGCAAGAGTAAGAGCCAACCAAACCCTTTAATTCAGTCTGCTTTATTTCTCGGATTGATTTCTCGGAAACGAAAGAGTCGCCCTCACGATGCCAACAAAACATCCCCCAAACACTGTCTTTGCTGACAGCATTGGTTTGTGTCGTGTCAATATTGTTTGTTGCTTCTTATATGATTGCTATGAATCATTATGCGGTAATGATTGTTTACTTTTGCAACCAGTATAACTTTGGGGAGGGGGGGGGTCCCTTTCATTTGAGTGTTTTTAAATGTACCGTATCTGTTTATTTATCATTTTTGTACTTGAAAACAAAGTAGACTTTTCACAACTAACTCGGTGTTGTATTGTAGCAGCATGCTGACGACAGCACCAATACTCTGACCAAAGCTCCACACAACCTGCAAGCTAGTTTATTTCAAGAGATTCCTCAGACAAGGCCTTAGAGAGAGAGAGTCGGCTTTCCGAAAGAGCACCCCTGCAGTTCCAGACCAACAACTCACGATCCCAGCTCTGTTTGTGCACGTTCCGGCCGCGTCGGTCGCCTCCAGTTTGATGCATCAAAATCCCCAGTGCCTATGTAGTAGCTCAAGCAGGCCGCTTCCGGAATGAAGGAACCTGTCGGAGTTTGCGAGCTCTGGTGCTCGTTTTCGTTGCAGTTCACAGGTCGCCAAAGTTCGCCGCTCGTGGCAGAAGAATGTGAAAGAGAGAAAGGACTTGGGTTTGCGTTCCAACACCTCTGGGTATCAGTCCTGTTTCTGTTAATCTCTCTGGACCACCGGACTCAGGAGCCAAAGTGACTTGTGAATGAGATCAGCGTATCAACCTGACTGTTGCATTTGTTGTTTTCCTCTTCCTCACGCTTGTTTCCTCTTTGTGTTGCTCAAGTGCTGTGAAACAGACGCTGAGGTCTCGGCGTCGAAACGCTGCAGTGTCATGGGATGAGCTTGTTCTGTGTTTGGACGCCGGATGTCGCCATCAGGGCCCGCTGGAGAGAATCTCACCTCCACAGCACCACCAGTACTGAGTTTGCATTGCCTTAACCTGTCGTCGGTCCTCAATCTCATGTTAACTCTCATGTTAACCGTTGCAGACGAGTTCTCTCCGCCTGGCTCTCATGGAGACCCGCTGGTGCTGAGCGTTCAGGTTCTGCCTGTTTATCAGAGTCGAGTGTTGACTTGTGTTCTACCCCGGGGCTCGCGTGTCTTTGTGCAGGCATGTGTGTGTTCCTCCGATATCTGATTGTGCTTTAATACTGTACATGGATTAATCTTTTGTGGAACTTGACCAGCCTGAATACATTTTATATACATTTGTACACTAATACTATTTACTGTATAAAAGAGCCAATGAAAGAAGATTTAAAAAAAAAAAGTTTCTAATATGGTGTTGATTATTGTGCAAATATAATATATTCACAATAAAAGTGTTGTATTGTTATGATCTCAGGGTTTCTTTGCCTTTTTCTTTCCTCATGTCGGAGTTTAATAAAGCTGTTAAATATAGAGCTTGCCGGAGTCAAACCCATGAGTTTACCTTAAATCGGGTTTAAGTTGAATGAATAAGTTAAAATATACATTTGTCTGTGATTATTTCAACATTAGCTGTCACATTTAATACCTCAGGTATAACACTGTACGTGTTGTGTACATACAACAGAGGCAAAAACGAGACTACACACTAACAAACACACACTTCAATGTAAATTTGCCTTCAGAACCACACAGAAGGACAGCTTGCATCTCAGATCCGCTGACTTTTCTGTGTTTCTCATCTTTTCCGCCGCCTCCAACGGGCGATCGAAAATCCAGAGGCGACCATGACAGTCGCAGGGATTCTCCTCAGCTCCACTTGATGCTGTTTGTGTTTATGTGATGGTAATCTGAGCATCGCTACGGCCAGAGCTTTAAGTGGGGAGCAGGACGTTTGTTTGTCTTGGAGCTGGTGTCAGACTGGGAGGTCTTCATATGTGCACTCCATACTGATGTGGAAGGAAGGCTGTAATGGGATACTGTTGTAAACGTGCACCAGGTCACGGCCTTTAACATGCCTGCCTTAAGACGTTACAGACACATGAAAAGCAGTTCTCTCCTCCCTCCAATTGGTTATTAAGTATATGATTGAGAGATTCGGAAACATCGATTTGCTTATTGAAGCGCACATTTTCACTGTGTTCGCCTCAGGACATGTTTTGTTTTTGACACTTAATCATGCACTTCGCTTTGTCAACTGACACGTTACCACAATGTGGTTTGGTGATGGCAATTTAACTTAGATTGTTTGCTCTGCGCATCGGCTTCCCTTTTGTCATGGCTCCTTTTGAACTCTTCGCTTTCCCTTTGATCACTGACATTTAAATGTGACAGGAGCCGTGGATAAAGAGCATCAGGGACTCAAACACAATCTAAGGTCCTGTGCCAGAATCCAAATGTGGGATCACAGTTGGGGAATGTGTCTCACACTCCTAGCCAGTGCAAAACATATCCATATTGCATTGTTTCTCTGTTGTTTTTGTTGAGAAATAAAGGGGGAAAATCCTGTTTTTCGTCATTGGCAACCTTTTTCTCAATGGAAATACAACAGCACACAGATGCAACTTTGTTGCATCCTGATTTAGCTAATGACTTAAATTTAGTTTGAGTATTTTCTTGATCAGACAACCTTTTTCACAAGAGCAATAAGGTCACAAGAGCAATAAGGTCAAGAACTACTGGAAAATGTGTTTTTTTTTCTCCCGAATGTCAGCTGTTTTTGTGCTGAACAGGGATTTCAACACTGCTCATGTTGCATTTCTTTAAAAGAAATGTGCTTTAAAAAAATACCTAAAAAAGACCATTTCGCCAATGCTGGTGTGTTCAAAATTGGAACTTTTTGACTCATTCTGCTTGAGAAGCATCTTTGGGGCGTTTGTTGGAGTAAAAGCAGGAAGTGACACATGACACTGATGCTATATCATCAACACGACCTGTGACCGGGTCTGCAGGGCTCAGCAATCATCAGCCAAAAACCCCCAAAGTTCATTAGCATCGTATTGATCGGAAAGTGATGTCCTTTTTGCGCAGGATACCAAGGAAATTATGTTTAGAAAAGTGTAGGAACGCAGTGACGCTGTGGATGAAGTTAAATTTAGTCTCATATTGCGCTCAGTGGCCTCTGGGTTGTGGCACCCTAAGGGCAGTCAACTTAGATATAAATAAACTCGCCCTATTCTGCCAAATATAACGTGGTTTACATTAGCGATGCAATTTTTAATTGGTGCCGACCTTTTTAACGCGATTATTTTAGAAAAACTTCCTGTTGGAGGTCAGATTTTTCCATCAACATAAAACTCGTGCAGGGCGAGGTCACGGGGTCATTGAAATCCTGTTGTTTGACTCCAAAACACTGAACAATCACATGAGTCAAGCGATATTTGTAGAATTTTAAGCTAACAATTACAAGTTTACACCATTTCTTCAAATGAAAAGACAGACAGTGCTCAGACTCACACAGAGCTCAGATTCTCCCACGATTGTTTTAACTATTGGACCATCACCTCATTCTGGCAAAAGCTCAAGCAAAAAAAAAAAAAAAAGAATTTGTAAACCCGAATGATGAAGAAATGTCCGAAAAAATCAAGTTTGGAAAGAACCCCAAACACAGACTTGGCATGGGCGATCCAGGAAATGCCAAGGGCTTTGTTAAACCTATAAACAAGACCGCAAAGCTGTCCGTGTTGGCGGCCCTGGCCACCTCTCCTGGATCGCAGGGCTGGCCTTGCGTGCGTCTGAACGCGAGTGCAAAGAGTGATTGGCAGGCGGAACGCTGGAAAACTTTGTCCAGGTGAACAGTCTCAGTGGGACACATTCCATTCCAGCGTAGATTGAGAATTGATTTGTAGACGTTTTCTGTGTTTAGAGTGGGGCCCGACATACATTAACTGGTAACTTGAGGTGTTAGATTTGTGGGGGGGCTTGGTGGTTATATCCAGGTTAAAGACTGGATTTGATTCCCTTTGTGGGATTGAATGTTTTAATAAAAATAATAATAATAAATAAAAGGTACAACAATGGTTGAATTATAATATCACATTTGATAGATATGATCTCCACAGTGTGATGAACTAATGTTTAGTGAGTTCATGTTCTCTATGAGGAACACACCTAAAGATCTGTAATGACTTTTCCTGCTGCCTGTTTCTTTTTGCTCTTTTCTTTGACTGACAGGTGGTGTTGATAATGTCACAGTCATGCCAGGGTAGGAGAAGCACTGGCTGCTCAAAGCTTTGTTGGATCTCCACTGGGGGAATCTGAAAATGTACCAGGGAATAATAAAGTTCAAGGATATTGGCAGAGAAAAACAGAAATCAAAACACTCAGTAATGGAAAAAAGTCACGACTCAGTCAAACAAAAAAAAAAAAATCTGACACAAGCAAGAGGGAATAACACATGGTTTCAAAAGAAACACGGAATCCTTCTTCAGAAATATGTATTTTGCCTCCTTCCCCTGCAGCAGATTAAAAGATAGCCTTGACTTGGCAAACAGTATACTAAGAAAAAGAAAATTCACCCAGTGCTCTTCAGATAACAATTGCGAGGTCTTAAAAAGACTAAGAATAAAGCAAAGAGGAAGAAAATGCATCAGCAGGATTTAGTAAACATGGGAAACTGAGAGTAAATGGAAAAAGTTTGGTCAGAATATGATATCACTGATAACAAAGACAAAATGAAGCATAGTTATGGCAATAAAAGATAAGCATTGGGTTCCACTGAGGACATTATTGGATCAGGTGTATCGTGTTTTTCTAAAATCAATGTCTCAAAATGATCTTTATGTCTCCAGTCCAATTAAGTCACCACATCCTGAATGTTGCAGCACGCCGCTGACACAATATTGTCTGCTGATGTCACCGAAATGTGAATAAAGGCCCTCTTATTTCTGTCTCCCAGCAGTCACCCGACAGGCTGAAATCCGGATCTGGAACACGGCGAGGGGAGACATTAAAGAACTGCACTGGCATGAGCGTTAACCTTCGAATGCCTGCGCTTGAGCGGCGGCTGCTTCCATGTTGACACCTTTTTGGAGTCCACCTGCGATAAAGTCAAGCGATTGATCAGAGCTAAGAAAAGAGTGTCGTTTAGAGGCTTGGCCGAGACCCCAGAGATGGGAGAAAGTTCCAGAAAGTCACCCATCGCCACCATTCTGGGCTTTGGTTGTCCAGACAGAAGCTACTTCCCAGTAGAAGGTAAATGAAAACCCAAAAACAAAATAATTTAGAATAATTAAAAATTTAAACTATAACAGTAAAAAGTGTCTTAAAGCAACGCAACTGTCCTCTGACTCTCCAACTGCGTGTCTACAGTCGAGTTGAGTTGGACTGAGTGTTGACGTCCACCAAATCCATCGCTCAGACTTTGGAACAGGAAGCTCATGTGGTTTTCTTTCCCTCCTAAATCCACATCAGCTCCCCTTAAACCTGATTTGAGCTGACACGCGTTCCACAAAAACAACGGCATGATGACAGAAAAGCCATTTTTTCCCCTCCTGAGTCCATCCCAGGACATGTCTCTGTCTTATATATGTTGTCATGCGTGAGGTTACCGGTCTTGGCCACAAAGACCCAGCCTGCAAAATGTTTAGCCCCCAAATTCATCAGGATGTTAGTTATACATCTGAGGTCTGAACGAAACACGCAGGGTGAAATGTACCTGCTGACCTAGACCAACGATTTTCCACCCCTTCCTTCCGGCGTTAAGCGCTCACTCCGTCTAATTAAGCAGCAGAGAACTGTTAACAGATGTGTAGGAAATGAAGAAACACAGGTTCAGAAACGACTTTAGCCAACAATCATCCCTCCTGTCTCCTCCCCGGGCAATCGGCACTTTTTGTGACTGCCGTCTCTTTGTTGTGTAGTGGCTGAAGCGTCTCCTCGGGTGGTTTGACCCGGAGCCAAATTCCAGAATTCGGTTGCCTGTTTGTGTGCAACCAGCGCGTGGAAACGCGGCTCAGGATTTGGTAGCTTCGCTGGGTGCGTTGGATTTTACGGAATTGCAGCCGCTGTGCGTGGTTGCTAACACATTTTATTGACAGTCATTACATTCCTGGATCATATTAAAGGGACACAAAACAATTACAGACCACAGCGTTCCGGAAGGTTGACACACAAATAAACATTTGCATTGCAACGGTCCTTCCTTCACCATATAGCCGGTCTATAAACATATACATATTTGCGTTTTGTTCCAGTTTCTTGCACATTTGGGGGGGCTGACAAAGCCCCAGTGTCCGAGGGGGCGACACAATGGAGATGTT
The DNA here is from genome assembly GCF_003711565.1 of Takifugu flavidus. NCBI lineage: Eukaryota > Metazoa > Chordata > Actinopteri > Tetraodontiformes > Tetraodontidae > Takifugu > Takifugu flavidus. The sequence goes on from NC_079532.1 coordinate 12,917,561, forward strand.
GATGTGTTTGTGTGACATGCTTCATGTGTCCCATGCTAAAGGATGTGTCATTTAAACAAATATGGTTTGTGTGGATACACAAGCTCACAAGGTCGCCTTGTGGATGAATAGTTCCACGCCGCTGTCTGAACCGTTCACGTCAACACCCATAAACACAGGAGGGGGCGAACAAAAGGCCGATGGTGGACCGAGAACCTGACGTGTTCTGCTGCCCGATGCTTCCCGAGAATCTGAATAGCTTGTGCATCACGGACACGCGGGAACTGCTGTTGGTTTAAAGTTGTATTCCTAAAATTTAGGTGAAGAAGCGACTTTGCATCGCTAAAATCAGTGTCTCCGTAACAATAACAAAATTAAAGCTATTTCCATCTGAGAAGTTATATTTTTGGAGCGTACACGGACAGATTGAGCTGGCGAACGTGCACACGTGGGTTGACCTTAGACTGTCAGCAGATCTCAGTAACGAGAAGTGACTACAATCGCACACGCGCTGATAGCAGGAAGCATGTGTTTGTTTAAAGTAGGATACTCTTGACACAGTATCTGTGTTTACAGGATCCAGAGCCACGACTGTCGTCACCCCCCCCCCCCCCCCCCCACACACACACACACACACACAGCACCCCCAAACACACAGCCAGAGAGAGAGAGAGAGAGAGAAAAAAACCAAACCGGAATGATATACACAACCTGAGACACCTGCTCACCACTTCCTCCATCTCTCCCAGTTTCCCTGAAGCTTTCTCCACGTCCGTCCCATTTCCATCATCCATCCATATGGGAGTGTAGTCAATGCTTCCCCAGTGTTCGCATTTTCCTTACCATCTCCATCTCCCTCTGGACATCCTTGTCCGTTACCAGCTCCTCCAACCTATTGGGTTTCTCCTATTAACTGGCTGCAGATGTGAGGGGTCTCCAACGGCGACGGTGCTCACGTAGTGCTGCGGATCTCTGGCTCTGTCTGCAATAGAAACCTCTCAGATGCAATAATAACACCCACTGGATTCTTCCAGGCAAAGTCAGTCCTGATTGTGACGGTGACGGCGGTTTTATTCATGAGCTCACACCGGTCAAGGGTACCCGGTCATCTGCAGCTCGTTAAGTACGGTAGGAGCATGCACGCCAGCGGCGTGGCACGGCAAGGCCGGCGATCTTTACGAAGTTTGGTGGAAGAGGAGAAAACCAAGAAAATGACGGAGGCCTTGTGCTCCGCTCCAGCGAAAGCATCTGACTCATGGATGATTGTTTATTATTGCAAATGACTCTGTGGTACTCTCAGGAAGCCGCTGGAGCATTACTCATCAAATCAGACATCAGATAGAGCTGGAGTCTGTCTCCTTATTCATCCAGATGCTTTGCTGGTTTGTTGTGTGCAGAGTGAAAGCAAAATGTCCTCAACAGTGTGATCACTCGGATGGCTTTGGGGTTTTACTGTCGTCTACTGCACTGCTCAGCATCGCACGGCAGGACGGGACGAGGACGGAGGACGGAGGACAGGCTGAGGGCGGCGAGGCGTCACATCTGTAAATAGAGACGACACTGAGGAGGTGAATTGGTTGATCTGTGTGTGTGTGTGGGTCCAAATGTCATCACACACACTCCTTCCCAACAATTGTTGGAATTTACATCCCCCCACTTTTCCCTCTTGGCATTCTATTGCATTGTTTTTCATATGCAGGTGATCATCAGTGGTGTGGTGGGACTTCAGGTTTTTGTTGCATCCCCTGTTTATAGAACTATAGATGACGCAATGCACTTCCTGCCATTGTATTAAAAAGTAAAAAATAAAGTGAAAAAGCAAGGATATGGGCAACGCCACCTTCCGTAGGGGACATCGGTCGCAGCTTGGGCTGCACCCCGTCGACCTCGGGGTTCATGACACAGCCACCAGATCCAGATGATCAACACGTGAACGCAACAGTCCATCTATCAAGCTGAGCGTTTGGAGAAGTTCTGATGAGATGAAAGCTTCTTTTTATTGCAGTAACCTCACAGGGAGTTGGGCTCCAGCGTCCAGATATGTCCCAGTGTGCCTTTCTGTGTCCTGGAGGGTGCGAACACATTGGGTTGATCAATTTGTAGAACATTTTGAAAAGTATTGAATGATCTGTGAGAATGCCACTTGCTGAGATTAACAACGTGTGCAGCTGATCACAACTTTTGTTTTCAATTTCCTGTGTCTTTTAGTCAACATGTGCAAATGTGTGGCCATTTTCTCTTGTAAATGTCACTGTTTGTGTGGTTCTGGGAACAGAATTCCCGAATTTAGGCCAGTAAATGAAAGCTTGTCTGAAATGTTCAAACAGATTGGACGGACAGATACAGAGCGAGAGGGAGAGAGAGAGAGAGGAAGAGAGAGAGATAAAGTACACGCACTCTCGGAGGGAGGGAGGGGAGGGGAGGGGAGAGGAGGGATGGAAGGAAAGCAAGGAAGTACTTAGAGAGGAGACGCATCCTCGGTGCAGCGGAGGAAGAAACGGCTGTTTTGCTCTCGGACGCAGCTGTCGGTGACTCCTGTCTGGCCTGGAAACAACGATGTGGATTTACGCGCTGTTTCTCGTGCTCGTCGTCATTTCTTGTTCTGGTAAGTTTGAGCGAAATCCATTTGGAGGCTCCCTGACATCCACAGGAGCTTGCGTGGAGAGTCTGCGCACCGGGAACACCTAAATATACCCCGCGTTACTGTCATCACTTTGCCGTTGGTTGAAGGCTGTTGATCTAGAGGAATTTTCTGAGCTTCAAAGTGTTTTAAAAAAGGAATGCCATTCTGAATTTAAGTTAACCCCACAGTACTGTCATGTTACAATTAAGTTAAGTGAAGTTACATTAGGGGGAAAAAATGCCTAAAGAGATATTTACTGTTGTGCGCATTGCGCAGTAAGGAGGCATTAACATATATCCGACTGGATCAAGTGTTAGTGCCATGATAAAGTGAATGAAATGCAAGCTGCCACCCTCCCCCGCCACATTAAAGCCGAATAAAGTGCTGCAGTAGCTCGCTGTAATCTCTAAAATGCGATTTCGCGCGTCGGTGCGCGCTGGGGCAGCGAGGTTGGCGAGGTGAAGTTGACAGCAGGACAAAGACGGTGGCTCGTATCGCCAAGAATTTCTCACGCTCCTGATGCAAAAACACCAGTTTGAAATCGCTTCTGTGGCCCGATTCCAAGAGAAACAACGCGATCAGGGTTTCTCCCTAACTGCCTGAAACGCTCAAGGGCAGATAGTTAGGTAGGCGCTGTTGGAGGCGCTATGCAAATTTGAATATCTAAGAGTGCGCGTCTGTCACGGAATGATGAATGATGGTGTCTCCGAAGAGTTCACCTGCTTCCGTGACAGTTGACTGTAATTTCACCCTATGATGCTTGACAGTGAATGCTCCAGCTTCACCCCCTCAAACACGGGCAGCACAGAGGACAAATAGTGTCATTTGACCTGAGCGACAGCTCCTGTCCTCTCCTGTCCTGCCCTGTCCTCTCCTGTCCTATCCCGGAGTCTCCTGGAGCAGGATACACCTCTAATACACAGAGAAAAAAGCGCATGTCACCAACATGTCCTTGTATGTTTACAGAGTCCAAAAGAAATGCGCTCCAGGACTATCAGAAAACCGACAGCGTACGATTGGTTCCTTCCGATTCCTCCCACCTGACCAAAAGCAAGAAGGTGAGCATGGCCAAGTGTGCCAAAGCCTGCAGCCGCAACAAAAGACTGCCCTTCACATGCAGGTAGGTGCACTTCCTTCTTCTTCCTCCTTCAGATTAAAAGGAACTAGACAATGTGGCATTATGTGGTTATTGTAAATTCTTCCTGGAGGTGTGATTCCCTGTTGTTCGTCTGGTTCTGCAGGGCTGGGGCTGCTCTGCATGCTGTGTAGATTCTCATTCATCCAGGTCATAGTTATCTAAGTAAGATCTCTGCATCGACTGGACTTGTTAGGGTTATTATAGGGACGTTTCTGCAGAAGCCTTCTGGAGAGAAGGTGAAACGTCTTCAAGAAAATACCCTAACACATCCAGTCGATGCGGAGATCTTACTTGGATAACTGCATGTTCATGCTTCTGCGGCGCGGTCACCTTCAGCGTCAGGATCTTACGTAAAAAAACGGACCGTTCCTTCACTGGTCTCCGCTCTTTTCCTCCTTATTCTCCAGAGCTTTCCTCTACGATCATAAAAACAGGAAATGCCAGTGGCTGTCGTTCGACAGGAACTCTTTGGGAGTGCGCAGCCTGGAGGACTTCAACTACCAGCTTTATCAGAAGAAAGGTACCACCTTTTGTTGGGCCCCCACATCACAGTAAACATTTCCACTCCTGTTATTGTGTTCGGTTTTAGAAAGTCATCTCCAAGTCATCTCCATTAGCCTGTAGCTCCGTATTTACAAAGTGGCCCATTGTCCCTCAAGAGAAAGATTAAAAAAATCAGGACCCATTGTGATTCTTGTTTGGCAGAACATTATAGTTAATTTTCTGTCATTATGCGGCGTTTGTGTAAACGATACCACCGCCCCACTTGACTCCGACAGACTTCAACAGTGTACTTGCGAGCCTGTGCAGCCTATTTTACAGGATTCAAATGATTTGTCGAAGGTCTTGAAAAGGCATTAGGGTTTTTGGCGTCGTCAGCGGCCTGTCCCGCCGTCTCTGTTTTATTCATCATCTGCACTGGCTCTGTCCGACCGTACATGATATCGCTGCAATCTCCCTTCTTTTCAGACTACGTTCGAGAGTGCATCGTGGGTACGGGTCAAAGCTACAGGGGTCGGAGGTCGGTGACAGTGACTGGGATTCTGTGCCAGGCCTGGTCCTCTCCTATTCCTCATGAACACAAGTAAGAGTCGAGCTTTCAAGTCGTGTTTTGCCAAAGTCAAAAAAAAGATGCCGTTAGCATCAGGCTGTTTGTGCTACAGTTAGCAGACAGCTAGTTTGTGTATATGGTGCATATGAGTGTAATGTATTAGCCATTGATTAGGCTCCTGGGAGCTACCATTTATCTGTGCTGACCTCACTGTAATACTGAGTCACAGATCATTTCCTGCTCTACTTTCGGTGTGCGTGTCTCTGTTTGTGTGTCTGTGTGTTTGTGTGCGGGAGAGTGTCTGTGTCTGATTTTTAGTGGGATTAGGATCATGTCTGCTAAGCAGGCTTTAGTTAAAATGTGAGGTCATACAGCCGTTGCTACTTTGTGCAAAAAGTGCGCCTCTTATATACGCGTAAATCCAGCTTCAGCATTAAAACAACAATGACAAAAACAATGTTTAATGCACTTCAGCAACGAGAGCAGGAAACGGCACCGTGCACGGGATTATGAAGCTCACGGTAGCGACCAGGTGACCCAAAACCAGTGAGAGATATTAAGGAACACGGGGCTGTGGCTGTTCAGTGGAACATTAGATCATATTAGTAACCATTAAAGGACCTTAATTTCAGAGGCCCATTAGTCTACCTCCACTCGCCTCTCTTTGGGGACGTGACGCGACGACTCTGGAGCTTTTCTTGTGATTTGTCACCGCCGCAGTAGAACCAAAGAGGCGTCTGCAGTTTGGTACTTCCTGTGAACCTGTATTATCAGGCTACTATTAATGTCTCTGCAGACGAGCTAATTAAATTCAGCCGCTTTCGTTTGATTTATCAGCTGACGTCCAGGCCGGGGAACGCCTCACACACATGCGCGCACCCGGTGCGAATACCTTTCTTATCGGGGAAAGATTAGTCCTTGCTTCCATTTACCGATCAAAAGACCTTCTCATGTTCGTTACCAAAGAAAAGACTGGCCGATAACTTTTCATTAAGCAGTGGAAAAACACAACTTGACTCATCGCCCATGTTAGGGTCATCGTGGTAATTGATCACCGGGGCCATGTGTTTGCCTGATGCAGAAGAACGGAGTCATTAGTCATCGTGTTTACACTATATTCAGGACCGGGACTCGTGGAAAACTAACATTCCGCTGCCTGTTAATGAGAGTTCTCTGATTAATATCCTCACGCCAATGAGATTTTAATCGCCGGGATGTGTCTGTTGATGGCTCCTGTTGACAGGCAGGTTTCAGCCACCAGACTTTAGCCGCACAAGCAGGGGATTTGTCATCCTGCCTGGGAAAGTGTGTCCTTGAGGTTTTTTTCTTTTCTTTTTTCAAGTGCTTTTCCTTCATGCTAGCTGTGTTTGGCAGCGGCTCGCTGCGCATGTGTCTGTTTGTGTAAGACTGATTTTTTTTTTTCTCCTGCTGACAGTTTCATGTCCAAGCGCTTCAGGAAGAAAGACCTCCGAAAAAACTACTGCCGCAATCCCGACAACGCCACCGCCGGCCCGTGGTGCTTCACCACCGATCCCCGGCCGCACCTCAGACACCAGGAGTGCGGCGTGCCGCAGTGTTCGCAAGGTAACAGAACACCCTCAGAAAACATATCCAGCCACCATCTTAACATGTGTTTACGGCCAATGAGTGCCTGTTTTGCGGTGCAAATTGCTGCAGGAAGAGTGGTTTGATAGTGTAAAACCAGCTGCAGCAGATGAGGCGATCACATGGTGCCTTGGAAGCAATGCCGGCTCTAAACGCGCCCAGTTTTCCTACATCTGTGTGAGGCCAAGTGCAGCTGTTTCCAGGTGTGTGGTTCAGTTCATGCTGTCCTCTCTCATTCCATCAGCTCCAGTTTTCTTAACGGTTTGAGCCTAAAGGAGCTGGTGTAGGAATGTGAGAGGATATTAAGCCCCTGTCAACTCCTATAGATAAACTGTTATCCAGCCCTGTGGCACACATGGAAGGCAACTATTGAGCCTGAATTATGGGGGCTGTTAAAGTAGACCTCAGATATTTATCTGGTCGCTATGACAGGAAAACACTTTCCCACCAGTTTCCAGGACTCTGCGTTGCATCATACAATATTACTGTCAGACACTGACGTCCTCTTGAAGAACAGGGATGATAAGGACCGACGTTATCTGATGCTTGTGGATTTGGTCTGTCGGGGGGTTTGTTTCCCCGCTGCTTGTACGCCACCGGATCACCTTGATGAGCAACAGGGCTGTGCCTCGATAAGGCAGCGTGGGGATCCCAGTCGCTCCCTCGGCTAACACGTGGCGTCCCTCGGGGTTACCAAAAGCGGAACGACGAGATTAATCGGTCCCGACTGCGATAGAGAGAACGCAGACGACGGCGACTGCTTTCCCCAGCTATTAGCTGCTTCAAGCAGGAAGCCCACGAGCACGCGCAGTTTTAAACGTGTCCCGTCATGATAGCAGCGGACTCATAAACATCTGGTTCTAATCTGTATGTTCCCCTCTTGTTTACGCTCGACAGTGTGTTGAACTCGCTCTGCAGCAAATGGGCCTTTTCGACATCAAAGATGAGCTCGGCTTCGTTAGCGTTCTCGAACGTTTGTTTTTGTTTTTGGAACGTCTCGACTTACCGTAGATCCAAACGTGTCCATGTGGAGGAGCTTATTGTACGATGGCTCATAAGCACTTTGGTGTGGAAAATGATGACCTGAAATATGTTAAAGCAGATCACCCTCTGCCTTTGCGTTTATAGCTGCATAAAAGCATAATAATGCTGCTCAAAGCGTAATTCTTTGCAGATGGAGGCATTATTACAGCTAGTAAAGTTCAGAAACTTAAAGATTTTAAACCTTAGTCAAGGTGTGAGACGGAGGGAGGCCCGGGTCGGTGCAACAAGTCAGCGTTTGACAACCTGGAAATGAAACTCAGCTTTCAAAACAACTAATTGTTCCTCCAAGCAAGGGTGCAGCCAGTGAATCTGCTCTTTCTGCAGCCAAAAATACATCCTGGAAGCTCGTGTGACTCGCAGAAAGAAAAACAAAACTTTCCGGAACTACCAGAATTTAAAGAATGTAGTTTTGCACCAATACAGCAGCTTAACTGCATTTATCTTTATAATGGTGTGAAAACTTACTTTACTGGACGCAGCCGTCCTCGGGTTGCCTGGCTACAGTGTTCTACAGCTTTTCTGTGCATGTGATGGGGGGAACGTGCGCTGCATGTCGGAGGTGTGGCCGCACTTCTGCACGTCTGTGTTCGAAGAATGCCCAGGGTGGAACTTCAGCTAAATTTGCATGTAAATGCTTCAACCTAGATGATAAAAAGCTGCTTTGTCGACCATTTAAGCCCCAATTTAAGGCCGACAAAAGGGGGTTGTGAAAATGTAAACGCAATTGCTGTAAATCTCATTGGAAATTTCCAAATTTTGCAACCCTGGTTAAGATTATTACTTAATTTATGACTCTGAATTTTACCCTGACGCAGTTTTGTAATTCAAAACAACTGAGTTATTGAGTAAACATGTAAATCTGAGGAGTGTGATTAAATCCTAGTCTTTTTCTTACGTCAGTGATTGGCTTCCTGTTGCATCTGTTTTGGATTTGTGTCGCACTAAAATTTGTGTCCGTGTGCGTGTATCTGCGCAGTCGAGTGTGTGAACTGCAACGGGGAAGACTACAGAGGACCCATGGACCACACAGAGAGCGGAAAAGAATGTCAGCGTTGGGACCTGAATGAACCGCACAAACACCTGTACCACCCTAAGAGGTAACACACACACACGCACACACACACACACACACACACTCCTTGACCTGCATCCTCGCGCTCCTCACGCCGGGTCGCGTCGTTGTCGGCGGCTCTTGATTGTGAACTTTTACCGAGTCGTGCGGCGTGCTTTTCCCCGAAGGAGCGCTATCAGAGCCCGCCGTGTAATTGTGTGATTTTAGCAGCGCCGTGCTGGGAAAGCTCCTCGTTCTGACTTAATTGGACCAAATTCCTTTCAGCTCTCGGTAGAGTAGAAAGCGTAGCCACATCCAGCTGTAAGATAATAATATACTTATATTCAAAGAACCTATACTTGAGCCTGTGTTAGTGTTCGTGTGTGTGCGCACTCTTGGCTCCTGTGTGCGTGGAGGGCGTTCCAGTTGGTCCGATGGCAGGTGGTCCGGATTAGCTGGGACTCGTTAACACATCCTTAATCATCCCAGTGTTTGTGTAAACGTGGTCCCAGACCGCTCGCGGTGCTAATGTAATGATAGCGTCCCCCAGCCTGATGCTTCATGCCTGTGAGCTGGACGCCTGTGGGGTTGTGGGACTTTGGGATGCCTTTCTGAACACCTGTAACGGCGCCGCCCGTGAGGTCCCCGGGTCCCTAGAGCCTGGCTGATTCGCAGATGGAGCCTTCGCGCGACCCCAGCTTTGGATGCCTGTGTTGCACGAGAAGTTGACTCCTCTGTTATTCTCGGTGTTTTGGAAAATGTGTTGGACTGGTTTTGTACATCTGGACTTACTGTTTAAGGCTTTTCACCCTTCCAGGCACTAATGGCGTCCGTTTGATCGCAGGTACCCCGACAGCGGCCTGAGCGACAACTACTGTAGGAACCCAGATGGACGCCAGAGACCCTGGTGCTTCACCACCGACCCCGACACACCCTGGGAGTACTGCAACATCAGAGTTTGTGGTAAGTTTGCATGTTTTTTTGGATTTAATACCTGAATTATACAGCTTTTAGTGGCTGTGTTTATGTGGGGCTCAGATAATTCAAGCGTGACTGAATATACAATAATTTCGACTTCCCTTTGCTTGACTCTGACCATACCTATACTCTGAGTGGCTAAAGCTATTTAATACGCGCACCCACATGCACACACGTCTCTTGTCTCGGCCAAGGCGCTCTGTTATGTCTCTTCTAATTGCCAGACTGTTTATTTTTCCCCCGCACCACTGAGCTGTTGTTTATTCTTCTATACCAGCCCTGTGTGTGTGTGTGTGTGTGTGTGTGTTAGTGGGACTGTGCAGGGCTCAGTTACGGCTCCAAATTAACCCCCGTCTACATATAGAGACACAACACGAGGGTCACACTCCCCCCTCCCTCCAAGCAGGTTGCTTTCATTAGGCTTCGCACTGTATGTGTGAGAGGTGCATCTTTTTCGGGTGCCTGCCTGCTTCCAGTTGACCTCAAACAAGAGTCGCTGCGGTGCCCAAGGGCATAAGGCAGCCAGAGCACTGGTGTTACTGCTGGGTTACGGCTGAGTTTAGCCCCGTTAGCCTGCTAGAATCATCAGCGGGCCTGGCACCATGTTCACCAGACACTCGTCCATATGGACCCCATGAGTCACCGTTCCTATTTTTCTCCCCCAAATGTGGTGTTTTTGTCTCTGATAGGAGGTTTTGGGACCAGACCAAGTTTACGACCCAGTTAGTCTTAATTAAAACAAGGCAGAGAGAGGAAGAAACAAAGGCACTGTGTGTGTGTGTGTGTGTCTGTGTGCGTGTGTGTGTGTGTGTGTGTGTGTGTGTGTGTGTGTGTGTTTGATGTCTGCTTCTTTGTTTACTTGCACAAACCATGCAGAGCTATTTTTAGAAATACTCGATGTACCAAAATGTCTAGAAATATGCATCCTAGCATGTTCATAGGCGCAATCTGTTCCCCAGGCAGGTCGTGTGTTTAGGAGGAAACATAGATCAGATAAGAGTTTTCGTCCTGTTTTTCCACTTCTTGTTATCTCGGCTTTCTCCAGACCTGCAGAGTGAGCCACACCACCAACGCTTCTTTAAGACTTTCTCCAGTGCAGTGACATAGCGGATATGACCGCATGTTCGTGTTAGCTAGAACTGAAAGGGCCTGTTTGTAACGAGAAGAAGGAAAGTATTTGTAACTCTCCTGTAAGCAATTTTGGACCAAAGAGCATAATTGCAGTGGAATCCTTAAAGCAGCTTGTTTTTGATACAGATTGCCTTGTAAAATCATAGATCCGGTCCCGCTGACATTTGCCGGATTATTTCTAAAGCTCATTCTTTGCCAATTCACGGTGATTTCCAAAATATCTCTCCCCAACATTTTTTTTTCTTTCCAGATTCCACTTTGAGTTTTAACAAAGCGGGAACAGTTGTGGACGAGGCCTTGCCTGGTATTTCAGGCATTTCAAACAACAAAAGATGAAACCGTAATAGATATTGATGCTAATGTTGAATAAATGCTAAATTTGGCTTTAGAATGAGAAATGCAAATCATCAAAATTAGCTCAGAAATAGCGCAGACCATACAGAATATATTCAAACATACAAACACAACATTATTATTTATTTTGAGCTAACCGTTAGCCTAAATTTAATGCGTGTCTGCTTTTCATATTTCCATCAATCACAATCAGAGAGAGGATGGATGGAACCTCCAGATATTTATGTGTTTGTTTTTGGTCCAAGCTTTCGCATTAACTGTGAGCACAGAAAAATCCATCCAGACTTGTCTGTTACTATTTACGCCGCTGCGTGTGCGTCTGTCTGATTCTGATTACTGGGATGAGATCATGGTTTAATGTTTGTTTGTTTTTTTTACTTTGGCTGAATGTGTGAAGCTGTGGGATGATTCTGGGAGACCGATCGGACGCCTTCCACGCGTTTACTTCATGCGATTATTATAATGTCCTCTGATCCCTCTCACAAACTGCTGTTTGACCACCTCAAATGTCTCCCTGCCCTTTCACAGATACTCCCCCTAAACGTAGCGTGGTGGAAACGAGCGAGTGTTACGAGGGCAGAGGAAGGGGCTACAGAGGGACCGTGGACGTAACGCCGACAGGACTCACGTGTCAGCGCTGGGACTCTCAGTATCCCCACAACCACACATTCACACCTCAGGCCTACACCTGCAAGTGAGTGGCGTCTGCTCGGTCCCACACCTGTGCGGTTACACCGGGTCCGCGGCTGACGTCTTGTGTTTTCCAGAGACCTGAGAGAGAACTACTGTCGGAATCCAGATGGCCAAGAGTTCCCCTGGTGCTTCACCACTGACCCGAGGATCCGGACGATGCTCTGCACCAACATCCCCCAGTGCGGCACCCAAAGCAAAGCCGACGGTGAGCGAGTCAACGGCCGCATTTTGACACTCGCAACGGGAAAAAAGTCGATTCTCCACCTGCAGAGCGGGGAAAAAAAATCAAAAAGATGCGTTTCATTATGTGAGGGAGACCCGGTGTGTCGGGCTCTGTGGAGATCTGTAACCCTGCGGGGAGCGAGCGCCGCGTCTCACCCAAATGAGTTCTGACAGCAGCGCAGGACGGTCAGCTCTCGCAGAGGAGGGAAAAACGATGTGGAAGGAGCAAATGCGCCTCCGGGTTAGCAGAGCAAAAGATGTGCGTCCGCGGCTGAGCGCACGAATGCAGAGTACCCTTGAGATTTGCAGACGACGTGTCTTTATGAGTGCGTGGCGGCGCCTTTTGAGGCTCCGAAAGCTCCCGGAGGCTGTTTGGGTTTGCCAGGAATAAAATACGAGATTAGGAACAACTAATGAGCGCAAACCTCAACTCAACGCTGGTCTTTACTACAATTCCCAGATTTTCTCTGTGAACCAGGCAGAAATGTAATGTCGCCCATTACTGCACGAATTTGAGGATTTGTTATCGAGTGATCAACATTATCCTCAATCACTTTGGAATTCGGAGTCGAAAGGTTCCTTTCCATAAAATACATTTTTAACATAGTAAATGCAGGTGTCTGAAGTTGACGTTTTCTCACGTGTCCAGATTGAAGCATATGTTCAAAATGCCTAATTCACATCATCTCTTTTCTTTAAACGCAGACTGTTACACGGGCTTTGGGGAGAATTACCAGGGAAAGCAGGCGAGGACTAGATCAAACCTTCCGTGTGCTCCATGGAGGGACCACCGCAGCAGGTCAGCTCCCTGGATCCCTGCTTCTTTCTGAAGTCGTAACTTTCCCAAACTCTGATGTATAAAACAGACCCCGACCATTAATAACTGCAGACAACCGCCTGAATTAGAGGTGAAGTTGTCGTCAACTTCCGCTCCGTGCAGCCAGGCAGAGCGCCGCGAGGGCTTTTGCAGGCTTGACACAAGGGAGCCACAGATGATTGCAGAACTACGTCGTTTTTGCGGAAAAAAGCAAACTTTTTTTTTTTCCATGACCGCGTCGATGTTCCGTAGGAGGTTTGTGAGTCTTGGCCACCTGTTGGTGTGGACAGCTGAGGTGATAAGAGCATGGAGAGGGATTATTGTTCACAGATCAGATAGCAACTGGGCTGCTGTGGTTGCTGTAGACGGCCTCCCTAGTATCTCATGATGGTTGAAGTGTTTCCATGAGGATGATCTAGCACTACAGGAATGGCTCCCTTTGATAACGTAGCTGGGCTATACACACTTCACTCCTGACCTGTGACCCTCTGAACCCCCACTTCAAAGCTAATCAATCGACTTGGCTCCTGCCTGGAAGTCAAAGGTCAGGGTGAGAGAGGCCCTCTGCGCACTGACTGCTGAGAGCATGCTTATATTAACAGAGAGATCGCTCCCTTTTGCTACAGTCACTTGGCGGCTGTCTTTTGCCGTTAAATTTCCCAGATCCGTGACTTTAACGCAAGGAATCACAGCCTTTTTTTCAGGGACACACGTGTCCATGAGTGTGTGTTCATGGGAGTGTGAACAACCGCTTATCTTCCCTAAAAAGACAGATCCTCCACAGCTGCGGAGTTTGTCGGATTCTGTCTGACTATATTCACCTGGCTTAAATTTAAGAGTCGTAAATCGCTGTAAAAGCCTTTAAAAAAATATGTTACTAAACAGACTAATTGTTTGATAGAGAAGAAATAATCCTTCTTCTTGTCTCCCCTCTTTAAACCCCCCCTTTGGGGCTGGTTCATAGATACAGGAAGTAATTGGATTGTGTGTGTGTTTGTAGTGGCGAGAGGGGCTTGATGGTGGCCAACCTGGAGGGAAGCTACTGCAGGAACCCTGATAACGACAAACACGGGCCCTGGTGTCACACCAACAAATCGGGCATTCCCTGGGACTACTGCCACGTCAAACCATGTGAGTCAGCCCAAAGTAGACACCGAGGACCCCCGTGTAAAGGATATAGAGCACTGTGCATGCGTTTCCCACCCACCCTGGTGTCTGCCACACTTGCACACACCTTCACACACTTTATTTGCAGTGTGTAGATCTGTCTACACTTGTTGGTGAGTGTGGGGTGGAGGGGGAATCACAACTCATCTGCTAGTCAAGATAGGAGTCCTCCTAATTACTCCCGCATGGGCCCGCAGCCATTAGAAACATTAGAACGTGTGTATGTGTGTGTGTGTGTGTGTGTGTGTGTGTGTGTGTGTGTGTGAAGCGAGAGAGTTTTCCCTCTTTGATGATCCCTCCATTTATACAATTGATATTTTCCATACAATTTCTTTACTGTTCTGAGCTAAATGCTTGTTAGCAGCATTAGCATGAAAGAAAAGTTTGCACGCAGGCTACTAGAATGACTCGACAACTTTTCCTGTCCTAGAACTTTTCTAAATTACTGAGAAAAAAAAAAACCAAACCAAAACAAAAGAAAAAACCCTCCTTTGAGGCTGTCCAGGTCCAGAGAACTGATTGTAACATGACGGTGTAGAACACAAGGACAAAGGTCGCTTCTAATCTTGTATCAGTTCATTCCCTCCCCCTGATCCCTTATTTGTCTCCTCTCTCCTCTCTGTAGGTGACGCCTCACAGAACACAATTCCTCTGGGTGAGTGTCTGACACCTCGTCTGTCTGTTTGTGTCTGAGTGCGGCTCACCCGCTGATTTGAGGTTGATAGCCTCCGAGGCCGACAGCCCCGCGGTGCTTTCACAGCCTGATCGAATTTCTTTTATGTCCATTATCTTATTTCAGTGCATTTAATGAAGACTTGGCTTAAGAACACTCTTTTATTTATAACACGTAATAAATACCTTATATAGTATAAAAGAGAGATTAGTGGCGGATCATTAGGCAGCAAATGTGCATATCTGCCTTTGGGTGGAGGAACTTAGATGTCCTCCATGAGACAGGAGGAGCACTGAGGTATTTTGTCTCCTGTTTTTTTCCAGGTGAGCTCTCATCCGTGGGCTGTTTTATCCACAAGACAACCCGGATCGTGGGCGGAGGTCCGGTGGGGATATCGGACGGGAGCTGGATGGTCAGCATACAGAAAGGGTACAGCCTTGCATTTAACATTCCGCACGTTCACCCGCAAACCCCAGAAGAAGAAACGCTCCGGCATCGCTCAGAATTCCTAGCAGAGTCCTTTTTTCTACCCCCCATTTATGGATCAAATGCTGTTTTTGTAATTTTTATGATTCAGCATGTTCTCAGTAGTTATGATCCATTTATTCCCTCATCTCATTGAAAGGTATAAAGCATTAGTTCACTTTTTACAATCATTGAACCTATAATTGACGCTATATTTATATATGACATCGCTCCTGTGGCTGATTCCAAGTCTGACCCGTCATTAAGACTCAGATTTGGTTCTGGGGTTGGAAAAGGTGGTTTGACTGCACATGTTTGTGCATTTTTGAACCATTGTTCTTGAGCCATGTGGAGGTCTTTGATGAGCTGCTCTCTTCCCAGGGCCATGCACTGGTGTGGGGGCTCGCTGATCAGAGAGGAGTGGGTCCTCACGGACCGACAGTGCTTCTCCTCATGGTAACTGCACCACTTCCTCTAACCTCCATTGTCTGTTGCTTCCATATGCGAGTGTGCGTGGACTTGCTAAGAGTTGCATGTCTGGTGTCTCTCCAGCGTTCCGGACCTCAGGGACTATCGAGTGTGGCTGGGAGACTCCTTCAACAGACAGGAAATCAGCATAGCTCATGTTATATGTGGTCCAGAGGGTTCCAGTTTAGCCCTAATGCGTCTCTCTCAGTGAGTACCTGAAGATCATGCATTCATCATCTTTACCTCTGTTATTCTCTCTCTATCTTTGCTTGGATGGAATCTGATCATGTCGGTGTTTATTGTCCGTAGGCCTGCCCGCCCCGCAGACAACGTCCATACAGTCCAGCTCCCTGTAGCCGGGTGCTCCATCCCCGAGGGAAAATTCTGTAAAATGTATGGCTGGGGAGAGACCAAAGGTAGGACACAAAAGGACGCTCTCCTCCTGTCTCCGACTGATACGTTAGATTCAGAAAACGATCTGCATCTGCCTGAGGATTTACCATGGAAACCTGACCCTTTTTCTCAGGCACCGGCCATGAGGACGTACTGAAGGCGGTCGACCTGCCGATAGTGAGCAATGAGAGGTGTCGAGAGATGCACAGAGGATACCTCGACATCAGCAACACCAGGATCTGTGCAGGAGGCAGGAGAAACGAGGGGGTGTGCGAGGTAAGGCTGGGTCCTCACATACCACAAATATATGACCACTACTGAACGGAACCTACTTTATATACTATATATGTTGCGCAGTGCTGTTATGGACAGATGTATGCATTTGAAAACGGCGTGGGCTGAAGAAAAGCTTATTTAACGCCTCCAACCACTCAACATTACGACAATCATAAATCCAAGCGAACTTGGACGAACTCTGCTATATTTCTATTTCAAACACAAGTGCAACCGATAACAAGAGCAAACACACACACACATACAAGCACACACACACACACAAACACACGTAAACGCAATAAAAGCGTATGAACACGCACTAAATCAAACGATTGTGAAAATACAAATATAAAACATAAAAGTCCAATAGCAGAAGATCTTAAAAGCAGAGAAAAAGGAAACAGATTCTAAATTAAACTCAAACCATGTGACAATGTCAGGAAAACTAATGTATAACATATCTATCTATCTAGCTAGCTAGCTAGCTAGCTATCTATCATCCATCCATCCATCCATCCATCCATCCATCCATCCATCCATCCATCCATCCATCCATCCATCCATCCATCCATCCCGAGACAACATAAGGGGAAAGCAGTAGAGAACGAATGGATTTATTGATCATTTTGTTTTTCTGCCGTGTCCATGTTCGATGTCACCCAACACTGAGTCCTTGTTGACACACGGCTTTCAGCACAGGTTTTTAGTGTTATTACACGGGTCCTTTTGCGCTTTGTCTAGCGCAGCAACAAATAGTTTGCTCCAAATCTGAGACAAATGTTTTTGTAGTTTTTACACATTGGTGGGCAAAGCTTTCGGTTTACTGTAAAAAGAGCCGTCGGGAGTTGTGACAGTCTTGGTTTCTGCGGTTTCTAGAACTCCTGATGATGCATTTGGTATCCAATGAATGCTTTCATGGGCATAAACAGCGATTAAAGTCGTTTCTAACAGAGTTCCGCTCAAAAATATTGCATTTTGGTCTGTTTGTTTTGTTTTGCAGAGGGACTACGGCGGCCCTCTGGTGTGTCAGGACGGGGAGATCAGGGTCATCGTGGGAGTCAGCGTCCATGGCAGGGGCTGTGCCCGAGCCAACCAGCCCGGCATCTTCATCAACGTGCCTTTCTACACGCAGTGGATACACAAAGTCTTCAAATACTACCCCGATCCCGAGTAGGTGCAGAGACAAAATCAAAACCCCGGGGGAGGGGGGGGCTCTTTTAAGCCTAAAACCTCCACTTGAGTCAGTCCAGCAGAGCGTTTAGGACTCGTGGATACTATGCTCTCCTTACGTCCATAGCCGTGGATCAAAAATGAACAGATTTCATAATGCACTCGTGACAGATGATGAAAGGACGGTGGCGGCTGTGTTGGGGGGGGACAAACACTGTGAAGGCGATGATTAGACACCATGCTAATTCAGTGACGGCCGTTATCACAGATGATAACCTCCATAGCTTTGACAAACACTGTGAAGGCAATGATTAGACACCATGCTAATTCAGTGACGGCCGTTATCACAGATGATAACCTCCATAGCTTTGAAAGGACCTGGGAAAGGAGCCGATAGGAAGCGCCACCGATGGTTTCTGCAAACAATCGATCGATTTTGTTTCATCTTGTAGCAAATCCACCAGCGTGACTGCTTGTGTGTGTGTGTGTGTGCCCGTGTGTGCACGAAAACTCTTGATTCCTGGCATTACTTGAATGTTTGAAACACCAAAGTGCAGTGGTTCAGCTGCCTCTGACAAGTACATTAATGGGCCACTTAGAAAACTATCCAGCAGTCGGGCGATGTTAAGGGCACTCCTCCACCTCCAGGGGCTTAAATAAAGTGGTCCTTACTGTACATAGCATTTAATGAGTGTATTTGTAACACTCTGGAATTAATTTGGGTCTTATAGATCTAGATAATTGAATGTCGCAGACAAGTAAATGGTGTAAATGATGTATAACTGTATTATCTACATTTCAGCTTTCAGTCAAGTAACTGTTGCATAAAGATGCCAGCTATAAACAAGTTTTCTGTATTTTAGTGTTCTCACACAGCCACTCACTGTATATACATGCTGCTTGCCTCTGTAGATGAAGGGTATGCCTGTGTTGGCCAGCCTCTTGTGTCATTTATATGTGTGTGTGTGCACATTTGACTCTCTGTGTTTCCTCCCTCTGCAGCCGTGTCACTACATAAAACTGCAGTGCGTGAGTCTGCGTTTGGCTGAATGAATTATCCTCTTCCCCACATTTAGAGCCTGGCACAGCTCCATATCCCATCCGTGGCGGACATTAATGTCACAAAGTCTGTCCCTCCGAACGTTGCCCTGCGTTGTCTGTAATGGATTCTTCACTGAGATGACTGAATGGCCCTTGAAACGAATTACCGCGTGTCTTTTCGCGATGTCGGCAATTGAGGTTTTATTTTGATGCAGATGATAAAAGGTGTGCTCGTTGTGTGCGCGTGAGACAGGTGTGCACTGAAATGCTGCTGGCTGCTATATACCAGGTTGTACATTACTGTTTTGTGTATATTCATTATAAATTCCATGTTATTATGCATCATGATAAATGTTGAACCAATGTTTTAATGACATCACTATATTAAATGTCTTTTTTATATATAAACGAGTGGGTTTTTTTGTTTAATCACTTCCTGTTTGCTCTGCTGCAGCAGTTTACGTTCGATGTTTTCACTCTTCTCTGCATCGGTTGCGTGTTTTCTTACCAGCAGATGGCACCACACGCATGGAGACCGCAAGATGCGTCTCAACAATCAGGCTTACACACGTGTGCGTGCGCGCAGCGCGCGTGTGTAGAGGAGAGGAGTGCGAAATAGCGCAGGAGAGTGCACCTGGGGATTAACTGTGAATCCACCGACGCTTTACAAAAGAACCCACGGAGCCAGCCAGTAGATACCCTGCTGTGTGTGCGTGCGTGTGTGTGCTTTGCTGCGCCGTGCGTGTTGCCGTGCACACACTGAATGCTTCGCGCTGACTCCGCCACAACGCGCAAATGGAGCAGATATGAGCAGAGTCAGGGCTGGTGCCGCGATAACGGCAACTACAGAGGCATCAAAGGCTGTAAGAAGAAGTTTGGCTTTCAACGGCAGGTCAAGCTTGATGGACTGACAGGGGAGGAATGGAGATCGGGGGTAATGCTGGCGCGCACGCACGCGCCCTCGAAAAAGAGGGACGGGCGCGACCCCTGTTCGCTGCCTGCACCATGAGAGCTATACCATAACTGAAAGTAATGATCCAGAGAAGAGTTGTTCAGCCTGACAGAGAAGTGGGTGTGCGTGCGTGTGCGTGCGTGCGTGCGTGAGGGAGAGAAAGTGAGAATTTGAAAGACAGACCAATGCTCAAAAGATTGCCTTTCAGTGTCGTCTTTTTTAGTTAGAAACATGGAAACATTTCATGTTATTATGAGGCGATAACAATAAATTATGGAGTATAGATTTAGCATATAAGTGGTGCTGTTTTTAATTGGTATGGCTCCAAATTTAAGTACTAGTTAAGCTTAAGCTTAGTAAGAATATAAAATTAGATAACGAACGATAAACATGCAACAAACCGCTGAACATATTACTTACCTAAGAGACTGTGTTTAGCAACGATGGGTCTGTTTTTCTGGGGACAATAATACCATTTGTGCAATTTCAGCCTTTTTACCCCCTGCAGATGTGATCTGGGAGCGTTCTGTGACAGGTGTGTGCACCTCGCGCTAGCACAACCGTGGCTTCCTCGCTGTTTCTAGCTTTCACACATCTCCTAGTGGTGCTAGCTCTCCTTTCTAGCCTAGCCAATCCCCCAGAGCCTCTTAAGTTCTCCACCGACTCGCAGTGTTCTTCATTCTCTTAGATCTTTCTTTGACCTTATGTTTTCTGTGTTCAGAGTTCCTGGAGAGTTCAGAAATCTCCTAGTTTCCACACAGTTTGTATCCCCTCACCCCACTACTCTCTTCTTCTCATGCCCACTAGCATTGCTTGTTTTGCCTTCTCAGTGTTCCATTCTACCCCTGCTCCTCATGATCATGCCTGGCACTGTCCAGTCTGATTGCGTTGGATCCCTCCGTGTTCTGCCCCAGGATCTTCTGTTTGTGCTCACATTAGATGTCATGTCAGTGTTTGTTTTGGTTGCTTTTTATTGGTTCTTGGTTCGGTTTAGTGACTCCTCTTGCGCTTGTTGTTGATTCGGCTTTCGTTTAAACGTGTAATTTCACTGTTTCCTTTTATGCTGCTGCCGCACTGCCAGATAAAATCGCTTTAAAGCTTCGTCCATCTGTCTGTCTGCATTTGGGTCCCAACCCCGCCTTTGGTTATGCGATCAAAAGATTCTATCTATAATAGCTGTGCGACAAATAATGATTAAGACTGTTACATTGCGCATTTTAGGCATTAAACAACGCAATTTAATAAAGTTTATGTGCAAAACGAGCTGTTCTGCTTTTCCTCCGATGAACAATCTGTTGTTCTCATGGTTAAATGTGGTTTTTATGGCTCGTTTTAAAGCTAAATCTGTGGCTGGATGTGGACTGAAATCCATTAAATGTTGAGCGATACTTCCCCACGCTGCTACAGTTGGCTGATGACGATACGCAGAGATCCAAATGTGGCTGGTGGAAACCAAAGCTCCCTGCGTGTCTGCGTTGTGTGTGCAGGGAGAAAGATGGAACATATGAGGGAGGGAGAGAAAGAGCAGTTCTTCCAAGGAAAGACTTTTATAAGCCACAGGACTCTCATTACTGATCATTGAGTTTCAGACTTAGTTGAGAACATCTTTCATAATTTAATTGGTTAGTCTTTGTAATGTCGTTTTACCTCTTTTGAGGCACTTCTCCCTCTCTCTGCGGGGTCTTCACGTTTAAGAATCAGTCCCAGTGTCAGCACTTAGTGTTTCCAAGTCTCTTGGGTGACGTTGCTGCAGTTAAGGGTGCATGTGTGTAACTTGACGCAGAGCTACTCTGAGTCTTTATCATGAAGATGAGGAAGACAAACGCAAAAGGGGGAGAGTGAAAAAGGCCCCAATCAGGCATCATCAAACGAGTTAACATCAAGGCTGGGTTGACTTTAATCAGGAAGAAAGTGAAGAACTGTCCAAAAGATGAGTCAAATTATCTGTTTCTCCTTTCTGAGCATACTTTAAGATTGTCCTCTTTATTGTTTCAAGAGAGCATTTGGGAAGGAAAACGATGTGATGATTTGCAGCCACGTCTTCAAATGGCTCCATACTGCTGCTTTCCTTTATTATTACGCGATGCCTGAGTGACAAATTTTTGTGCCAACCCAACCCAAACTGAGTTAGCGGGAGGGGGAGGTTAACATGCTCTTCTTGGATCTTTCAGGCTGAGTGGAGAAAAATGGTTTTAGCTTTTGATGATTGTACTCTTGATTCTCCACCACTCAACAACACCAGGGCTTGAATGTAGGTGAACAAAGTTGTTTGCACAAACCAGAGGGGAAATCTAAGGTCGCCTTCCAGCAAAAAGGTCTGATTCCTGCATAAAAGCTCCAAATGCCAGCAGGTAAAATCCACAAAGGTCTGCAGTTTCTTTCCTACATAATCTAACCCTTCAGTGACCCTTTCAATACTCACGTTTCATTTAAAGGGACTGGTTCGGCCCCACTGGTTAGCTTGAAGTAAATCCTATTTGGACTGGATTCTCTATCATCAGCATCAAGATCATCTGGGAAAACTTATGCCAAGCTGAACCGCCACCAGTTTAATCAAAAACAGCCCAGTTGAACTCCAGCTTTAGAAGTTACCTTCAAATTCCAGATATATTTGACAGGTCCACCTCCTTGTAGCTCAGCAGCAGCATTATCCGCCTGCCTTCTCCACAAATGCAGCCTGCTGCAGAGTCCACATGTTCTTCAACAGAAGACGAAAACCTCTTTGACAATTATGCTTCTGCAAAAGCTAAAAAATGTACTAAAGTGAGGATAACAAGTTCCAATCCATTTTTTCCTTTGAAAACATTGGTATTAAGGCACCTCTTAAGCGTCCATTAGCAGTCCCATGATGCATTATATTGGATTTGACGCGCTACCTCGTGCATTCTCTCCGGTCCTTTGTCTGCCCGTGTGACTGAGTTTGTGCTTTATTTTCCTTCTCACCTTGACTCGTCTTTCTAAGCCTTTCTTTTGGAGACACACTGATGTTTTATCTAGCTAAAGTACTGTACACCACAGAGCAATAGTATCTCCTGAGACAGCCAGGAAAACTGATAGGTATCATTCTACAAACAGGCTGTTCCTCCCCGGACTCTTCACAGAGATAATGTGCAGCTTTCTCTCCCTCCTATTTTTCTTTCTGCCCGTCTCTCTTTGACTCCGTATACCCTGCAGACTCTCTTTTTTCCCAGCGTCTCTCCGGCTCTTTTTGAACGTATATCTCTCCGTCTCACCCATTCTGCGAGGTCGCTCTCATGAGGATAGAGCTGTGTTACCTCTCCTGGCTGGAGATGTCACCCCCTCTGTGTTCTCTCTAACCCGGGTGGGAATAAGAAAGCCTCACCCCAGCTCATGTGTCGTTGTGACGGTGCAATTGCGTGTATTTGTCGTGCGGTGCCAGATCTCCTACAGTGTGTGAAGGAGCATTTGTGCATGACTAAAGCGTCATCGTGCTTTCTCGGGTCCAAATTCTCAGCTGTGTCCGGCATATGGTAACCATGGGATACAGGCCACAGATAAGGCTATCTATGCCACCAGTTACCGTTGGACGTCACAGACCCCGTCTCCGCTCTCCTGCTCTCCACAAGTCTTTCTTTTTTTAAAAGCCCAACCCACTGCTTGCCTTGTTCTGCCCAGGTAGAAACTGGAATTACCTTTGATAAACAGTCTTCACCAAATCCGAATCGATGCATTTGACATTGGCTTTGCACAACGAGCTCTCTCTGGATGAGCATCAAAACTTCGTCCCCGTCCCCACATGCTTGCATCTGCTGGGACACAACTGGATATCATTAGCATTTACGAAAATAAAAGGATAAATGATAAATTATTTTTGACTTTATAGGGAAGAGAAAACCATCTCCTGACCTACATGATGAGCAGAGTTTTGGAAAAACCTTGGCTTAAAAAATGTTATTGCGTTATTGGCTGCTAAACTTTGCTAAGTAGCCTCTCTCACAGCCAGATAATTAGCTGTTTCGAAGCATAGCGCTTGTCTCTCAGTCAACAGTTGGCTCCAAGCCTCAGAGAACATGAAAAAAACGCCTGGATACACGCGACAACCAGATAATTTAACGTCTGGACGACAAGCACGAGCCACAGCCTGACACAAATATCCACTTAGCTTATCATGTAGCCGGCGGTTGTTGAATGGACAAAACAAATGCATTAATGATAAGTTCGGTGATCCACAAGAGCATCAGAGGTCTGTCATTTATCCTCTTTTCTGCATTGCCATATCTGTTGTTGCCTTGTTGCATATCCATGCAGGGTATATCATGGGTGTATCGGCTACTCACCAAGGCCGATGGCTGGTGGTCAGTCCCAGTCCACATTTGAATGTCGGGCATATTCACTGCAATTGATAACATTGTTTTCATGTCGAATATCAGAAAGTTCATGTAAATTTACATCATTATAAATGGCACGATGGAAGAAATACATATATCCGCTCCCAGATTTTCATATGCGTGTTCTCGAGGGATACGTTCGGAGCTCACTAATCATTACTTCAGATAAGGTCAAAGAGTGCTGGCCCAGCATTGCCCTTTGAATTGGCTCAAGGCAGCACACTTAAAGTAATTTGCGGCCGGCTCATTTAATGAATGGTAGTACATCGACCAATCCTGTTCCCTCTGCTCCCTTTCCTCCCCCCTCCCCCCACTCCCTCTCTGTGGCCCGCAGTGAACACCCATATGAATAATGCTGGTTAGTGACCTTCTAACTTGAATACTCTGCGACGACTCCACCCTCGCCCCTCTGGACCTCAGTAACAGCCACAGTACCAGCAGAGACCAGCGTGAAAAGCTGCAGAAAAACACCACCAGATGAGAGCTGGGTCTTCGGGCCTAGCGATCACATGACCTCGTCCTCGGCAATAGAAAGGAGACGGGTTATGGATCCGACTGCTCTTGGCCATTATGCATTTTGTCGATCCCTACGGCCTTAACAAAAATGAGCTAAATGATCTCAGTTGTTAATATGATAATCAATTATACATGTGTCAGACTTAATGGCCTCAACCAACACAAAAGGACATCAGCGTTGAACTGAAGGACCAATGGAATCATTAGAGGAAACATTATTTCCCTCGGATATTACAGAGGATTAAACTCCGGGGGCCTGTGGGAGTCCGGAATTGTTTTGCCTCTCCCTGAAGTTATGTCAGGTATCAACTATTCGAGTGTTATTAAAGATCTAAAAATATCCCATAGAGGTATATTAACCTGGATTCAGATGCTGGGGGGTGTTTGTGTGCGTGTGTGTGCATGTTTTGATGGGGGATTCATGTGAGTGTCCTTGAAGGCTCGGGTGGATTCTGTGCCAATAAAAAAGACCAATGTGTCAGAAGAGTCTTATCCTCCAAGTACAGCTCTGTAGGAAAAAGCAAAGCCAAATTTGTATGTTTTATTGATTTATTGCTAATTGTTAGCTGCCACACAGGAAGCACTGGTCAGACATATTGGTTGTATATGTAAAAGTTCAAATTTTGATTTTGATTTATTGTTTTTGCTGACAAAACAGGCTCCCTGTTTGAAAAACGAGTGGAGTCCCTGCTGGCACGTGCAGTTGGTCACACCTGTGCTAAGCTGAGGCAGCGGGGGCACAAATGGGGATGCTATCGTACACCTGGCACAGATCTCATTTCTGCCACATCTGCAAGATGGCCAGTCCAGCTGTGCTGCTTCTGCCAGCGCTGGGAGAACTGACGCGAAGGCACGGCTAAATGCTGTTTTGCCTCTTATACCTGGTTGTAATGAAGCCAAAAACACTTGAGTTCCTGTCCAGACAAAGCCTGGTGATGAGCACAAAGACAGAGCAAACAGTTGGCTGGTGATGATGTGCGGGCAGCCAAGATGCACACAAAGTGTTAGCTTACTTTTTTCCCCCACCTGCATGCAGATCAGATGCCCGCTAGCCCCTTGAACAGAGTTTAAATTAGAAATGAGGTTTACTGTGAATGTTTAAGTGTTATTTCCCCCCACATAGGATGGTAGGTAATGGCTTCCAGTCCAAAATTGACCATCAGTGTTGATTCTGGGGTGTTTTAACTGTTTATTTATTTATTTTTTAAAAAGAGGAATTTAGCCAAATTCTGACGTGATCTACTAGAACACTATTGTGAAAACCATCGTTCTACTTCACCTGACTCGCTGCAGTTCGACCTGTTTGATTAAACTTTAAAGAGAATTTCGGTGCAACCGTTTGCTGTATCTCTCACCGCGTTGCCGGCTGTTCTCAAAGATAATGAAAGCAGACTTTCTGATTGGCCATTGTACCCGCGAGCGTACGAGAGGGCATCTGCGGAGCTGACACCCGTGTCCTGATTTCCACCAGGAGAGCCAGTGGTGGTGCTGAGCCCCCGGCTAAATTGCGTCTGGACGCTCCTTAAACATTACAAGATCACACAACATTCCCTCAAGTGTGAGAGAGGGCCGAAAACCTTCATCCCCTCTCTTCATCCGAGTCTTTTTAAATGTCATCACTATGCCAGTACTTAGACGGCAGAGTCAACAGACCAGAATGTGCAAAATGCCAAAAAAAGACTTCTCATTTTACTGCAAATCCAGAATACTTCCCTCATTTTCAGTCTTCTTTTATAGGCGTCCGCTGCAGCCTCTTTAAATGCAAACAAGTTTAATTGTTTTTACATACTTTTGTGTGTTGTGCTGGGAGGCAGAGTGCCCTGGACATGGCGGAAACCAGGTCAATCACCAATATCGCTCATTACCATGCTGCATAATAGCAGACATCAGCGGCAATTTACTGCGGCTTTAATTGGAGTTAAACATAAACGCAGCTGTTTTTTTTGAGCCCGTGCGGTTAACCCTGACGTCCACGGTGGTGGCCTTCTTGATGCACATTCATCCGTAGAGCAAGTGGACACATGAGTGTTCATCTCCCGCTGGCTTGAGTGAGGCGATGGCCGTCTACGGCGGCGCCTTCCTCCTTGGGTGAGTCCTTCAGGACGAGCTGAGGCAGGTTGAGTGCTGGTGCCTGATGGTAAACATGCTGCTGGCCTGTCTCAGATCTCATTCACAGCACTGGCTGCTGGCATCAGCCGTCTGTTTCATGTCTTCTGTCCCAGACGTCAACATGGGGAAGACAAGACTCTAGTTTTCCTGGAAAGACCTCATAAAGGCATCACTCATTTTTCTAGTCAGTGATGTAGAAACATATTATATTGCTTAATTATTATCGTTAGCAACAAAACAGCATGTAAAATACAGTAGTTCAGCCCTACAGTAATTTTGTATGAACAAAAGGAAGATCCTGAAGATCCTTACAGTGAGATATTTGAGGGTAACATTAATAGCCTGTTAATCCTGAAATTCTCTTGCTATAGTATAGAAAATCCTAGGGTTAGGGCTTTTTCAGTGCTGACTTTGACCAACCACAGTGAGGGTTAAGGGAACCAGCAGCACTTGGTGGCCACCTGAAAGAAGATTGTGTGATGATACTGACTGAATCTTCTGCTGCGCAATGTTTAGGCAACTTGAGACAAAATTTGGGATGGGTGGGTACCGATATGAGGTAGCTGTATTGGGCCGAAACAAAACACACACACACACACACACACACACAAACATACATTAAAGTAGTAGTGGCTTCATTGGTGGTGTACTTAAAAGTGTGTTCTTGTAATTGTACCGAAGGAAACATTTGACTTACAATTTGGTGCACATTTAAAAAATTGAAATAATCCATTAGTTGTGGAGAAATAACCTGCTAGAATGTCTCCTCGAGTGCTTTTTTCCTATGTAATTAGTGGAAGAATACAAAGCAATTTTCTAAGCTGCAATGGGAGGGAAAAATGAGACTGGGGAACAATAGGAAGAGTAGATGGAGAATTGAAGTCCATAGTTCTGTAACAGCACACTTGTTTTACAATATTTTGGAACATTAGGTGGTTTCAATATGGTATGTTCCCATCCAAAAAAAGGTAAGGGGTGAAATACTCTGCAGTGAGGAACTGAGTTCAGCAGAAGTCCTCTGCACTCCGTGAAATCTCATCGTTCAGCATTGCAATTAGCCTTCCGGGCTCCTGAAAGTCACAGGACTGCGTGTACTACAATGCATTTCAAATGAGCCTCTGCTTTGCATCCTCATTCCTTTCTTCGTTTAGTCGATCTTGCAATGTTAGTACCATTTGTTGGTTCGGTTGCTTGGAGGAGATCCCCTAACAGTCTTGTTAGTTCTGTTCCACTGGAGAGAAGCTCAGTTATGTGATTTATCTCTATTGAGAAGCTAAAAAGAACAAAATGGCTGCATGTTGCTACATAAGTCATCTTTTTTTACCCATTCAATGGCAAAAACCACCATTTATTGCTGTTTAACTGTGACAACACTATTACACTCCTCCCATCACCACAAAGTGTACTTGAAAATCAAAAACTGGAACACTCGCAAGCTAAAACAATGCACTGTAACTCAGTTATCCTTGAGTGTTGGCTGAGATGCAAGGCGCCACTCTAGTGTCCTCCTACAGCTGGGCGAGCCTCAGGCAGATGTGAGGTGCTTGTGTAATATGCCACCATGTAGACACCCATAGGAAACAAAGAACAACCTAGAAACACAACCATCTGTCAAATGAGCGATGTTGGGATATCAGTTGTCCACTGGTAATGGTGACGAGCTTCTGCTTGATGATATTTTTCGGGAGAAATATGTTCCTGGGAAACAGATGAAGTCTCTGGCCATGTTTTCCAACAACTGCGGGGCATCTTGTGCAGGATATGCAGGTACAGGACAAAGATTTTTATCATATAAGATCTATTTTTAGACCAAACATCACAAGAACATCATCACAGCTTCCAAAGGCACTTTATATATCTAAAGTACATACACGCTTATCAGATATATTATCTTAAAGTCAATCCAGGATGAAAAAACAGTGAATACATAAACTCACCCTGCTCAGCTTACATCTATTCTCATCTCAGATATCTGTGTTTAGCTTTAATATAAAGTTATATCTAAAACCTTATCTGTTATAATAAATATCACATTTTTCAAGGTGTGTCTGACCTTCAACATCAGATAAACGGCAAGGGACACGGCTCGTTTGGAGAGCAAGAGAGCAATTTAGCTGTAATGTCAAGTCAAAATAAAGATAGCTATACACACAATTTAACACAGCATGCCAAATGCACCCTCTTCACGCGTGTGCCTGGTCTGTTGAGCAAATAAGAGTCCAGGGGAAAATAAAACTGGCTCTCTTTCAGCAGATGATTGAGGATCAGTCAGATGTAATCAAGCACATGTTTCTGGCAGGTAACTACCATGGCATCACGACACTAATCTTAAAAGAATGTTGGAAAAAAATGGGGCTTTTATTTTGGCATTTTGGGCCATTTGAATCTCTTTGAAATGTTTGGTAATCTGATAATCCTCAAGACTCAAGATTTGTTCCTCATTCTGCATTTTATTTAATGTCTGACTTCTACTTAAAGCACCTCTACAAGAAACTGCATTTAAAAATCGAGAGACATAACAGCCAACCCACGTCACCCGGCTTAGTCAAGCACCTGGATCCTCCAGCCCTCTACATCAAGAAAACCAGGCCAACTACATTCAGACCATAATTACAAAAACAGAAGTTACTTGGGGACCTCTACCTTCAAAAGAATTCTTCCCACCACTCCCATCAGATACGAACTACGTAATCCAGGACCACCATCTCCAAGGTTCCTTCCTCGCAGCCCTGATCTTACCAACCCTCAGAATGTGACCCTCCTCCCCTACTGGTTTTCAGCCCTTTCTAAACATAGTCCCCAGTCTTTTTACTCTCCAGCCACTCCCCCTCCTCTTCCTCCCCGAGATACACTCTTCAGTACCACCCTTGATAAGGTGACCTACCACTTGGCCTGGTTGCAGTGGAAATACAAGACTGCGTTTTCAGGCAGAAAACCCCTCTTTGGAGACTCCAATGTCACTTGTATCCTTGGACACAATAACCCCTACATCCAGCTGAACAGCTGCCCTGAAGCTAATGCTTCATTTTCTGAAGGTCTCCAAAAAATCCCTCCCCAACCTCAATGCAAAAATAGTCTTTGCATTGGGATTAACCGCAAAGACCCAAGACAAACAGCAATTAAACAGCTACACAACATCCACAGAAGAATTAAAATCATTGATTATTTTCACCTTCACACCAACAATCAATAGACCAAATTCACCCGCCCATCTCATGGGGAACCAGGAACAACTAGCTAATGCAGTAATTCATTCACACAAGCAATGGAGCCCTGCAACACCACCGACCATCAACAGATACCCCCCAACAATCCAGAACACAGAACAGGGCCCCAACTAACACCCATGATATCATGATCATAAAATCCTCATCATGGACCATCACCAAGGCTTTTACAGAAGCTAATAGACAACTCAACAACAAATCCTACTCTTTGAAACTACAAGTTGGATGGTGTTGCCCACCAGAAACCCAAAAAGATAACTAACCCTCTAGTCCTCTAAATTCATGGGGACAAGTTAGGTAGAATGTTAGCAAAATGAGTAGTTTGGTACTCAATATGTAGTTAATACAAGGGTGTGTATACACACGCACATACACACACACTGCTGTCTTTGGGGTATTGTGATTGGGATGATATGGGTGGGCTGGCTGCAGAGGTTGCCTAGTAACTCGGTGATGCAGGGCGTGTGTCTAGTGGTGGCATATGGGTGGGGCAGGCTGGGGATCAGGTCATTAAGATAATGACTGTTCTCAATAGTCTTAACCGGATCAGTCACTTCTTGTCAATTACATCTTATCTGTGCTCGATGGATTTCGTTCTATTAAACCATGGAAATCTGATTGAAATTAGAGAGGACTTAATAAATAAGCTCTACCCCATCATGAGAAAGAAAGCTCAGCTCACATCAAGTACCTGCTAAAGGTTAATACAATTCCCTATAAATTCTGTTTCATTGATCCACAGACGACAGTACTTAGTCGCTTATCGATGTCCGTCTTTCTCAGATTGTATTTTTACATTTTATGGTGGTCAATGAAATCTTCATTTAACCAAACTGTCACTGTGATTCAGTGAGATTACATGGAAAGTCATTTAAAAATAACCACAATGGCTCAGATGTCTGCGTATGAAATGAAAAGATTCACAAAGCCATAACAAATCATCATCTACTCAAAAATAGGAATAGCTCCCTCACTTCAACCTGTTTTTGATTAACCCGTTTACAAGTAAATAATCAGCATCATTCAAACTGTACAACAAAGTGTGTTGTCCGTGCTCATTTTATCTGTGTTCCTTTGTTCAAATGTGTCGAATAATGCTGTTTTAATGAAGCCGCACAAAGCCAGATATCTGGAAAAAATAATGATAATGTTGCGTTTTTCTGCCGCCTTAGTGTGATCCCGATCTATGAAGCAAAATGGAAATATTAGCCTTAGAGAGTGATTCAGTCATGCATACTGATGGATGATAATAATAATCTTGCTAATTCTGCATTGTGCGATACCCCCCTCGGGGATGCTTTTTTTTATTTTTGATAAGTGCGGTTTGACTGGAAACAGCTCAAGGATTTGTTTTCGTGCGCCGCCTAAGCTTTGATGGCTTTGTTTTATCGTGACACTCTGTGAAATTACAATGCAAAAATAAGTGTGAACTGTTTTTGTCTGGGGGGAAAAAAAGGCAGTTTTGTTGTATTAAACACTTACTTAATTCTCCAAAAGACACAAGACCTCACCGCGTACTTACAAATGTTCAGCTAAGAGAAGGTTTAAGAGGGCTGTCTGTTAAAGAGTTGTTGTGCCTCTTTCTTAATTCACTCTTATTCGCTCTCAATGTCAGTGTAAAGGACACCTGGACCGAAAATGTCCACAGCAGATAGATCTTCCCTGGGCTTCCTGAATGGACCCTTTGGTGCCTTTATCTTCGACTCTGGTCATTGAATCCGTACCAGACGGTGAAATTTTGACTTTATCTTTTTCTCACAGCAACCCCCCCTGCTCACCTCTTCCTCCCCGCTACACCAGCCTTTACCAGCAACCACTATCACCTGGATGGTGGATAATGTCACCAGTTGTCTGTATTAAGAATGGAACGTTAGAGCCAGGCATGTCAAACCATAAACCATTAAAATCTAAAGGCCCCCTAGGCACCCGTGGTGACTTAGCAAGCTAGTCTTATAGCTACTTTTTGTAAGTTCATGATCATCCTTTAATGATAACACTAAAAACAAATGAAACAAAACAAAAACAGGCAAACAGGCTAATCTGTTATCTGCTCACCACACAATCCTCTTACTGGCAGGACTTATTATTCCAGACTGGTGGAGCTTCCAATCATAATTTGTCTGAATTAAGAAATCTGAGAGGGAGGCAAACAGGACTTAGCCAGCTCCCGAGAATTCAACTATTGATTTTCCTTTTTATGTGACTGCCGCGGCTGATTGATGTGACTTTTAGTAATTATGACAGCTACTCTTGACAAACTCCAAACTGCACAACAGTAGAAGCATCCTTCATCTTTACGGTTATGATATACTATAGCACACTGACAGGGACTCAAGCTGTGACCTGAATGCAAACGTCTTAATGACTTTATTTGGTCTTTCCTTTAAAAAGTTTTGATTTTTCCGTATATCTGTCTGGAAAAGTCTCCTAATATTAGTGCATCAACGGTGACTCTATAGGAACCGTAAAGACTAACCAGAAAACAAATAATACAAATGAGGTAATAAATATAGCTTTACTACTATTATTACTAGAATAACAGTCATTTATAGCAACAAGGTTCTGGGTTCAGTCGCAAGTTTCTTGCTATTCTATATGATATGGTATATTCTCCCATGCCCCTTAACGTGACGACAAGGTTGTGACAATAAAATGCCTTTTTTTTTTTGCTATCTACTTAGCAGGACTTGCTTTTCTAGCTACTTTTCTACTAGGGTACCTGGGCCAGGTAGGTACTTTTTGGTACCCAACGTGCCAAGCAGGTACTATTATATTATTGCCGATCTGTTGACACTCTGATTGGTGAGGGGACGCATTTCAGAATCCTCAAACTGCCATCGTTAAATCCACACAACAGCGAGGGGTGTGTATTTCTTAATTTTACAAAATAAATAGTAACGGCTACAAGCAAAGTGATACTCTGGTCCAACAACGAGGTGCAGGCGTTTTGGAGCTGTTTGGCAGACGAGGAAAGCTGGAGCTACATGTGAGACTGGAAATGAGGTTTACCTAAAAGTCTTTGATGGCTGCTCAGAGGAACCAGTGGAGGGAATCTAAAAACACCAAACACTATCAAGGTGCAGAGTAGGATAAACAAAAAGCACAGAAAGTTCTTTATAGAAAGAACTGGAAGTAATTTAATCAACTAGACACTATTTACTGGACTGAACAGCGAGCAACGGGAAGGAGAGTTGCCTTGACTCGGTGTCTGGGTTTTACATCCAACTGTAATAAATAATTTATTGCATCCTGATTTCTGTCTTTTCTGTTAAGACTCTGGCAATAAAAGTAGAAGAGACAAGAGTACATTTATCAAATAGCGTCGTGCAGGTACAATAACGACCTGACCAGGAAGAAGAAAAGCCTGAGAGATGAAAAAACCCGGCTTGTGGGGTCAATTTTGATCCCGCTCCCTTCGGCCTGCTCATTTGACCATATTATAATGAGCGCCTACACCTTTTCATTAGTCCATGTCGGCCTAGAACAGATTTTCCAACATTATGTACTTCTGCACATTGACTTTTTTGGACTTTTACCTGCCTCGCTGGAAAGTCCTCTTGCATTCACACTAAGCCGGAAACAACGTTGCTGTGAAACTGCAAATTTTCTAAAAGCCATTTTCCAAGTTCAGCTTTTCAAAGTCTATTCTAATTTTAATCTGTGCAACCTCAGACTCCACTACATGCAAATAAAGATTAGCCTGAATGCTTCCAGCCAAAATGATGCTTTGAATTCAGACTGGAACCTCTCATACATTATGTGTAGTAGTGGAAAGATCAGAACTGGATCAACCCCAGACCTGCCTATGTACTGCTGCACTAAAACAATAAAATTCTCCAAATTTCTGTCGGTAACTAGATAGAAATCTAAACACTAGCTGCTAGTTCTTACACGTACTGTATACACGTCTGTTATATAAGACTAGGTTATGGGTATATTTTTTCTAATTTTAGTCAATAACTGCTTTTTGAAAATCACACCTTCAGTCTTGGAGGTGTAC
Source organism: Takifugu flavidus (assembly GCF_003711565.1). Classification (NCBI taxonomy): domain Eukaryota; kingdom Metazoa; phylum Chordata; class Actinopteri; order Tetraodontiformes; family Tetraodontidae; genus Takifugu; species Takifugu flavidus. The sequence continues at coordinate 12,951,053 of NC_079532.1, forward strand.
TACACTACCCAAACTCCTAAAGTGTTCAAAGACATCCATGTACCATCAGAATAGTTACAAAGATATTCACTGTTGATGTGACATTGAATGATACAACACACAACTGTTTAATGATTACCCACTAAAGCAGATGTTAGTATATGCAGCGGAGGTCATGAGGGGGCATGAAACATGACTATGAAATAGGTTACTGCAGTGTGGGTGGGAAAAAGAGAGAAAGAGAATAAGAAAGGGGGAAACGAGAGATGGAATGAATGAAACAGAAAAGCCAAACGGCAGCCGAGTGTGGTGAGTCATATATCCACACAAATGCAGCGGGAGAGACATGAACAGGGGATTAGGACAAGGTGAGTAAAAAGGAGAGAGAGACAGAGGATAGTGGGAGGATGGTAGTTGTTAGGGGTAGGGATAGAGGGGAAAAAAGCTGGAGTCTTTAAAAAGTGCAGTAAACAGTTTCCCTCTGTGGCACATTTATATCCTACTTGCTCATCTTTAGAACAATTCAATAGTTTGGGATGTTATAGAATAGCAGTGAAAAGCTGCAGCTACAGTATACACACACACATATATATATATATATATATATATATGTATATGTATATATATGTATATATATTCACACACATGCTGGTCCTCATTGCAGACTTTTACATGACCTATAGAGGAAAGTTAATGGTTCGTCAAGGTTTTAATGCTTTTAATGCTTTGTCCTGTATTCTTGAGATGTTATACTTTTAAACCTGTGCTGTAGCGCTGCAGGAGTTCAACTCAAGTGCTTGTAAGTGACTACAGGCAGCACAAGATTAAGCCAAATGGACTTGTTCTGATAATTAGCCATTATATACTCTAAACACCCAGCCATAAAGGAAAAGTTTTATCCCTATGCTAAAGGTCATAATAGAATGCATGGAGTTGAAAGAACACCCTTTGATGCAAAAGCATTGCTTGTTCCTGGATTCAATAAAGCTGTTGGAAACAGAACCTATTCCTGTCCATTTCAAGCACCTCTTTGTGGAGCTCAGCATGTTTGCAATTAGCCTGCAGGGGGGGAAGAGCGCAACTTTAAGATGCAAGGTGTGACACAGTCAAGATGTTCTTTATGTGAAGACCAAGCACATGGCTTCAGGGTTGACTCCTAATTTGTTTTCTGAATGATTCTGTAATCAACTTTGGAAGGTTTGGCCACTTATTTGGACAAATGTTGTCTCTCTCATTCTCTCTCTCCCTCCTAGTGATCGTGACTATACTTACAAAAGCTCTCATCTGGGGAAGTTGGTTGCTCTTCATGTGCAGACACCCTGGTTGCCAGGGAAACCAGTCTAAAGTTGTGAACAAACGGCAGCGCAGGACTCTGCAGTGCAGCAGAAAAACAGCAGCGCCAGCCTGTAGTTGGAGAGACGGCACACACAGCAGCACTCATCACGATACTCACAGTCGCATATTCTCCAAACTCGGTGTCTCTTTAAACATCTCTCGTGCTGGCGCGTGGGAGGATTTTGCTGGCGCCGAGTTTGTTAACATCAACAAGTCACATGGATAGCAAAAGGACGGGAAACTCTCAGAACAAACAGTAAATATCCTACATTTTCTCCATAAACAGCAAGAAAATAAAGGGAGAAGAAATCTATACAAGGAGTATGGACCTGAGGGGTTGGGGGTGCAATGGTAGACCATGCATGTTTCTAGAGATATGAGTGTTGGGCTGATCACAAAGAGTCAAACTGCCACAAGTGTGATGATGTTTATGAATCTGGGTGCCTGATTCAGGAATACCACCTTGAGGGGCAGCTCCCGGGTAGACTGGCTGAAACTTCAGTTGGCTTTTGAAGGGTTGGCGTTAGCCCAACCGTAATGGTGTGTGGCTTTATTCTCTTGAATAGAAAAGACTCTGGGCTGATACCAGCCCACTAGAAGGGGTCAACCGCAATTAGCTTAAGGTTGCCGTGTAACCACGCAGCTCAGATCATGACAGAGAATTCTGAGCAGGGCTATTTCCATCGGATTCTTGCTTTCAGTTAAGACACTGGATTGTGAATGGAACCCTGGTCACTTACTGGCATTGGATCCACATCTGGTTGGGAAACTCATTTCAGAATGCAGCAGAAGAGTGATGCCCCAAGTCATAGACAATATTTACTGGAATGCCATGGAGATGTGCTGCTGCTCTAGGAAATTATTTTACTCGTAGGACACCAGTGCAACACAGAAGGGAAAGACAGGAGAAGGCTCAGACTTCTTTGCCACAATAAAACTGACAGAGAAATAAGAGTGAGGAGTTGAAACCAGTCAAATTAAAGGAACCAGTGGGTTTGTCTGGGTTTCTGTCTTTTAGATGACTTTGAATTCCTTTATGGTTTGTCAAGCAGACATTGCGCACATGGAGGCCTTGTTCCTCCGTGACTTTGGAAAAGAGGCTGCCATCAACGCTTAACCAGCTAAATGGTTCTGCATGTTTTGGAAACAAAGGGTTCAGCGAATCCAGGAACAAGGCTGGTGCATTAGCAAGGCCATAAGGCACTTTTAAATCACGTCCAATCACTGATCATGTCTATTGGTCTTCAACATTCATGGCTGACCATGATGAGATGGTAGAGTTTTTTATCAAGAAGGTGGCAATCATCTCCTGGTAATCATTTCAGGGTCATCAAAGTTTCTTGACTTTCTTCTATATAAAGTGGAGCCCTGATTGAGGATTGCAGTTGCACAATGTGGCCTTAACAGTGATGAAATCTTCCTGATGGTGGTCGTAAACTATAAACCCAGCCAGGTGCCCCTTGCAGAACTGTCAGATTCTGCAGTCAGATGGAAGAGATGAGGCACATGTGGTGACAGGAAGAACCCCACAAAGTGGTGCCAGTGGACCAATCTATGTACAAAACCAAGGGATTCTCACGATGACGAGTTGACAAGTTGAAGTCAGGAGCAAGAACTGAATAGACTGATTCAAAGATGATTGCTGGAGACGTGCACACAAGATTCAGACGATGGAGTGCGGCTGAAACTGGCAGACTGCCCCGATGGCTCTGACGTGCATGGATGCGCCGGTCAATATGTGAAGACAACCTCCACTTAACAAGCCACCGGTTCATTTTTTATACACGCAGCCTGGCCTTGCATATGAAGGAATCATGTAGAGTCACACAGGGGAGATGTGCTTCTCAGATCTATGGCACCGTTGGCAACTGTCCGGCTTTCCTTTCCAAGCATTGGTATGTAGGGGCCTATTGCCAATCCCACTATAGGTGGGACTTCACTGCTGTTTCCAGGATGAGTACAGTACTCAGTTGTGAAAGTGGACAACTGGGCATAAAACACATGCTGGGTCATCACTGTGGGGCTCAGAGACCCTCGCAGTGAGATCTGATAAAGGTGTCCTGGGGGCCTCAGTGGACGAGGCTAAGTAAGTGAGGAGATGAGGTTGAGATTCTGTCCCCACCACAGAACGACTGGTGCTCCCTGAGGACAGCATGTTGTGAGTCCGCACCTGTGCCAGAATTTTGTTTTCATCCTGGCGAGATAATCACCGGCAGATGACTTGGCGCAATCATCCGGTAACAGGTGTAACATATTTATACTTATTTTAATGAAAAAACCTCTGAGGCTTTGCTTGTCGAAGTTGGGGGGGGGGGGGGGTTGAAATGGAATGAGAAAAAAACAGCAAAAATGATCTGCCCAGTCGGTCTTGCGTCCGTGACGATCGTCCCTGTTATGAACCAGCGGATCTAAAAATACGTCAGTTGCAGCTTTCAAAAATCAAGAAGCTAAAAACTCAAAGCCTCCTCCTCCTAATTTCTTCCCTGCCACTGTGCGTGCGTGCGTGCGTGCGTGTGTGTGTGTGTGTGCATTGTATTTGCTGTTATAATGCTGACGGGCAGAATGGGAGCAGGAAGAGTTTTAGAAAGCGAGAGGGGAAAGGAGTGACGGAGAGGATGAGACGGGGAGAGAAAGCAGGGAGGCTGTCAGTCAGGGCTCCGAAACTTATCATTTACAAAAAGGCAGGAAAGACTAAAAAAGGGAAGGTATACGTGTCAGTTTGTGCGGGGGGGGTGGGGGGGAAATGAAATTAAATAACCAGCAAACATTGTTGCATCTAAATTAAGTCTATTTGTCAGCAAATGCCAGTCATTGTGTCTGGCTCGTGGCATTTCTGTTATGAGGAGGGCTGCCTTGCATATTTTAAGCAAGATTGATGTTGTTTGCGGTGATGGAGATGCATGAGCTTGTGAACGGCGTTGTCTGCATGGGCTGGAAAGTTTATTTCCCACCGCCTTTGCACAATTGTGCAGGTCAAGAAAATGAAAAACTGCATGCTCGAGGAGATGAGAACTCTCTCCAGCTGGCTTTAATAACTTTGGCGTGTGCTTTGATTAATGGATGAGGAGCGTTGGACACTTCTCAGTGTTGTTCATTAAAACACACACAGCTACCATATTATGCCCCGGGCTATGTTGTTTACTCACATCCTACTCAAGGTGACCAATCATGCACGTAGCTGCTGAGCTGTGTTGCTACCGTTAGCAACTTTCAGTTTCTCGCCAAAGGTGGCCTGTGGCCTGAGAAAGGACTGAGCATCTGTCCTTGACCTTTCCTTGCATATTAACATCTTCCCCTTCTATTAAGGACAGGAAAATGAGATGGAGGCAGCAGCACGTTGTTAGAAAGGTTGAGGTGTGGGTGGGTGTGAAATCTGTGAGAGAATCTGTGTGCATGTGTGTGTGTGTGTGTCCTGCTGATCAGAAATGTTCGCTCTGTAGGAGTCCAAAGTGAACAGCGTTGCCTTCAGGAGCAGATTAATATATTCGGCTGATGAGTTCTGCACAGTAAAGTGTTCCCTCCAACGTGCTCCTGTGAGCTCTCCCAGCCGGCTACATAAATAAACGGTCTCAGGGCTCCCGTGACTCTTCCATCCAGACCCTGAATATTTTATAGTGTTTTCTTTGGGGGGTGCAAAATGTTAATCGAATCATCAACAGTTTTAGAACAATACGTAATGAACATTAAAGCAAATTTAAAGGAAAGAAAATGGCTGGATGTTGGCCATGGGCTGTTTATATGTATTTATAAATGTATACAGTGGAGTGTGTGTGTGTGTGTGTGTGTGTGTGTGTGTGTGTGTTTGTTTCTGTATGCTTTTATATTCATAGCATTGACTCTAATCCTTCAGTCAGCTAGCAACATGCCTGCTAGCCTATTGTTGGATGTGACAATTCCAGGGGGATCGTTATAGGGTGATTCAAATAATAATAACTTTTGGTCATAACTGCACCACTTTCCTTTTTTTTTTTTTTAAATTCGGTGCCGCAGCAGTTCAAAAGCCATGCCCCTGCAGTGATATGCCACTTTTAGCATCCCAGTCACTGCTGAGCCACAGCAAGCCCCACTTGACAGAGCTGCCGCCGTCTTCCTGTATCGTAATCATCATCTGTTAGCAGCAGCTTGTTGAGACGCTGCTCCAGAGATCTGCATTTCCTCCAGCTCTGCACCCAATGCGAGGCACAATTACCTCCGTAGTTTGTACCACGCCCTCGATCCTGTGCTGCAGCACGAGTGATGCTGCCATCTCAGGTACTTGTTCTGCTGACACAAACTCTCCTGTGGCTGTGTTGGTACAAGGTTTCTGTGGAGTTGCGTGTCTCCCACACCTGCTCACTCGGCATCTCAGATGCTGCTGTCTTGCTTAGATCTCTGGATCACTGGTCTCTGGCCTTGCAGTTGTTCTTTTCAAACATGCACATGTGACACAAAACTACTCATAAATATAGATCATCTACTTCAGCCAACATAACCTCCTAAATTGCAGAGCTAAAATTTTACCAGGACAAATGTGGAGACAGTTCCTCGAAGCAAGGTACACTTTGTCATTTTACAACAGCCTCTGAAGCATTGGCCATGTCATTGGCCTGGTTTTCAGGCTAATTCTAACAAGCTGAAGCGGCGTTTCCCACAGGAATCTGGTCAGATCACAGATTTAGCCTCTCCGGCACACTGTGTGATTCACTGAGCGGGAGCTGTTACAGTGCCTTAGTGTGTATATCCCAGCATTTTACAACCAAATTGAGGTTTATTTGCTTTGAGCGCAATGAGGCCACATAAAAGAGGGGGAGCTAGAGGTGGGCTTTGATGCCCGTAACTTACCTATAGCTTGCTATTTTCTAAAATACAGATTCGTCTTTGGATTAATTTCATTTATAATACCAAAAACTAGTCCCCTGTGTGTCATTTTGGGCATTTACTCTCTGTCATGAATGCAGAACTTCCCTGGTGGGTGTGTTCTCCGCTAATAGATGTGTGCTATTTGGTCACAGTGGTTTTATTATCATTTTAGGAAATAACAAAATCGCTCACCTTGACAGAAGCTCTGAAGGAAGTTTCTTGCTTTCAAAAACGGCATTGGAATGACTGTAAAGACCGACAACTTCACACATCTTTGGTAAAGGCTGAAAACGAGGAGCCGGCAAAAACGAACTAACAGGCAGGTTTGTGGTAAACTAATGACAGTGTCGCTCGGTCGTTTCTCAATCAGCATCCATGTCTTATTTTGAACTCATTGCTCCTTTCTAATTCATGCACAGACACATAAGTAAGCATATGCTGGCATGGTTTTGATGTTTTGCTATTTATTATCAAGTTAATGAGCCTTTGATAACATCAGCGCTGACGATCTGGGCTGTCAGGAAAACTTAAGGGATTAGATTCTTCATTTAGGCGCCCCAACCACATCTGTACAGACGCCCCCCACCCCCCCTCACAGACACACACACACAATTTCCTGCAATGATTCTACTTCTGCTCTGCGACGGATTGATGCTTTGGAGATACAATAATAGCGCGCAGGCGTTTGAATGAATCCTGAGATGGCAGCAAGCTCGGCATCCCCAAATCCCCATCCACTGCACCATGTCGCTTTGTCACAGCGTAATCCTCACTTAGTCCGTGAGAGGCCACAAAGATTCAGGCGGAAGGAGACGGGAGAGAAAGACAACAAATCAAACATATTTAACATATATACTGTGTTGGCAGCAGAGGTTAAATGAAGAGTGGAGAATTTAAAGGAGGTGAGCTGTTGCTGAGAGGGAGTCACTTCAAGAAAACAGCCTGAAGGAAAGGCTATGACTCAGCTGCATCGGCAATTAGGACAAGGTGCAATTCTTAGACAGAATCCAAATTAAGGAAAGGCATTTAGAAAGTGTGTGTCAGACAGAGAGGCAGAAACAGTGTGTGTGGATAGAACAGGAGGTATGAGGGAAGGAGATAAAATGAATGAAAGAATAGGAGACTGAGGCAATTAGCTCATTTGATTTGACAGAACTGTACCGGAGTGTTTAGAAGAGATAAGGTAGTTTGCCGTGCAGGCGGAGGAAAATAGCTGCAACTCTGCGTTTAGCCCTATTAATACCACAAAAGCGCTACAGATCACGCTTGTTTTCACTTCCAAGCGGATACTGTACAAGCAGGTGCACATCTGCTCCGACAAACGGATGACAGATACCCTGCACAACACAACTGGCAGTGAAAGGAAAACACATTTGTGCCACTTTCGAATGGCCAATTATCCCCAATAATCCATGTGTGCTATTTATCGACATACCAGCAGTTTACAAGAGCCCATTTGCTTTTGAGATAAGAAGAACTGGAGAGAGTAGCAAGCTATGTGACACCTGATCATTTGGGACGGAGCAGTCGATCACCACAGCCCCAGAGCACACATCCAAGACCATTCCGATATATCTTCAAGGCCTGCTTTTTAAATTTGACCCATCTTAAAACTGTGGGAATTTAATGCTAAAAAAATCTGTCAAGCCCCATTTGACGCGTATATCAATGTAGCATGTGGCTTTTATTTCTCCACACATCTCGTCACACAGACAGACAGACAGGCAGGCAGGCAGGCAGACAGACAGACAGACAGAGAGGCAGACAGACAGACAGGCAGACAGGCAGACAGACAGGCAGACAGACAGACAGGCTGCATAAGCAACTTCCATACAGACATGGCTCGTTTGGTCCACTGCAGCAATAGTGCTAATTATAATATTGATGATTTACAGGCAAGCAAAGCAGACTGAAATATTTCTTGGCCAAATGTGGCCAAAATGATATTGTCGGTTAAACTGAGTGACTGGCCAAGTCACTAAATTGAATATGTGCAATGAGTTTATGTTTCACAGAAAACGTGGCCAGTTTTGACTGATGAGACAGTTAATAACTAAGGTGATGGTGATATTTGAGCCTGATAATAGATCGTTTGACTTTGGTTTCCTTATTTACCATTTTTAAATCAAGATCAGCTTGGGAAAGCAAAATGTTGCAGCCCCTGATAGATTTTTTTTTCTCTTGCATCAATCTTGCTGGCTAAGATATCTGTAATTTTACAGCCGTAAGCAGTATTTTCCTCCTGGGATTTTCTCTTTTTATTGCACTCGGCTCTGGACTCCGGCTCATTTTTATGTGTCCCCCACTGTTCATTTTGTTGCCACAGCACTGTCTGCTCATGCACTGACTAAACATTTTGTTGATGTGTGAGTGCCTGTGACCAATCGGCTGCTGGCGGCAGGAGACATTTTACTGTATTACTTTAAAAAGCAAAATGAAGTCTGCTGATTTAAATCTGTTACTTCTGGTTTATTGTACCGACCTGTGGAGAATAACTATTTTCATATACTTGTAAGAGCAAATAAAGTAAAATTAAACATGCTAAATTCATTCTTTTGGTTGATCTATTATGTCAGAGGCTAAAGCGACATAAATGTTAGTTCTGAGGAAACTGGCAGGACGTCGGTGGTGAGTGTGAGCTGACACACCATAAACTGCATCTCTGTGGGTACATAAAACCAGCATCAGACCTCAGGAAGTTGTTTCTTTGTTTTGCTACTCCTGATCAAAAATTTAACCAAACAGGTTTTAAATCCATTCAGTGGTATTTGGTATTAAAAACAGTTATAGCAGTTTAACTCGTGCATCATTTTTCCCACCTCTTTAGTGTTTCTGGCTCGTTCTAGTCAGCAAATAGTCCAGTTCAGCTCTCTTTGGTATGGCTGCTTATCAGAAGTCCTCTACAATAAATACAGACCCCTCGTAAGTCACAGTAAGCTCCCTATTCATGCCGACCCTTGTCTATCACAATTTCCTCAACAGCGTATCACCACTGTGCTGAAATGCAGGGGAACCATAGCAACTGCAAGGCCATGAATGTTATTGCTGGGGTCAATTCAGCAAAATAGAAAAGGAAACGGAAGTCAAATGTTTAAAAAGCATCTCTTTAGCTGCCGAACTATTGAGGAATCTATGTGCACAAACCAGCTCAGTGTAAGAAACCTCCACTAAAGTGCTTGTTTATCTCTCTCTTTCTCTTGCACGGCTCCACATATCTGGTTATAACAGTGGTTAGGCCACGGTTAAATTCTTTCCAATTCAAAATTCCTTTAAAATCCTTTTAAATTGTCAGACAGATCAGATTCCGCCAGTCCTTCTGTGATTAACAGCCATTTTTTTTACTGTTTATTACCAGGCTATGGTCATCACCGTGAAACATGATCGAATCACTTGGCTGTAGATAGCTGCATTACAGTGCCTGACATTAAGGTCCCGACAAAATAACATGCAGAAGCATAAAAACTGAGACTCGGGAGTAAAAAAGTATCTTCAGACCAACTGAAAGAACTGACAGTAAGAGAGTATGAATAACTCTGCCTTGTGTCTTTTTAACACAAGAGAATATTTGAATCAAGGGCAGTTTGAGTGACTTTACATTTTGGCCTGTGGTCATGACTTCATTTCCTTTTAATTGCAAAGCGATTAGTTGCTTTGTATGTTCTTTCTCCTGCAGGTTTAATAAATAAATTAAGTGCAGCAGCCCTCAGTGCTTGAGTGTGTCCCTGGGTGTGATACACAAGTCAGGCAGTATGTGTTTAAGCCTTGCACAACTCCACCCAGTCTGTTCTAGCACACAATGATGGTGACACAAAACACTTAAACACACACACACACACACACACAGTTCACAGGTGACGTATAGCAGCTACAGCTCACAGGTAAACAAGAGACAAATTCTCCATAATTCCATCAATTTTTGTAGCATCACAATAGAGTCAAGCCAGCTTCGGGATTTTATGCCACTAGATCCGACTAAAGAGAAGCCCTTTGAGAAAAATGTTGTGCTGTAGTTGCAGCTGGTGACATTATCAAAAATGAACTATGAGTTAATTAAGAATTGTTCTTTCCTCCAGCTGAAGTAATCACCGTCAAACAATGGAGATAAATGCACCTGATTTCAGATTGACAAAATGCTTCAGTGAGACGGCAACAGTCTTCCATTATTATTTTCTCTGTTGTAACAACGATGGTATGAACAAATGGTTATAATTCACCCTATTATTGCTGTTATTGCCTATTTTTGCTGTTTTTTTTTATACAATTATACAGACTGGAATCAGCTATCGCTAGCTTTACTCTTGTCAGAACTCACATGTCATTTCTAGTTACAGCTGAACTATTATGCACAACTACATTTGACCCTGCAAGGTTGCGTAACATCGTTCCCTTTGTTTTATTTGAAAATGTACTTTACGGCCCACATTCATTCCATCGTGTGGCTTCGATAATTTCATTTCTATGTGAAGCAGACAGAGTCTTAACTAAAGGTAATATTGGACATATCGGCACAAGGCAGATGTATAGACCGAGAGCCCAAGAGCTTGGTCAGGTATAAGCTGACTAATCAAGCGTCAAGAGGGATTAGAGTTTAGTAGAGGTCATTCAGCACTTCTCAGACGACCACGGATCATTTCATATGATCCCTTTGTGGTCATGAAAAGGCATCAGTCAGTGGAGGAAGTGTGACGGAGGTGCTGTGGCCCGCCAGGCGGCCAACACCTCATACAGAACTCATTAACAGATAGGGATCTTGAGGCTCAAGGACTTGTTCCAAACAAACCCTTAACCGCACAGAAGTCACAGAGTCTTATCCGAGCCCCTTCCCCGTTGTCTCTCTGCTGATCCTATCAACTTTGAATAAGATGAGCCAAATGGAGTGTGTTAGCCATTCTTTTCACCCCTTCCATCTCTTGCCAATGCAGAGAGGAAAAGCTGGTGAGCTTTGGACCAAGTACTCTAGAAAAAAGGAAAAAAAAAGATGCTTCACATCTTTGCCCTCAGATTTATCAGTAACACAATGCCCACAAATCAAAAAAAAAAGACCAAAAAAAGGTGGGTATTAGAGAGCGTGTGCCAAGCCTAAGCTAGTGTCAAAAGAGATAACATGAGGAAGAAAAGAAGAAAAAAGATAAGGAGCAAGAAGGACAAAGAAGGAGGAGGCTACTGTCTTAAAATACAGCAAATTATAATGAAAAGGTTTCCGCAAATGGTTTTAAGTCAATTATTGCATGATGAAAGGGGGAGACTGAGCGGCAGAGACGGCAGCAGTTCTAAAAAAGACATATTCACAGCTTATTAGCGACAACAATTTCAAAGAAAAAGGCCAACTTGGTTCTGCAGATAAGACAAAAGCCACCCACGAGAAAATATTCACATTAACCCTATTCATGTTTTTAAGGAACATCTTTTGTCTGAGCCCTTGTTTTCAGCACTGAACGCAGCTGTTATTCCAGCCCGCATCCTCATCGACCCCCCCCCCCGTCACCGGGACAACAAAATTCATTTCATTCCCCATTAAAGAGTGTATTCATTTGAGGGCATCTTGACTCATTAACGACAGACAGCAGGAAGAGGAGAAGAAAAAAAGTAGTTTGAGCAGATTTTCCGCATGTTGCTGGGTATCTGGCACATGAAAAGGCCCGCGCTCAACTGAGGGAAATAACAAGAGCTCCGCTCCTTCTCTACCCACACATAGTTGAACATCTAAGAAGCCTCGGATCGGTCAAAGTAAAAGGGAGGCCATTGCATTCCGGCAGTGCATGAGCTTCCAGCAGTGTGCTGCTCTCACACATTAAAGACAATGTAGAAGTACTTGACATGTTGATAAGAGTTCCATCTGTTTGGTGAAACCCAACGGCGCTCACACCCTCCCAGGCGCTGGGAAAAACAAAAAAGTCAGACCCTAGGAAACAAGTGAATCGGATTATTTGGCTGGGTCGGCAATGTTTGCCACATTGTGTTATACAATGACATCAGGTGCCCGCCGAGGTGTCGCACGTGAACACGATTGGCGACCAGCTGTCGTGGCTTTCTGACATCGCGGCCGTTCTGTTATCGGAATTATTCTGCACCTTTAATGTGTGCAACAACAGCAGCATGAATTCCAAGAGCAGGAGCCCATGTTTAATGTATCAGTGCAGTTTATTGTGAATTAAAGCCAAAACTCTTCAAATAGGAGCTTCATCGCCACCAAATGTGAACCACCCGTCCTGCAAAGTGACCCCGTAGGGTTCGTGACTTGTGTCTATGATCACAGAGCTTCATTGTTACAAAAATTGATTTCAAAATTCAATCATTTCAAAAAGTGTTTATTTTGTTCTTTGAAGTTTTTAGGTGGAGACTGTTCGGTGTCAACACTCACAGTAGCTGTCTTTAATTATCATTTTATTCTGCACTTTTCTATTGGATTGCCACAAATATCCCAACTATAGCAGAAGGAAACAACTGCCAGGTGGATTCAAGTCTCTGCTTGGTTGTAGAAGACTATTTAGTCTAGAATGATGCTTTTTATACTGGCGTGTGCATGTTTGTTTTTTAAACATGATTTTTATCGATTCAGGTAAATCTAAATCCCCCAAACTCTGCCCACTGTTACATACTGACCATCCCCATTCGGCTTTACTGCACCTCTTGTAGACATTCAACATTGACAGATTGTCACTGGATTCACCCACTAACGTCGCCTTGTCTCCACATAACCTAGATGTATAATATGGTATAAATGCGCGCTCTGCGTAGCAAATATACTATGATATATATCACATAAAATCAAAATAGGGACTGGTGGATGGTTGAAAGAGCAGCTGCAGAGTACTGCATATTTGGTCTTTCAGTCACCACATTAGGCACACTTATTTATCAGAGCTGACCTTTAAGCTGACATGACATCAATATAATTCAAATTGATTAGAAAAGCATGAACACATACAGCAAAAAAAGAGTAAAAATCTTACTCTCCCCCGGTCGTTGTTAAATAAGATGCTTCATCTACATACTGAAAGTACTTGCACTGCTTTTGTATGACCATTTTGTGCTCATATCAAGGTGAATGGGCACCAATGATTTTCTTGTTAAAAAAAAAAAGACACAATGCACATATGTTTTTTTACTTGATAAATATCAGATCCTAGTGGGAATTATAAACTGCAGAGAAGCATGTCAGAAAGAAAGAAACCCACAAAGTCTACAACAGTGGGATACATGTATTTTTTTTCCTCTTCACAGTCACTGAGAAATCAATGTTAAAAACTAAGCTGAGGCATCAAAGACCAACAGCCTATCTGACCTGCATAGAGCCCCACTGTGAGGTATAATGCAGCATTGTATGCCAGTTACTTAAAGACCCATTCATGCAGACACCATGTAAATGCATAGGACCGTATACGGGGTGTTTGTGATACAATTTACAATGCTGCCTTCAGCCTTTACCATTAAACAAGACACAAATGGGAGAGAAAGGTATTAGAGATGAGGCGACAAAAAAGAAAAGAAAAACAAAAAACAAAGCCATCAGATCAAACTGGTTTTGATTAAAGAAATACAAACCAAAGGTTTTTATTTTTCATAGCTTCCTTTGTCTCTCCATAAAAATAGTGCTGCTGAAAATCAATTGTTAAAGAAAAAGGGGAAAAAAAAACCCAATGTCATTTTCAGTGTTGTCCAAGGAACATCCCGAGAATCAGACATTCATTTCCCCTCTGTTAAATCCATGTTCTGTTTTGTTTTCCTTCCTGTTTGAGCAGAACGGTCAGCAAAGCCCTGTATCGCTGCACTACATGTCTGTTCATTGGAGAACTTAACATCAGAAGGAGCCCTTGCAGAAACAAGTCAGGCAACTGCTGTAATGCATTATGAAATTAGCCCTAAACACTACACAAGCCAGTTAAAAGAAGCACAAAACTTAACAGAAAATAACTTTTTTTTTTTTTTTTTTAGCAAAATGCAGCCAATGATCGAACAGCAACAGTTATTAGACTCTGCTTCAGCTTTGCCAGTTAAAACAACAGAGAACCAATGTGCACACTAAATAAACATGTTCATATACGCTACAAACTAAGAAGCACTGGCACTGTTAAATACAGTAAATGCAGCCTTTCTCCAGTGAATTGAGGGTTAAACCGTAGCTGCAGAGATCCACTGCAGTCCAAAAAGCATTTGGCTGATAGCTACTGAACGGCACGTTCTACCTGTGCCATTACAATACTATCCTTTCACAAATAACTGCATTTCTATACATTTAGACTCCGCTTTTTTGTGATCCTTAATCTGGAAATACCATTTTATTGCATATCATATTTGGCACGATAAAAACTGGAGCTTATATTAGGGTCTGTATTTAGAAACTGGTGAATGTATAAAGACTTTTTTTTACTGCATCATAAATATGGTCAAAAGTAAAGAAAATAAACTGAAGGCCTCCTTCTACGATAACGATACAACTTTCTATAATCAGTCACAAAAGCAATAATCTATCTTTTGTATCCTTTTTTAAATAGAAGTCACCAGTTATTAGAAAATAGTTTCAAATTACTTTCTTTTCTAATATAATCTGCATGTCTGACCACTGCCTGGCAATAGTTTCACCGATATATCTTTTTTATATTTATATACTTATGTATAGGCATGTACAAGAAACAAAATTGTCTGTTTGTTTTGCACATCTGTACAAAAAGTCACCATTTTGTTCTTTGTGCATTCTATTGCATGGAGCCATGGACAGATGGTCGGAAAGGAAATGCTGTGGCTGAGTCACTGATAGATCCCTTGGGAGCGTCACTCAGATTTGGGTTTCTTGAACCTTCTCTTTGCCATGAGTGGTCTTAATCATGTAGGGATCTCCAATGGTGCTGATATGGCTGTGATGTTGTCTGACTGAGCGATGAAGAAAGTTGTTCTGGGTCCAGTGAGCTCCATAGCCTCCCTGCCGGGAAGAGGAGGACACGTACCCAGGCTTAAAGGTGTTGCTGTTGTGTTCCACTAAGGTAGGCAGTACCAATCCTGTGTCATCTGAGCCGCTAGATCCCGATGTGGGCGGTGGGACAGGAGGAACTTCTTCCTCCATTTGAATGATTTCTATGGTCCTGGCTGCTGCCACAGTGCTCCTCTGTTGGTGTCTCTTACGCAGCTTGTAGAATGCTATCAACATGGCAGCTGCCAGTAAGGTAACAGCGACAAAACATCCAATGATGATTTTGGTGGTTTTCATCACCTCGTCCAGGCTAGCAGCTGGCCCGATCGGGACCCTGGCAGTTGGAACTGACACTTGCTTTGGAGTCTGTGTGTTCTGAAATAGCACAGTAGGTGTGGATATGAAAACAGGCTGAAAGACAGAGGGCGAAGCAGGGACAGTAGGTTTAGGTTTAGGGGTCTCCTCTACCGTTGGTTCCAAGACCTCCACTGTCACGGTGGTAAAATAAGACAAATTAGATGTGTTTAGTTCGGCATTGCTGACGTTCAGGTAGGCTGAGGCGTTTGAATTCCCTGCCATGTTGCTCACCATGCAGGTGTAGATCCCTGTGTCAGACAGGAGAACATTTGAGAAGTTTAGTGTGCCGTCATTGAGGACCGATATCCGTGGATGATCCGAGCCGTGAGTCAGAACAGTTCCATTTGGGAGAAGCCATCGGACTGAGCTCATGGCGGCTGTGCGACACTTCAGTTCTGCCACCCGAGCTGCAGAGATGTTCAGGTCTCGAGGGGCGTCGAGTATGAACGGCGCAGAGCACTGAAAGGTGGTTTGATCAACCTCCACCAAGAAACGTCCTCTCATATGGATCGGGGTGTGGCAGCGTCCGCAGCAGGTGGAATTTGTGGGAATGTATTCTCGGAGCCACCAGGCGAGCCACACCACGTCGCAGTCACATCGCCACGGGTTGTGATGAAGGTGCAACTCCACCAGGTACTGCAGTGGGGTAAAGAGATTGTGGGGCAGGGAAGATAGGTTATTGTGGGCCAAATTCAGCTCCACCAGGGCTGTTATGTCGTCAAACGCATTCCTCTCGATGGTAGTAATGACAGAGTTCATAATCCACAGTTTACGTAAATTTTTAAGCCCACGGAATGCTCCAGGCTTCAGTTCTGGGAAAACATTCTCTGATATTTCCAACTCCTCCAATCCCACCAGTGGTGACAGATGAGGAAACTCTTGAAGGTTGCACATCCCCAAGTTAAGATACTTGAGGTTTTGAAGGCCTTCGAACGCCCCGTCAGAGATGTACTCCAACTTCCTCAGTTCTCCCAGGTCCAGTCTCATCAGCGAGGGGACGCGGTTGAAGGCATAGGAAGGAATGCTCTCAATGGGGTTGTTTCGAAGCCACAGTTCTCTCAACTTTGACATGGACTCAAAAGCTCCACTCGGTATTACTGTCAGCCTGTTGTCAAACAGCTCCAAAGTGTTGAGGCTGGTCAGGCCGTTGAAGGCCCCAACCTCAATCTGCCTGATAACATTTCTGCCTAGCTGCAGTACTTCCAGGTGATGCAGGTGCCTAAATGTATCGGCCTGTATGGTCTCTATGCTGTTTTCCATCAAGTTCAGGTACCTGGTGTTATTAGGAATGTTAGGAGGCACCCTGTTCAGTCCCCTGCGGGTACACACCACCTTACTGACCTGGTTAGTGCAGGAACACACAGCCGGACAGTTCTGCGGGTTTACTGAACCCGATGCAGGGCCCAAAGACTGGCACATACTGAGAGCAGGCACCATGAGGGAGAGCACGGCAATCAGGGCTGTGTTCCAGGTAGGCTGCACACTAACCTGGCCCAGAGGACTCATGGTGCGGAGGGCTCATTATTCTGCATGGTGGGGGGACAGGACAGGACAGACCACCTTAGCCTGGCTGGAGCGCCTCAAGGCTCCCAAGTTCCATCGACAGCACAGGGAAATGCTACGTTGTAATAGATGAGGGAAAAGGAAGGAGTAAAAAAATAAGAGGGAAAGACAGAGAAAGAGAGAGATTAATACAAGAAAAGTAGGCGAGGGGGGTGAAAGCAGTGCAGCAATAGAGCAAAAAGCTTGCACAGCAGTGTCAGTGACTTACCTCATCAGTTTAAAACTTGTCCTTTTAGCATCCTTCCAAATTTTGAAAGCAACAGACACATTTCATCTTCATTTGGCGTCTCCATCAAGGACACGATTTCAAGATTCGTGAGCTCCTGTTAAGCATCTCCTACAAATTGTAAGGTGGCCCTCGATTAACCAAGGGAACAAAATGGCTCCTGGTATTAAAAACTGGGTGCACCATAAAAAGCCCTCACAGACAGAGGTAAGGCCATGAAGGCTGAGCAAGTCCCTGCATCACTCCTGCCCCCACTAACTGCCCCTGCCAAGCTGCAGACTCCACAGTAGAGCTCCACTGCTGATAAATCATGATGATCCATTACGCAGATAAATGTGGCAATGAAGAAGAGGAAAAAGTAACCAAGTGAAGAAAAATTGTTCAAAAAGAAATGAAAAAAAAAAAACCTTTCTGATGCTCTGACGATGCATATGTTGTCTCATCGGCTGGTCGCCTGTTTGGTGGCGTGAGCTCCCTTACTGTGACTTTGCCAAGGGCTAGTCGGTCACTGATTAGCCCCGTTGTGACAGAGACTGTGACACAGAAAAAAGGCTACGGAACTCCCGGCAGAGTCAAATGCCGCCTCTCCTCCTCTCCTGCGCTCCTCTTCTTTTCTTCCAGTGTTTGACTGGCCCTGGTCAGAGCAGCTGCATGCTGCCGTGTGCACAGTTAGCAGTAATCCGTCTATTTCTCCTGGGTGGGGGTGGGGTGGAGAAGGGGATGCGCTGCGCTGTTGGAGCTTCGCAAAAGGCTGTCAGAAGAGAGAGAGAGAGAGAGCTCTTGTCCTCTTCTGCAATGAGGGGAAAAAAAGAGATGCTGATGCTGAGAGGAGGAGTGTGGTAAGCGAGCTCCGTATACTCATCCCAATAAAATCAAAATCAGCGGTGGCGAGGATTCTTCTTTCCACTCACAATTTCTCCCTCCAGCTGTCTCCTGCAGGGTTCTCGCTCGTGTTTTTTTGGTAGTTGTCCTCCAGCGCTGAGGTAGTAAGTTGTAGCAGTGAGCCATGTGTGTGGCTGTCAGACTTGCCACTGGTTGGGTGACTACTGCAGTAGCCGGTGTGAAACAGAGGGAGAGATGGAAAAAGAGACAGAAAGAGAGAGAGATAGTGAGGCAGAGAGGGGGAGAGAGAGGAAGAGAGCGAGAGGGAGGGAGAGAGTCACTTACAAATCAGGAGCAACAGAAAGATAGAGTGCACAAAGGAGAAAGTGTGTAAGAGACAGCGTGATAGAGAGAAGGAGGCAAGTCGACGCTCAAACAGGCAGCCCACAGTCGCCGGAGCAGCGAGAGTGGCATTTCATTCCTCGTCTTCCCATCTTATTTATTCTCCAATCTATGTCTTTGCTTTATTCCGTCTATTGGTGTTGCAGGCAGCTAAGACGTTCGCTCCCTCCCTTTGTCCTTCAGTGGGAACGTGAATGTACTGCTGACGCACTCCTCTCAGCTGCTCGGCCAGCCTCTGAGCAGTGCATTGGTTTGATGCAGTGTTCCTGTGTATTAACACATTCAACCTCCCCTCCTCCCGTTTGCCTCCTCCACCCTCCCTCCACTGCAACTATCTCCTTCCCTCGTCCGCGCTCTCGCCTTGTTCCTCACGCGCTCCGTCCCTCGCCTCCTTCCTTTACTTTTACGGTCACTCATGTTGCTTTTTTCCAGGTCCCCCACCTCGAGTTCCCCCCCAGCTGTAGGTAAAACTGAAACATTGCATCCGCTGTATAGTCTGGAGTGGTTTTAGCATCTGTCTCCAAGGAAAGGTCCGATCCAATCACTCGATTACTGTTTATTCAAAAAAGATAGACAAAGTTGATTAATGAGTTTATGGTATGCCTAAAGAAGTTTGCTTGAGCGTTCTGTGGGTATGAGGGTTGGGCCAGGTCGTCCGTGACAACACAGAGGTTCAAAACGCTGACTCTGCTTCCCTCTGTGTGCCGGACAGACTTCTCTTCAGGGAGGAGAGCGATGAAAGAGCTTTTGCACACTTATCTCGCACAAAGATGAGAAAGAAAGATGGAGTGATTGAGGGAAAAAGACTTAGTGTGTGTGGGGGGGAGAAGGTGCCAGGCAGGAGGCAATATATTCACGTCCTTGCTGAAATAGGGGGGAAAGGAGCCTATAGATGGAGGACAGAAATGAGATAAATACGTACAGAGAAGACAGATGAAGGAGACCGATGGGGGAACGGACTGCAGGAGCAGAGCAATGCAAAAGAGAGGGTCTGAGAAAGAGTGAGAGGAAGGTGGGGAGGGAGGAGTGTTGATAGTGCTGGATTAAGCATCATTTGAATGCAGGAGAAGGAGTCTCTGCCTCTGGTTAATGACCACATTCTCTCCCTCGTCTCCTCTGCCCCTCCTCTTCTTTGGCTCTGTCACCTGTATTGTGCTGGTTATTAATCTGAAGTTATTATATATATATGTGTGTGTGTGTGTGTGTGTGTGTGTGTGTGTGTTTGTGGAATTGTGCCGCAGCATGTGGTTTATTTTTCACATGCAAACAAATAAATGGAATATTACAAGTAAAGTAAGTAGCTGAAAAACATATTCAATTATTATTTATTAGGAAAGGTCTGTGTATTTGGATTTATATTTTACATTTTAAACACATGATAAATATAGTTAGTTGTGTATTAACTGCAAAAAAAAACCATTACCGTAATTGTGTGTGATATTTGTGAACTGATTGTTGCTTTTTTCACTGCAGGAAGGCAGACAGACCCTTGTGACCCTAACAGGAAAAAGAGGCCAACGACATTCTGACATCATAAAATGCATTTTAAGATAATCAAAGGTGAATTTCAACACTTTCTGTGATTAAAAACAGTAAAATTAGTAGAACTTTAACTATGAATCAAGTGCAGCGTGTAAGCTAGAATTATCCAATGGTCAAGCTAGTGGAGGCGGAGCTGGTCAGCTAATGGATGTCTGCAGTTGATGCAATGTAGATGTAACGTTAATACAATTATGGACATCCATGGAAAGGTCAGTTGGAACGGTGACATATGCACCCACCGTCTCTACATCTCTCTGGCCATTTTATGGGGTTCCAGAGGGCTTTTGTATGAGGAAAGCACAGTCCCGTTGCTCCTTTAAAAACCTCATATGAAGTTTTGTGAGATGATTTATGGCCGTATGAAAAAAAAAAACGTGACATTGTGCGGTAAATCAAGATGACTTTTGCAGAATCACCGTGATCTGACCCGCATGTCACTTCCATAAAATTTGCGCAATAAATTCGGAAACATTCTAGATTTATTGGTTCGGGCACTTCAGATTTAACAATTACGACTCCGGTGGAACTCTTTATGATGGACGCCATGTTTACTTTTCCTGTTTGACAGGAGCTGTCAAAACAAACTTCTTTTTTTTTTAAATGTTGTCAGAATGATGCTTATTGGCCATAGATGGCTTAAACACTAGTGGCAGGTGAGAATACGTGTTGAAGGATGGGTGCCAGGTTTATACCGGGGTGTCTTCTAGTAAACATCTGCAGATTCAAAGCAGTGAGCAGAAATACTCAAGGGTACTATAGAGAGACAATATACCTTCATAGGTGTGTTAATACTAAAACAAAGCAAATGTTAAATACCGATCTTCATGGCCAGTAGTCCATCCTTCCACAGAGAAAGAACTCCAAAGGCTCGACACAGGATTTGTGATCCCGTTGGATTGTCGTGGCCCAAATACGCATTCTATAAGGGTCGAGACTGTCGCAGGCTGTGACTAATAGCCTTGCTACCGTGTGTCTACTCCAGCCACATTATGGCCACCCACTCAGTTTTGGAGCTGTTCAGCTGTAGGACAGATGAAACAACTCTTGCTTAGTCACTGTCGGGGACCGGTGATGCCTCGCCCCTTCCTGTAGTTAGAACTGACAGATTTAATTAGCTGTAACTATTTGCCATTACCTTGCCTTACCTTCTTCTGGTCCCCGTGGATCCCTCGCCACTCAGCCCATGGCCGTCGTGGCAGCTCGACAAAGTGCTGGAGCAGCATTTGGCCTGAAAATAGAGGAGCCGATGTGACTGAGAGGAGACCAGTAAGCAGATCGATGCGGCCTGTATTCATTAACCCTCGCTCATGGTTTCCTTCCCCCTCCCCATTCACCACCACCCTTCCCACCACCCATTTTAGGTCGGCGGGAGGTGATTTATTAGCTGTCCGGACACAGTCAGCACCATATCGACCCAGGGTCTGAGGAGAGTTGACTCTCACCAGGATGTACCGATTCCCTCACTGTGGGCTGAACGTGCTGTGACGTCATGCAAAGAGGAATCACAGCACACAAAATATTGGTAGAATTGGCAAAGCTGCCTTAAAAAATACCAAGCTGCATCTGGCAACGGACAACAGAGACTGGTTCTTCTCTTGGCCTTTCAAATTCCCCAAGTCATATGTCAAAAGCCATCAACAGGAGCCACCACGTCCATCCCCCACCCTCACCGCCCTAGGTTCTGCTCAGGCTTTCTCCCTGTTAAATATGAATTTTTCCTCGCCACTCATACATGCTCAGGTGTCAGGTTCTGTGTTTCCACAGCACCCCAGGACAACCTTGGGATTGATGCTATTCCAATAAAGCCCAATTGAATTCCATTCCAACCACGTGTGTGTCATGAAATGAGTGTTTCCTGAAGGATAAATAATGTTTTCTTTTTCCAAGAGTGGATGACCTTTGCTTCTTCGAGACAAAAAGGTTTTGCAGATGTATCCTCTCTGCGGCGCATTCATTTTGTGGATGAAAATGTTATTTGTGCTGCTATAGTACACCATTAATATTGTGTGTGTCTGCAAAGTAATGCCAATGGGGGAAGCTGCGTGTTGTTTTGAGCAGAGAAAGAAAGATGACCTCAAAATTCACTTTTATTATCGCTAATTATCACAATTTAAACACTGCATCAAATGGGTAAATATTGCATGTACACATGTTAACACACAGAGCACTTAAAACAGTTTGGATTTTCAAATAATAAACTTTTTGCACCAAGGGAATGTAGATTTGACAGTGCTCGGTGTACAATGTGGTGAAAGAGCGTCAAATCATTTCTTTTGGTAATCATAAGCAGATAATATCGGGGTGGTGTATGTTTTTGTGGGGAGAAAACGAAGAAAAACAAATATGACTGATGAGCGTTCATGCTGCAGGGACATAAAAGAGGCAGAATGGAGATTTGGCAGCACAAATAGACGCATCTGCTGATTGGAGTCCATGTTGTGTTTTCTTGTTTTGCTAATCTGGCGTCAACACCCGAAAAGCTGACCATCTTGTTCTGTAAATCCATCATTCTGAAGTCACATGCTGTCTGACAAACAGCCCCTAGAAGAAACAGTGCGGCTCGATCGGTTTTATTGATCTCTTTCAACTGTAATCCCTGCAGGTATTTGGAATTTGGGATGTAAACGGCCAGCAAAAAAAAGAAGGGGAAAATCCAATAGGTTGAAAAAGCTGACATATGGGTCCAGTGAAACATGGCGACAAAAAGAGAGGCAATTGGTAAGTGTGCTCATCACATGGCTGTCTTGGCACAATTGCAGACCAGTAGTGGTTTTTGTTGCTTGTATAATATAGATTGATTTGCCGCATTGCTTTTGCCAAACACACCGTCACTTTTGTTGGTGGCTATGATCCCTTAGTGTTGGGTAATTTTTAGCTCCTTCCATGTCTGGTTCATTGATTACAACAATTACCATTCTAAAAACTATTAATCACACACACACACACACACACACACACACACACACACACACACACACACACACACACACACACACACTGAGGAAAATAAATAAATAAAAGCCCTCCGGAAATTAGCCTTCGGCAGGTTGTGTTATTTATCTATTTTTGTTTTCACGTCTGGCTGCTCAAACCTAATTAATTATATTTGCGTATCCCATTAGTGCTCTAATTGATTTTGTGAGGTTGAAATAAAAATGTGTCATTGCTACTCGTTAGTATACAAGCAGTGTACTCCGGCGTAGAGTTAATTGTCAGTCTTGTACAGTATATATCTTATATTAGACAGGATGAAGACACTTTTGACACCCAAGGAACACCTAGAAAACTTTTTTTCTTTTATTGTCTTTCTATTTGGCTCCTTCCTCCTCCTTGAGAAACACAAATTGTGTCCCTTTTAAATCACAAACTCCAGGGGCTGGCCGTGTTCATCAGGCTTCTTTTGTTAAAGCCTTGTTTATCTGTTTGACTTCTGGGTCAGGATAATGTGCAGAGCTCCAGAACCTGTTCAGAACATGTCGCCCCCGTTCCAATCCAATGCTTCTCTGCTCACGCAGGAGTCGATCAACTTTCAATTGCACTATTGGCTGTTTTCTAACTTCAGTGTCCAATTGTTGTAGACTTTTACTGCTGAGAGCGAAGTCTGCAACCGGTTGGAAAAGTTTCCCCAGCAGTTGTTGTAGCTGTAGATTTGGGATGCGTTTTATCCTCTATATCAGTGGTCCCCAACCTTTTTATCACCGTGGACAATTTTACTGCAGCGGGGAGGCGGGGTTGAACTCCCGGATAAGTGTGCCCACAAAGACTCACAGGCGCTACTCTCTCCTACTCGCTACGATAACGTTGAAACGTCCCTTCAAAATAAGCCACAGATACGCTACATAGACGAATTTTAAGAAAATTTAATTTTCATGAAAATTTTAACTCAAGTGTGTTGCTTATGCCCAGTCTGCTCCATTGTTTTGGTTTAGTTGCTGTCACCGCAGAAAATCCCACTTCACACAGATAGGATGTCAGAAATGGCAACCGGGTTTTCAGTGCTGTGGTGGCGATTTCAGGGTATTCTGCCATGACTTTAATCCAGAATACTGGACCACATGTTCTCAGTGCGTTCACATTTACTGATGTGGTGGCCCTTCTTCTGCCCATCGTGTTCCTGTTTTTTTTTCCTTTTAAAATACTCCAGGGACTTGTCTTTTAAACTAGTGTGCTGGGTCTCCAAGTGGCGAAGTAGTTTTGAAAGCTTCATTGCCTCATTAGCAAGCCAGTCGCCGCAAATTACGCAGAGTGGGATTCGTATGCGGGAATCACCTACCGGGTTAAATCCATATTTTCAGTAGAACTCATAATATTGTCTGTCAAAAGCTTTCTTTTTCTTGGAACAGTGCTCTTCTCCCGTTGCTTGATTGGGGCTTTTCTTTTTCTCATTTTTTTTTAAAGACGTCTGTTTCTTACTCATTTTGCTCGCTTGTGGGTCCAATTTTGGCGCTTAAGATGTAACCAAGAGAATCCGGTCATTTCCCAAAATGTCTTTCAAAATACAAGATCATTCAGACTCAGCTAATGCATAAAACCAATTATTTCTTTTGCGACACGGTACCAATTGATCCATGGACCGGTGCCGGTCCGCGGCCCGGTGGTTGGGGACCCCTGCTCTATATCCCTCAGAATTTCAGAAGTGATTTAAGAAAAATAACTGCTATCAGTTCCTGCCATGGGTTTCTCTCTTTCTTTCAAACTGACTCTTTCCGGGGATCAAGCACATTGTGTGATCAGGCATCCTGGCTTGTAAATGGCAGCTGTAAAGTGGATGTTGGGAAGGGGGGGGTAGTCACCAGTGAACCAGTCAAATGCGTTACTTTTATTTATTTACCATAAAAATGTTCGCAGGCCCTTTGAAACGGCGACGAACAGCAAAGTTGCATGCAGATATGCATCTCGCACTGCTGGATGTGTATGAAGGCAGTGTGCTGGATGGAATCCCGAGCCTCTCATATGCAAATAACATTCCCACATGCAGCTCTGTGATTGGCTTGTCTTTATTAATATTCTGCCAGCGTTTGACTTCGTTAGCCTGGAGTTACTGTGCCAACAGGCAGCACTAAAAAGGGACTTTGTCAATGTTTGATGTCTTGTGAAGTGATGCTGTGTGCGTGTGTGTGTGCGTGTAAAGACTGGATGAATGGAATTCAAATGTGGACACTAGAACACACTATTCCCTGCTGACATCTGAAAGAGATGGATGTGGCGATCTGCTTGTAATCATGATTGTAATAATATTTTTCTCTAACAGCGTCCATTTTGTGCTATCTGTGAAGGTTATTGAGCCGCGCGGCACAGGCGCCAGTCTGTTTTATGAATTACGAGAGCTTTGCATCTGCCTCGTGAAGCCTCTCCAGGTTCTGCACGCAGAGAGAGGCGCAGCGAGGTCGGATGAGACCGAACTCAGCCGTGACGTGAAGCCTAAACTGGCTGTGACATATGAGCCCGTGGCCGAGCTTCAGTCATCTGTTGTCGTGGTAGGTCACTCTGTCGCCGCGGTATTTCAACAGTGACAGCATGTGTGGCTCATTCCTAAGATATTAAATGGATTGTCATGACATGTGGAGGATGTCCTCAGTGTGTATGTGTGTGTGTGTGTGTAGGTTTGTGTAGTAGTGCATGTGTGCTTGCCCGTAGGTACAGTAAATCCACCCCAGCTGGTGCTTGTGGTCCTCAGTAATATGTTTCCTCTGGCACAGCAGCTCTTGCCACCTACCTCCCTCCACCCCCCACCCAAGGCCCCCACTCTACCCCCCCGGGGTGCCCACGATGTTGTAAAGAGAAAAGTGTAGGGCAGCATTTTCGAAATTGAAGTCAATACCATTTGGCCATTTATCTACAAGCGCCCCACTGCTGAGGGCAACTACACACACACACACACACACACACACACACACACATACACACACACACCCTTATTCTGTTATCTTTGTGAGGACATTAATACACATCACAACTAAATCCTTAACTCTTACCATAAACCTTAATCTAAATCTTGTTTCTTTGATTTTTTTCTCTCAGTGTATGTCATTTAAATGTCACCCAGTCTTCAAAACAGCCCGAATGTCACGTTCAGATGAAGCCACAGACCATCGGGGTTTCAAAACTAATGTATCTTTCTGCATTCATGTACATTCTAAACATGTTGAGTCATCACAAATTCTCTCTTCACCCCCTGGATGTGTGTGTGTGTGTGTGTGTGTGTTTTTTTACTGTGTCCCGGTATGATTCATCTCTGTGGACATCAATGTCCCTCATTAATTGCAAATGTGTCTTGTTGTGTGTTTAGAGATTCCAGTAATACGGTTTCCAGCTGCTGCGAATTTTCTGAAAGGATAAATAATAACACGAACACATCCGTGACTGCAGGGCAACACTTCAGTCCTGTTTGTTTTCAGTGGCCAGATGCATAATTCAAATTTGCAAATCTGTCGGTTTTTCTTGCCTTTAATTAAACGGATCTATCCCTTTTGTGTTTGCACTGGCTCATATGCAGAATTCACAGGATTAAAATGGTTTTGCATGTTTTTATGGCTCATCATGATCAGATTTCGCTTTCCATCCCGTTAAAACCCAGGATGGCACGCCGCACAAGACTCTCAGGCAATTAAATCTCAAAGCCAACATGGATGAATCTACATTTTCCAAAGCCAATGAGGAATAATATACAAAAGAATCAGCAGTGGAACAGTGTTCTTTTTAATATCAATAAACACAAAGAGAATGGTGGACACTCGGCTTGTCTTCATATCTGTCCTGCCACACACAGACACAGATGGTTACTAAATTTTACAACGTGAGTTGTGTTATTTTGGAACCATCACTCTGATGCGCCGTAGCAACGTGTCGCAGGGGGAGATGTAAAGAGCTTAATTGCATTCTGAAAATAATCCTGCTCGTTTTAAACAAATTAGAATCACCATCGAATATGCATGCAGATGGGGTTTTTTTTGTTTTCATTTGCATTATTGAAAATGCGCAGTGTCAATGTATATTTTTACAGTTATTTTCCCCTCTGAGACAGTTTTCGTGAATTTCTGCATAAATGTGAAGTCAATAATTAGAAAAACATCCATAGCGCTAATATTCAGTACTAAGAGAGTATTAATGTTGTTAAGGCTAAAAAAGCAATAAACACATCCACTAAACAGACTTAAAATAGTTCTGAGTTTACGCCAAAGTAACAAGCTAAATTTCTGGGGGTGGGGGGAAACAAAAGAACCTGAATTTAGTCATGTTGCAGCTGACAGACCAGCGTAAATGAGCCGCTCCCCTTAGAGAATCACTTTTAATTGTGCGACTGTATTCTGTACGATTTCCCAGTGTTCCTGCAGAGTGAAGCTACATCTGAAGTATCATTTCTCCATGAGCTCTTTTCATTATCAAAGGTGTTCTCCATGTTCTCTGCCGATGCGCTGCATATTCAGGCCCCGCGGCCGTGCCCGGAGATGGGGATTAGGAAGCTCTGGAGGCAAGCTAATTTCATATCCATTGATTGAGTGCAGAGCTGATATTAAATTGAGGAATTGTAGTTATTGATATTGATTTTAATAACTAGGGTGTTAGAGTCCATTCAGCGCAGCTCTGTGGTCGATGCAGAGACTGAACTCTTCCATTCTTCCTACGTTTAAGGGACAATGCTTCAGCCTGTGGTTCCTCTAGCCCTGTTCCTGTGGTATATGGCAACAATAACCAATGAAAGTTACATAAAGAGCAATTAAAATCACAGTACATGAACTGTGCAATTAATTGCAATATTAATGTACTCGAGTGCATTCGTTATTGTTGGCCCACCACTTGTGTGCACATTATAGTCAGGCACATCTGTTGTGGCCTCTTGGATAGCACAAACTGTTTAATTAAGACATTCCCTGAGTGTAACATAACGGTAACCCATTTGAAGCTCTTTAAATCATGTTTTAAACTGTAATCTAGATTCCATCTGCACAAGAAGGGGACAACACAAAAATACAATCAAAGCTAACAGCCTATCCGGCACTTTAATAGCAGCTGGTCTCGCTCTTACCGCCGCCTTAAAAATTGAAGGTAAAAAATCACTCACATAGCGCCTGTGGGGACCTGAGGGTGAGGGGAAATGTTGCACGCCACCCCGCTCTGTCATGTAGAAGCACAACTTGCCATACGGGCCTTCGGTGTGTAGAAAATGGGGCAGAGTTACACTTAGAGATAAATAAAATGTAGCAACTTTGTTTTCCTACACTGCAATTGCATGGATGAATAAAAGTGTGTGGAGGAGGGAGGAGTGGGGGAATCATGTGCCATCAAACATGTCAATTCTTGTCCTGTGAAGAGCTCGGCAAGACGGTTGCTAAGGATGCGATGCGCTGTTCTAGCAGCTGTAAGTGGGGCTGAATATGGGGCTAATTTGATGGGAGCCACTTTTCTCCCACCACATTTAAAAGCCCATTACTTTAACAGCCAGCATGAATACCTCCCCATGAGGGAGCCACATAGGTCACAGATGCATACAAATCACTATAGAATAGTGCGTGCGCTGCAGTTTACCCACAAACAGAGGAGAGTGGGACTAGCTTGAGCAAACACGGCGTCATATTGTGCCTGCTGGACCGTGGGCGATTCTCCGGTGTTCAAAGGTTACATCAGACGCGAATAACCTCCCGCTCTTTTCTCCATGCAAAGACACACTCACGTCCACACACAGCCCCATAACCGTGGCCCATTAGCACCCACGCTGGGGTTCTGTTTGCCTTTGAAACTTGAGCAAAGAAGTACCCCCTGTGGGGTGAGGGACAGGACATCCACTTCTGTGTCCTGGACTCCTCACTCGTGAACAGAAAGCCATCAAAAAAGAGGCACCACAGGGGTAACACACCAGAATCCAGGGAAAATGGAGGTTTGTGGTTTTAAAGGGGAGGTTTGGGGTCTAATTTAATTATTTAGAGACGATCACACTTTGATGTGGAATCAGATTTAGATTGAAATAGTCGAATAAAGAGTGAGAAACACTTCACATTTTTAAACTAGTGACTGAACATCTTGGAGTTCCACACTGACTGGTTTTTGGGCCATTACATTTTCAACTGACTCGTTTCTCAAAGCGTGACACCTCAAACCACCTTTATAATGAAAATTATGTAATATATATCCAAAATATATGATATATAACATCTCCAAAATATATCCAAAGTTCTACCAAGCAAACAGAATCATTCTATTATTATCATAGTGACTATGTTAAACACCCCCTCCCCCTTTTCTTAGTCTTGTTAAATTATATGGAAAATCAAAAATCTGTCACTTCTTTCTATAACTATAACACTGTTGATTCCTCACGGCAATGTATATTTTTGATAGTGTGATAAGTTGGAGGCACTAAGAAAAATAAGGAATAAATAGCTTAATTTTAAGGATCAATATCTAATTATTATTGTATTGTAAATTCAGATGAATTGATCACTCATTTCATATATTTTCATTAAAAAAAGGCATTGAAAAAGGTTGAGCAGCCCGCCACATGCGGCGAGGAGAGATTCAATGCATTTTCATCATGGAAACAGACCAGCGGGGGACCGATTCAGCCGTATCGACACGAGTAGCAGCCACATGCGCCGTATCGACCAGAGGTGAGCCGTGCAGCCGAAAGAGGGATCCTTCGTGTTTGTGTGAGCGCTTCTTACCTGTGCGAGGTGTATTAGACAGCAGGTGTGAGAAGAGACCATCAGTTACGTGAGGGGATACTTGATTTTCTCAACATTGTCTTCCTGCTCCGTCAGCATTGGATGGATTAAATCGAGAACAACGTGTCTGCAGAATTCACCACACACCAACAGACAACCAGCAGTCTCCCGCCCAGAGGTGCATTTGTCATTCTGCAGATCTATATGTGTGTGTGTGTGTGTGTCTGAGCACCTTAATGTTATTAAACATGCGTGCGCGCGTTTGTGTAATGTAAAAGGAGCTGAGCCGTGGGGGGGTAGATGAGGCAAATGTGTTTGTCACACCACCCTGGGCAGCTCATACTCACATGCCTGGCAAATGATTAGAAATGGTTTTTTATTGACATTGTAAATGCGTTTTACACAAGCAATAGGCTGCCAAGGGGATAAAAGACTCCTGCTATCAAAGCCACGTGTGGCAGGCCTCCCACGACGCACGGCTCTGAGTGCGCGCCAGTCTGTGTGTTCCTCCATTTGAATGTTTTTCATAGCTTTTCTTTTAATTACCCCCCATGTGATTTAGCCAAGTTGAGCTGTTGAGTATCTTTGGCCAGGAATTATCTGCTCGGTCTGTTTTGTTTGATCTCCAAGAATACGTTGTTAGTTTGAAAGCCATCTCCACCTCTCCATTCCTCCTTTTTTTCTCCTCTTGTAAACTGCCTTTATCTTCTTTTACTCCCGTGGAGCGTCTTTATTTAGGCGGCTTCCTCTGGATTTGAATGGCTGTCCGAGTTATGTAACAAGAGGAGATGAAAAGAAAAGTTGGTTTGGAAAAGGGGCGCAGTTAGCAGAGAAGATGGAGAGAACAAGGAAGAGGATGTGACTCTTTACTTCCAGCTGATTGGGGAAATGAAGGGGTTCATTGTACAGTACATTGCACATGGCGAGAGCGGACCAGTTGTTATAGCTGCAGGGCACAAGTACAGATTAAAAGTGTGTGTGGGTCTGCGTATGTGTGTGTAAGAAGATTGTTAACGCAGAATGAAGAGCGACCATTACATGGTAATTGGCTGACCAGATGCTCTTCCTGCCGCATACAAATTGCAGGCTTTTAACTCCACCGTGCATCTGGCTTACTCTGCACTATTCCGAATGCGCCATTGGGAGTCTTCGCTTACAATTATGATGTAATGGTTTTAACCAATCGGAGGCCAAGCCCGCCCTGACATTATAGTAGCGCAGCAGTATTGATCCCTGCTGTAAGGCATGCAAATACACGCATCACGACATAGCCCGGCTCCACCGAGACCAGAGATTGCCGCTCTAATGCCGCCATCCACACGTAATCTGCAAGTAGATCCACAGTGGCGAGAGATCAGCTGAGCAAAAGCCACGAAAACGCGCTCGGTTGCAGTTTTAATTGGACCATGCTGATTAGCCCGGCCTTGTTAAAAGGTGCTGATCTGGTCTTATTTCCCCCAATTAGGTCAGCCGTTCTTGGGCTGTTTCATTTCCCTTAACTGGTATGTTTTTGTGCGCATGAGGACCTCCAGGATGTGTCAGTCACTCTATTTGCAGGAACAACGATGTTCGAACTACAAACAGCAGTTACCCTGGCGACCAGTGGTGGGAACCAAACAGCCCAGGGCGTTTCTCCCACAGTCGCCACAGCTGCGGTGTTTTAAAACTCAGAGTGGCCTCGGCAGCGTTTGCAAATGTCCCCGTGGGTGTTGTCATGCTAAGGCCACGCCAACGTTTCATGTGCTATCTGTGTGACAGTGAGGCGCTTATCGGCGATTCTGTTGCCTCCGCGTCTGCGATGCGCGATTTTGTTATCCAGCACTTAGAGGAGTCGCTCAGAACCAAACATCAGAAGTGAGCATCTGACTCGCCCTCCCTCTCCTGCTTCCTCCCGCGCGCTCTCGCTCTTTTCGTTTGGTGATTCAAAGTTACTTGGAGCACTTTCGGAGGCTTTTTTTAAACAGGGTGCCAAAACTGTGTCAATGCCAGGAGAAGCATTAGTGGACCCTATACAGTCCTCCCCCGAAATGGATATTAATAAACCCCCGCTCCATCCAGCATCTCCCACTCTCCATCCCGCTCTAATCCCCTCCTATCTTACACTCCACTCCCCTTTTCTGTCTCCAGTCCTTTTACCCTTAAGTGTCAATAACTCACATGCACAGGGGCGCGAGCACGCAGGGCCGAGATTCAGGCAGGCTTTCCACGGGGCCTTTCACTTATAGACTGTGTGGGTTTAGTAAAATCCTCATTAAGTCTAAGAACGTAGGTGTGAGCATCCCTGCTGCTGCCTCACAACAAACCGCTTAACTTAACAGAATGCTGACAAACACACGCGGACCTCACAAAGAGAGCAAGTCAGACACCGATGCACGGAAGAAGCGTTCCAACCTCTACGCGTGCACGCTGGTGTTGATTATACTAATATATGCCCCCTCCAACCCACAAATGAACATCTCAAACACACACTTAGGAGCAAACATGAAGTCCTCCTGCATGTTGCAAAGTGACATTTTAATGGGAGATGACGTCTTTGTCTAATTAATGCCAGTCAGGATGGCAAAGAATTCAAAAATAACTCTCTGAATGACTGGAGCACGGCGGCGCCATCACAGCCAGAATGCAATTATAATATTCACAGAGTAGCAAACTGTTTGGACTCATACCTAATCTGACAGTTATTTGACCTGGATGGTGTTGAAGAAGGTGTTTATGTGATTTTTGGGGAGGGAGGGAGGGAGGGAGGGACTATTCCATCTTGCAAAAATAAATATGTAGTTTGGAAACAGGCTAACCCTTGTGAGGAGCCGCGTGTTCGACACTTTATGTAGCATCAGCGCCTGAGCTGGAAGGTGCAGCAAGTAGAACATGCTTGTTTTATCAATGAGGAAGTATCTGTGTGTGTGTATGTGTGTGTGTGTGTGTGTGTATGTAATTTTCCACACAAACTCTATTTTATTAATCAGGGAGTTACACAAATCAAATTGCCTGTGTGAAGCAGACTTTGGTTTTTAATATGCTCGTGTTCTGACTATTCTTACTGAATATATTAGCCAATTATCTGTTCCACTTTAATCAGAACGCTTCCACTTCCTTCAAAGATTTCATTGTGATTTCATGAGCTCAGTAATGTAGCTAAGCCACTGACGGTGATAGCGTCCAAGTAACGAAGCTTGTCTAATATAGTGTTGTAGGCTCAAAAGCTGGTTAACCTCAATGGCATTATAATTTTGATGTTACCGGGATTAAATTCAAATATCCCAAAACAAAGAGTGATGACAACATGTACAGTAGAAATGTCAGTCGACGTAGTGCACGGCGATGAATACGAAAAAACACACGGCGTGATATATTATGTTGCCCAATTATTTACGATAGTTTTCCATCTCTGCCTCACTCAGTGCGCAGCGAAAGGTCCGGACATTTACTTCACTGTCAGGAAATGTCAGTTATTCAATTGGAGACGCTTTCAAGATAGAGCAAAAAGAGGATTAAAATGTCTCCAGTTAACTTTTCGAAATTCATGCTGGAGACAATATTTTGTGTTTTATTGTGTGATCTGTGGACCGCTGGGTAATGAAAAAGTCAAATCTCTAAATTGCCTTTTCCCATTTTCTGTAAAAGAATTACAGGCGAGTTTATCTTTAAAGGTCAAGTTAATATGAAATCAAATGGTTTACTTCCTCGTCTTTCCCTCATGTTACTAAACATTATTACACGCTTGATTGCAGTTATTAACTCCTAAGCACGTTGGAGACAAACAATTATGATCCTATGAGAGCAGATCAAGGAAAACACCGAGAAGAAATGAAGCAAAAGAGATCGATAATTGTAAATAAATGTGGATTTAGACTAGAGCAGGATTACTGAGGGGCAAATAGGGCAAATAATCTACTGGTTTCAAGGAGACTACAGGGTTTATTTGTTCCATTTTTGGGTTGGAAAATTAGATTTATCTTTAGGCTACTTCAACAGAAGTTGGGAGGCAGCTGCCGAATTCCTTTTAATGAAAATCCTGAATGGAGCCAATGGGAATTTTTCTAACATAATGATAAGGTAGAGATAGTTTTACTTTCATTTACGCAGTGTTTAACGGGAGGGAGATATAATTTAAGATGTAAACACTAAATAAAGGAAAAACCATTTGGTCATCAAACTGGGAAAAATCAACACCATTACATTCTTCATAAATTTTTCCAAATGTGCTATTGGGCGGCGAAAATAGCTTTGCGTTCTAGCCCTGAGCGAGACTGACTCATCTCGGTCTCAGTCCTCCCTCGCTTCACATATTTGCTGATCTCTGGATAAGCCGACGTGGCAGCAGATGGAAACGTCCAAAAATGAGCCACAATTGAAGTGCCGAAAAACGGCTCTTTAGGTGCTCGTGTCCGCAGGTTTGGGTTCAAATCTCCAACCTTAGAGCTGCAGAAATGCTGGAGCCGATGCATCGAGCCTCGCAACTACTGACCACCTGGGTTTGACTCTTGACTCAGTGAATCCACCTGATTAGAACCGATAACACCATAACAGTGCACACACACACACACACACACACACACACACACACACACACACACACACACAGTGGCTGTATTCATTCTGGAGAATAGCTGCAGATGTTCCTGTAAAAGAGGGCATTTGGTTTTCTTTGTGTGACTGTGAATAACACTCATGCAGCCCCACACCCCCCACCGCCACTGCCACACACACACACACACACACACACACATACAGGGATATATATTTAAAAAACACATGCAAATCAAGCGCATACACACAATAATTTGCATGCACTTAAAACCACTATTCCTCCTCTCTCTCTCTCTCTCTCTCGCTCACACACACACATACACACACACACACTCCAACACTTACACTTGAAGGGCTGCTCATTTTGTTAACAGACCTCATTACACGGGTGGATGGAGCATCGACCCCTCGGTGGAGGAGGCACGAAAAAAAAACCCTGCCTTTTCGTCTCCTCCAGCCAGCATTGGGTGACATGATGTCCTCCAGTTATTTACCTGCTCCATGTAGCATGACAGCTAATCTGACCTGCAGCCACGTAACCTTGCACAACTAAAATGTCTGGAACAAAGTTAAGTGGGCAGACTAATACGAGGGTGTGAATGTTTTGCATGTCCACACCGAGGGTCCCAATTGATGTTTCATATGAGAGAAATAACTGAGAGACAAATGCCAGGATCTAAGTGAGCCCAGAGTTGGTTCCGTTTTCTTGATTAGCTGTTGAATTGGCTGTTAGTTATTTATGGAGGAGGGAAAAAAAGAAGTCCTTAAGTGTTTATGTTTTTCTACCCTGTCTGCTTGTTGGATCTACGCCTGGGACCTGATCCTGTCGCCGGTGTTGAATGGTACAATCATTCGTGTTTAACTAGGATTGAAGGTATAGTACACAACATTAGAGCAACCCAGTGTTTCATTAACATGAGAAAAAAAAGACTTGCATATCTTTTTCTAATCTGTGACTTGCCACTCCATTAACTTTGTACAGATCCAATTCTGAATTCAATTATCATAAGCTTAGAGCTGTTTGGTCTACAGAGCCTCACCCTCCCAACTTAATATGCAGCTGATAAAACAGACATGCACGCATCTGCCTCGGCGTCGGTTCTATCTGACAATTCAATCTCACCACGGCTTTCCTTCTATTTATTTTAATTGTAAAGCTATCAGAGGTTCCAGATGTGTCCTGGAGGCTGCAGATGTAACCTGTGGCCGCTGCCGCAGAGGCACTAATTATCATGACAACGCTAATTACACCGATGACAACCAGTTAAATCGCCTCCACAGCTGGGCCGCGTTCAGCATAGTAGCACATCGCAGGCTAGCGCTCCAGAACATTGGGACCAAAAGTGTCCACAAGCAGCGGTGGGGAGAGACGAGCGGAGTTACGCAGACGCCAACGCTGAGCTGTGCGGCGGACAGACGCACTCTCAGGCTTCAGGAGGTGTGTTTGTTGTGCTTGCTTTCAGGACAGCTCGGAGCCATGTCTCATCTTTTTGTGACCTCCCAGCTGGCAGCTAGTAGAAAGGAAACTGAAAAAAACAATGACGCGTGCATGTTTGTGTGTATGTGTTTGTGTGTGCACCTCGGGTTCAATTGGGCCTCATTACTGACTGCTCCTCCCTACAGTCATCCTCTCAGCTTCTTTTCATTGAGATCTCCAAGTGACTCTGAGGTCGTTCCTGGTCGGTTCCTTCGCCCCCGACCCCGCTCTTCCTTCCACTTCCTCTTGTATATTGCATTCCCCGACCTCCCCGCCCCAAAGCCCCCCGTCGCCACTAAAAATGGAGACAAATGCTTCACGCTGATCAGACGAGACAGTATGTCAGTTCCATCACAGGCCACAGGGAACAGCAGGAACAAGAGAATTTATTTGTGACATGTGTGCTAGAAAGCACTTTTACGCATGCATCTGTGTGTGTGTGTGTGTGTGTGTGTGTGTGTGCGTGCGTGTGGGTGTGTCTGTGAGTGTGTGTCACATGAAACTGTAAAGGTCCTCATGTGGTATGGTATGACATCAGTATATTGCCTCAACAATCATGCAGGGAAGGATATGTGTGTGTGTGTGTGTGTGTGTGTGTGTGTGTGTGTATGTG
The DNA here is from genome assembly GCF_003711565.1 of Takifugu flavidus. Classification (NCBI taxonomy): domain Eukaryota; kingdom Metazoa; phylum Chordata; class Actinopteri; order Tetraodontiformes; family Tetraodontidae; genus Takifugu; species Takifugu flavidus. Next base: position 12,987,305 of record NC_079532.1, read on the forward strand.
TGTTCTTGCTACACATTGTAGTTCACTCTGACATCACAGCTCTGCTCTGTGAGCTGATAGTAGCACTTTTAGTAGGTAGTTTAAGGTAGTATTTTATTTAGATTGGTCTTAATTCTATAGTGGCCTGATTCTGTCTCTCACTGTAAGTTGCTTTGAACAAAATAAACTACTTTTGTCTGAAATATAAACTGTAAAAGTAATACTGAGTACCAACCAAAGCATTCTACTGGCAAATTGATGATGTTTTGGGAAGTGAGGACATTTGGGGTGGTCCAAAATTGAGTTCTATGAAAGTCCTCATATAGATAGAAGTACAGGGATGTGTGTGAGTGTTTGTGTGTGTGTGTGTGTGTGGTGTGTGTGTGTGTGTGTGTGTGTGTGTGTGTGTGTTCTAGAGGGAGAAGAGTTCATCATCCAGAATGAAACTGTCACATTTATTGCACGTAAGATTCTCGCACATGCCATAATTCTGCTTTAATGTCCACATCGCCTATTATCGAGTCTGCATTTCCTTTCCAGTAGAGTCGGACATCAGAAAGGGAGAACAGGTTCATTATTGTCCTCCAGTGCAGCTAAACGCGTAGGGAGGGACTGAAAGAAGAGATGACTCATTTTTTGCTTTAATCGGGCTGTAACCCTCCTGTTATAACCGGTTTCTTTTTAATTACGATACAGTTGCATAATGGATATTCCCCACGCTAGCACCACACAAGTTCAACAATAGCAGCATTGTCCTTCTACATGGACCCTCATGTTGTTTGCTCCAGTTATTGATATTTATAGAACATAGGCAGGAATGCAGATGTTTTATGTTTTTTTTTTTTTTTTAATAGCAGCTGCAAATGACTTAATTTAAGGTCAATATGTGTTATTAGTCCCACACTGGGAAAATGAACCCTGATTTCCTGCTGGGATGTGGAAGCAAAGCCCAGTTTGTGACAAATTTGCCTGATTTAATGATGTTGACTGCCAACCCGCGGATCTTTAATGGAGAAACAATGGAAGCAGCCGAAGCCGCATTGGAAATAGATTAAAAACATGTATTTTACATTACCTGTATAGAAAGATTCACTGATAATAGCTTTCACACCTTTTAATATTTAACAGACGGCTTGTAGGCAAATGGGGAAATGAGCGCATGCATTAGTAACTGGCGACATTCTACAGAACCTGTACATCAGCCCTTGTGAAATATCTTTTAATTATATTATGGCCTTATATTATACATTTAATAAATCAGAATTTATAATGAGATACCATCTGCGTGCTGAGCCTTTGTCTTTCTTTACACAGACGTGAGTGTTCTTTTAAAATTTGCACTTCTAAAACCTTCCTATAAAAAAGATGTAAAGAACATAATTAGTAGTTAACTTTTTCTCCCTTTCAAAATTTAAAAACTTTAAAATAAATCACTAAGGAGCAGCAACCCAGTGAGCCAGCTGAGCACTTTCTAAAGGAAAAAAGCTTTTTAAAATGTAATCTAGCACAGACAAGGCGCCGGTGGAGGGAGGGGACGATCAGCCATCTTGTTCCTCTGTTCCAGAGCTTTTAACTCAATAGCTTTTTAATAATTTTACACCCTTTAAGACAATCCATCATGTTCCACTCCCGACTCTGACAACGCAATCTCCAAAAACTACACACGGACAAACACCTGCACACACCGACGTTTCCTGCGGGTGTGGAGGATGTAGCAAAGTGAGGATTACTTTTGCAGGCTTTTGAACACAGACACACACACACACACACACACACACACACACACACACACACACACACACACAGAGGCAGACCCATGGAGTACAGAGGACGTGACCAGAGGAGTGATGCACGACACGGACAGCTGTGCTGAGCTCACAACCCTCGTGACAGACGCGCAGACGTTGTCGTGGAGACGACGTCCTTCAGACGAGGACAAGCAATCTTTACATATTTTATAAAAACACATGGAGATGCATCGCAGGAGGAGACAGGAGAATGGCCGCGTCTTTCAGATTGAGACAGAATTCCGACTTTAGCTTGTCGCTCTGATACCATTATCCTGATTTACGGATGTGATGCGGCCTTAAAAGAAACAACTCTTATCTGATAGGCTGTAGTTATGCTCGAGGATGAAACCACATTTATTCGTATGGACATTAGAAGCAGGAGGAATTAACTTACACAGCACAAAGTCCTGTTTTAATGAGATAATATTAAAAGTAAATGTTAAACTCTAATACAGTCACTTGTCCTTTTATAACACACCTCTTTATAGTCGCTCTTTCTCAAAGTGACTGGGGTCTTTTACTTTTTTCATCTTTTGTGTGAGATTTCACCACAGACTGTGTGACCAATTAGTGTGTTTAAAAGTTTAAAACTTCTCAAATAACTGTCGTGAAGCATTGTCGTGACTGTGCTGTTGTTGCTGCTACTGATAGCACATGAGCCCTGGATATGGAACCAATACCAGGACATGACAGCTTCCCCACGAAAAAAAACTCATCCAAAACCATATTTACATGCATAAATGCGTGGATATTTAAGTAGACACTGTTTGTGGTCGTCAAAGCACTGTAATCGACTGTCATGGAAGGAAAAAGAACAAATCAATTGGGCCGACGTGCTGCATTTCTTTTCTATGAACAGTCTTGCAAATCGATAGGATAGAAAAGTACACGTAAGCGTCCATATTGTTATTTCAGGCACAAAGAGTCGTCCTCTGGGAGGGTTAAGAGCACCAGAAGACCACAGCGTGTGCCATCCGCTGTCATCATTCAGGGCTTTTCAGCTGAAACATGAAGTCAATACAGGGCAAATTGCTCTCACTGTGTTTCAATGGTTCCCAAAAGGAATCAGGAGGAGTGTGTAAACAGTCTACTTAGGAGGAGTTGCTGCTGCTTCGGCGTTCAGTGTGACGCACGTTCCCTCTCCTGCCTTTACTCAAGCAACAGGTTTGTCTCAAAGGGGATTTTAAAAGCATCCATGATGCTGCATTTAAATAATAATAATGACAAAATGTTTTACAGATGCACAATAAGATCCTTTTGTATACTGAAGTCAAGTTACCAAATCCATCAGTCTGTCGCACATACGCCCCCCCCCCCCAAGTTTTTTCCTGACTTCACTTCTTCAAGGTTGGAAGAGGAGACTACATCAATTTGGTAATGATGAATTACCCTTTATCAATCCAAAAGTCAGAGAAGGTTGAAGGTTTGCTGCTGGAGATAAAGTCGGTGGCAATCTGGACATAATACATCACTGACACCGAGGGACACAAAGCAAATCACTGCTTTTATATTTGGAAAAAAAAGGGGGGTACAAACATTAATAATACAGTTGAGAACAACATTTCACACATTCTGTCCTCGGCAGAGTCACAGGAACAAATAATACATTGCAGAGAAACTATATATATGTTGTGGAAGACCCTAATGCATCTTATGTTCTGAGAAACCTTCAGTTTGAGTGTTTGTACATGAAATATCCTTGAAAACGGTCTTTGCTCTTCCACCGTTCCTGTTGTCAGAACTCCATTGACTCAATGGCCCGAGGAGGTTCGACCTTTGTTGTCGCCACCAGGCCGGCCTCTCATCTCGGCCCATTTCAATCACCCTCATTTAGCCTTGGGCTAAAGTGCTAGCTAAATCTTCATGTCATGAGAAGACGACCCGAGACGGATGCCGAGGAATACAGCTGTACATGAGGAATCAACGCACCGATCCGTCTCAGGAGAGCTTCGTTGTCATCATATGAAGAGATAAAAGTCAGTTTATTGAATTCTGCTTGCAGAACTTTATTATAAAGTTGTGCTTTTGTCACATACCAACACAGCTGATACAGTCATACAATGCCTCGTGGGAGGATGGTGGAAAAACAGCATTTATGTGGCTGGATTACTGCAGAGCTGTTTAGGAATGGGTTGAGTATGAGGAATATATAGTGGGAGAAACCGGGGGAAGCAAAGGACAATAGGGATCAGGAGAACTCTTCGTCACATTTTCGTGAGAACAATCAAGGATCAAACACAAGTCACGTTTAATAAAGTAAGCTATGGAGTTTTCTGGGATAATTTAACAATCCTAAAATGTATTTCCTGGTTTGTCCTCGCAGGGCTGCCGTAGAAACATGGAGGAGCCCCGCTGGAGAGGGATCAAGGACAAGTGTTTATGTAAATACGTTTCTGCTGAGTGAGCAAAAACAAGTTAATTATCATTTCACCTCTATGATACTTGATTCCTGACAATAGATGAGTGTAGGTCAGGTTGCCTCTTTTCTCTCTTTGACCTGTATATCACAGCCTTTGTCTCCCACGTGCACACACGCCAGCGCGGGCACGTTTATTTAAATCCAACTACAGATGTCAGCATCAACAGCTGGTCCTGAGGCGCCGCACAATGGCTGCTCAGCACTGCAAAGGTCAAGCCGCGCTCCACGTGCGACCGTAGCCGATGAAGCATCTTCTCTTGTGGTCGTGCAAGTTAGATTTGGAGAGGAGGCCTGGCGCGCCGCCACGGCCGCGGCGGCACTCATTAACACCGCACGGCCCTTTGGACGCCAGCGTTTAGCGTCTCATAATGAGTTTCCCTCCGGAGCAGCCGACTTGAATGTCAGTCAACGGCAGTTTGAGTTGGGTTGTGATGATGTGTGGGCGGACAAGCAGACAGTTTGTGTTTTTTTTTATTTAGGATGACGGACAACAAAATAAACAGACGGAGCGAGCTGGTCATAAGGGCCCGGGATAGAGTGGACTTTCACGAGTACGCCGCCTTTGTGCTGGAACAAACATCCTCAACGTGCTCTAATAGGAGAGAGAAAATGCCAGAATAAATGCCACAGAGTGGCTTTGTCTGCGCAGCGTGCCCTTTTATGTTATATCATTATTTAATTGCGAGCGGTAGAGCTCGCTGGGCGTAAATGAAAGCACAAATGGAACCAGATTTGCAAGTCATACATCACACAGATGAAAGGAGCGGCGTGCTTAATACATAACCTTAAGCTGATGGGAATGCGCAACATTCAAGTCCTACCTTGTAAATGAAAACGCAATCATCCCGTGTTTCGTAAACAGCGGTTAATGCGACGGGTGCATATTTGCGTGGAATTCCAATTTGAATGCATATGAATTTTAATGCATTATTACTCTGCTTTGTAGAGTATTAAAGGTGTCATGACAATAAAAACCTCAGAACCAGGGAGGACATTCAATATAGTCCCAGGTATAATAGAGAGCTGGAATTGACAATGCCGATATTTTAACTGGGAAAAGCAGCCGTCCTGTAGGTGAGTCGTGATTGATGAGGTCGATGTTTCATCCATTATAGCCACAACACACTTCAGCAGCTAATGGGTGTAACAAAACAGCCTTTGTCCAAGAGCAACGCTTACGACAACAAACCCACTGAATTACAAAAACTGGAAATTCCGACATTTACAAAGCTGTTCAACAGAAACAAACTTACCATTTTGGCTGGAATCAAATGATTTACCATTTTTTACATATATGCATGATATTATATGTCTTGCATTTCATATCAACCCTCAAGCATAAAAGGTCAAAGGTCAGTCAGTGTGATCTGGAGTTACTGTACTCTGTGGGCCTGCGTCCCATCTTTACCATTAGGCAGATGAAAAGATGGATTTTTGGAGCCACTGTGGTTTATTATTCATTCACAAACACCTGAGGCTATTCAGACTCACCAATCAAGCTAATGCCCATTTTTCTGTCCGTGGGAGGAAAGAGCACCAGGAGACAACCCACGCAGCATTCATGCTACGTGCTAACCGCTACGTTTCTGGTTCTGTTTAGTCACAAGAAATCAGGTCCAGTTTTCAAATAAAATTATATTAATCATACCTTAAAATGTTATCTGATTTTTTTTTTTATTGACATCATTTCTACAGGAGAATTCAGGGAGACAAACTTGGTGCCACCAAATGTTGTTCTTGGGAAACTGGAACAGAACAGAATAGAGTGATGTTCTTAGCGTGGCCGTGGGTGTGCACCTTTAATCCATTTTATATCTCTTCTGGATCTCTTGTGCTTCACACGCTGCTTCTGAGATTGTTTCACGTCCTTGTCTCATTTCTTTGCGATATTTTACCTACGTAATCATGACATGTGGTCAAGCATATCTCTATACCCATTAGCAAATGTGCTCATGCATGACTTAATTACCTGCAAAGCTATTCACAGTGTCACCTCTCGTTACTTTCACATTCCCAGTTCCTGTATCCCTCGTGCCCTTTCTCTCCCCTTTCCTCCTCATCCATTCTGCCGTGATTTTTTGCTTAAAGACAACCCTGAATTACTGAATTCAGTAAAAGATGAGTAAGAAATGTCCTTTGAGTCAGACATTTCTGGGTTAAACCAAATACTTTATTGCACATAATGATCTGCAGAGCGTCACTTTCGACTCATATTCATGTTAACACATGCAAACTTTCCGAGGAGATGCTAAAATATGACTAAGACAAGTTTTCTGTGCTTTTGTTGTCATCTTTTATATCCACTGGCGAGGAAAATAAAGACTTTGAAAACAAATGGTGAGCGACTGAAGGTTTGCAAGGGGGGTGGGGGGGGCAGGTTTGTGTGGGATGCAGTATGAGCGAATGATTTTTTCATGAATTTCTGAATTTTTAAAAGTGAAACGACTTTAGTCAGGCGTCCCTGGTCCCCGAGATAAGCGCCACACAAATAGACGATGTCACGCTGCAACACTGGAATCAAGGCAGTAGTTGAAGCTGCCAAATCTCATCATCACCTGACACATTTTTAGATGACTTGGGTTCTGACCTCCGTGTGTGCCTGTTTGTAAGATCCTGATTTATTCTCACAATCCGGAAGCTTGTTCTTGTACCTGATCTGTCTCTAATTTCTTAAAACAAATAAACATTTCATCCAGTAATGAGCTTTATTTGTTTCGTGTCACTTAATTGCTGCATTTTTATGTCCAAATCCACATTTAGCTCTTTGGGACCAGACACCCTTTCTCAGAGGCCACAGGGCACTTGTGAGTGGGGTGCATTGCAGCCCTTCCTACGTGCTGTTGAGCCCTTTCAGGAGGTTTGGAACCTACATGCTATTTTTATTAGACAATAATGTTCTTGTCGTCTTCACTTCTCTATCAAATCAATGTTGTGGGCATAGTTCCAACTGGCAGATGTGAGTGTTTGTGTATCCATCTTCCAAGTTATCCTGCTAACGTCGCTCTGCACACGGTGCCCGACTCTGCAAATGTCACACAGCACTGAATAAAGCTGTTTTAGTAGTTACAATAATATTACTGTTGAAATCCTTTGGTGAATTATTTACTGGAATAATGATTCCGAATACTTGCCATGATGTCAAAAGGGGGACAGGGACAGGGACATTTTCACCAGATATAGGAAGAACCCCATGTGACCAAATGATATGACAGAATTATATATATATATATTAAAAAAAACTAATAACACCAAGAGTAACCAACAGTACCAGCATTAGTTGGGATGATAGGAGCTAGAGTTGGGGGGCATATTATGTTTGCTAAAAGATAGAAATATGAGTGTGTGTGTGTGTGTGTGTGTGTGTGTGAGAGAGAGAGAGAGGAAGAAGGTGAAAGGCAAGTCAAGGTTGAGCGAGAACAATCTTTTTCTATTACTCTCCGCATTAAAGACCCATCACGGATAAATAAAACAGAGATAATGTGATAGCGCTCGATCCAAACTTCCGACGCAGGAAAACAAATGGTAGGCGAAGAGCCCACGTTCTCCTCTGGATCCTGATGCATGTTGTCCTCTCCAGTCCTGTCAAATGAGCCCTCTCCAATGCTCAAGGCAGATGTAATTGGTCCATGTGAACGCTTCCTTCCATTTACGAGGACATTAGTAAAATACGAGTGAGAGGAGGCAAAAAAAACCAACAAAAAAGGCTTCCGTGCTTCTTGTCTTTCAATATTGTATAATGGGAAGTGCAGAAACCCCCCCTCAACTGGCCTCATGCATTATTTCATCTTCATTACGATGCTATTTGGAGAGCTGTGTTGGGCTGAAGAGAGATATGAGAAGGAACAAGGATACATTTGTTAATAAGAAAGGCAAATCTAGGAGGAGACGCAGAACAGGAACATTTTAAAGGAACATTTTTGGAACAAAGGGGGACATTCAAATAAGCCGCCCCATCCCTGATCGATGTCCTGCCAGGCAGCAGTCACCTCTCTGTTTCCTTTGTCCTCTCCGACAGCTAATGCAGATGGAGGACACGCACCCGGATTGAAAGACACCGTAAAGACAAGTCAAACAATCCGTCCTGATTGATTCTGTCCTCTCCCAGCTGGAGGAAGAGGCAAGCTCCTTCCCACGGGGACCAGTGTAACAGATTGTGCACCGGGAATGTTATTGAAACCCATATTTTCCCCAAGAAGGCTGCGCTATTTCTCCTCCTTTCTTCCCTCCTTTCCTTCTCCCTCACAGTGACAAACACTCCCTGATCGATGGTATAGCTTCCAATCACACATCTCTGTTCCTCTTTGTTACTTTTGGGTCTATAGTAAACACTCCGATGCCTTTCACACAGTAACACTTTCCGATTTTTAACTAGGAAGAGGACGTTAAGGAATCGTGGATCCTTGATAGTGAACAAAAGCTGTGGCGCCACAGTGACACCGTGCACGGAGCTCCATGGGCCTTCTTATCTGCCAGTCAGCTCCTGTTGATTACAGCTGGCTGCCGCGCGGAGACAAATTAATCAGCGCTGTCAGATCACTCTACAGATCATCTGATCGAGCGCAGGAAGACACAAATTGACACAGTTTATGCAGAAAGTGTGCTCACAATCCATCTTTTGGATCAAAGCTTTTCCTTGAGAAAGTCGCTTTAACCTTCGGAAAGTTGCCTTCTGTCGCCAGATGGTGCGCTGAATGAAATTTAGACGGCAGCCCAACGAAGTGCAAAGCTGGGCTTTTTTTTTTCTTTCAAGAGGACGGAACATTTGTTACGAAATGTCATTCTTGGATGGTGTTTATGGAGTCAATTTAACTCTCTTATTTTGATTCATTTCAAACTGATGCAAAATGTCACATTAATTCCGCTCGTGTCCACTATGGTCCACGATCACGGTTTGGTACTGGGCTCAAGGGTACCTCGGCACTAAAGGTGTCCTCCCCCTGCTACCAGAAGACCTCTGGTTCTGTCCACACCGGGGCTTAAACCTAGACCCTCTGATTCTCAACTCACACCCCTACAGGCTGAGCTACCAGCTCCAGAAACACACAATTAATTAATAATTAATAATTAATCAAAACTCTCGCTCACAAAACACCTTTTTTGCCCTACTCTGCCTTTTTGGGGGTGGCACTTCAGAGACAAACTGCCACTTTGACCAATGCAAACAGCTATCCCATCATACCTGAACTTCTATATACAGGATATAAAAGGTGAATGATCGGGATATTTAAGAGGTTTCAGTTGTTTTTGTCAAATTGCTGATTCAAATAAACATTCTTCTAACTTTTGCCAGAACTACCTGCCAGTAGAGATGATGGACTGCCCCCTTCAGAGGCTCAAAAGCTGGAAAATAAAGTGGAATGCCTTTGGCCTGGGTTGCAGGAGGTATAGGGAGGATTAATATTAGCGTTGTGTTGCTGTAACGGCTGCAGAGGTTGGAACTAGTGAAGTGGACACAGACAGTCGGATTCCCTTCGGTGGATAATAGCTGTGCTCAGAGGAACCAATTTTATCAGCATTATGACAACAAGTCCTGTTTTGGAGGCAAGAAAAGGTTTGATATAGATATTGTCCGTGCTCCGCTGACGCCCAATAGGTGATTTTTCTGAAAGAATTATACTTGTCGTGCAACAAAAGAGCCGTATTTATCAGAGCACGCTAACATGTGGACCTCTGCCCTTCCACGCCATCTGATCCATTATCCTGCCACATTTTCTCCGAACCCCAGCTAAATATGGAGTATCATTTTTCTTGTTGCAGAAATGTCATGGGAGCGTGCCTTTCCCATTCTCTGCCACTCCTGCTTTAATTAGACTTCTGTAATTACTGGGACTGTAATTTTCTGGGTTGAAGAGATGGGATGCATGGTGTGGGCTGAGGAGGAAATCCTCTGAGCTTTCACGCGATGCAAGATACTTTCTTTCAGATGCAATCATGCGGAAAGGCTCTCAACAGCATAATCTGCGAGGGAAAATAAATTGGAATTGGTTTGTCCCATTATATATGCTTATTTTACCATTTAATCTATTTTAATCAGCAAAGGTGCTCGCTTGTAATAACTCAGCAGTCGGACCTGCGCTGTTGCCTCACAGTTGGAGTGGCGCGGTCCAGAAAGCGGTGACGCACGGCCTAGATCCTGCCGCGCAGAGCAGGACAGGTAGGGGAGAAGCAGATCAGCGGAGATAAGATGATTATGTATTATGCTATTGGGCTGGTGATGATGCAATCTCAGGCAGTGAACGCTCCCTCCTGTTTTTTTATGGGTTTTTTTCCCCCGTTTTCTTTTTAAATTTCCCCCCAGCATCTGTTTCTAAATGGGATTTTATCCTTTAAAGCTGAGGAGCTTTGTAACCCTCAGCTGTTTTATTCTTTTCTAAACACTGAGCAGGATAGCCGGAGGGAATGCTGCTCGGCTGCCAGTGTGCTGAACGCTCTTCAATGAGGGTAATTACTGCTAGACTCTGCTCAAGCCATTACCAACTCTGGGGTTGGGAGGGTGGGGATGGGGGTGGGGCAGAACCTGCGTGTGCGTTTACAAATCTGCACTGTAAAGCGGGCACGTCGTAATTACTGCTGACTCTGTACGCGGTGAGCTATATTTCAATTTAAATTATTCAAATCCGGCATCCCCCCCCTTTGAACTTCTTCCACTAAGCTCTTTCCCAGCAGCCCATCTGCTGAGTTTCGATTTGAAAGCTCTTGCAGAACTTGTCAAATTATAGTCAGACGCTTAAGACAAGTCCTGCTTTCTTCCAACCTCATATTAAGAGTATTATTGGTTGACGGCTCTTTGAACCCCATAGTTTCCCTGGTATACAGTGGGGGGGGGGGGGGGGGGGGGGGGGATCATTGTGGATCATTGTCTCCTAGGATAAAAACTTGGTCCAGACTGGCCTCATCTGACAACACAGAGCTTAAACACTATTTGATATTGTTACATTCACACGCGGGATCACAAAAAAGTATTATGTTTCATCAGTATCACTCATTTCCCCGAGCAGGTAATTGTTGTCAGGTGGTGTGATGGGGAATCGTCTGATTGTCGGTATCCTGGGTCGCCTTGAGGAGAGGTTCTGAAGCGTTTGTGGAAGCATATCAAAGCCGATTTTCGACTGAGCTCAGATAAAGTGTCGGTTCTTTGTCAGGCAAATAGTAAGTGGGTTACAAACCAACCTGATGACGCACTCCCGTCAGAACGCCGTCAGGAATCTTTAGTGGGAGGGCGAGTTTTACTGCGCAAATGCAGAGTATTTTGGCGCGGTGAGGAGAAAAAGCAGAGAATCCCGGCAGAAGAGCCGCATCCCACAGAAGTTGAAAGCAAGTTTTCTTTTATGGCTGACAAATGAGGTTGTGTCTTCCTCAGAAGTATTTTGACAAGCATCTGACAGCCTGTCAAACCGCTTTTTTTTAATTTTTATTTTTCAGGCGAACTGAAAATCAATCTCTTTCAGCTCCGCGGAGCTCGTCGGGAAAGGGCTTTACGCTCAGCTTGGCAGCCTGCTCCATGCTTGGTGTCCTCCATCAGCTCCACGGGTGGAGGTGCTGACATCTGAATATGTCTGCAAGTATTGGTGCTCATGGCTCTCAACGCTGTTCCTGGCGGCTTGAAGCCATTAATGCATCAACATGTATACTGTAAAGGCTTTAGCATTAAACTTGACCCTATTGAACAACCTGTCAACCTCCCAGGAATAGAACTCCCTCATCGGAGTTTCTAAAAGAGGAAAAAGTGGAGGAGAAGAAATGCTTTGTTAGGCACAGAGGTGAAGTTTTATAGTCTGTTTTTGGCCCAGATGTGCGCAGGACGCATTCAATCATGTAGTGAGGGGTGTCTGGCAGGTGTTCTCGGCATGTTGGAGTTTGGTTCCTTGCTCAAGGGCACCTCGGCAGTGCGCTAAATGTCCCCGCTCCTCTCCTCCTTCCGGCCCACGATTCAAAGGACTTGAAGAAGAGACCCTGTGACCCCTGTAGAGCGCGTCGTCCCCTGTTAGCGACCTCATAATAGATGCTGACCCAATCGGGAAGGGTGCAGATCTAAGCGTCCGTACGTCTCTCGGTATTACAAAGCCTGACGGATTGCTGCGTATTTACAGAGGGAACTTTCAGCAAACATCGATCTGCACGCCGCCGCCAGACTCAAGCGCGTAATGAATGAAACAAAACAAACCCAAATGCCCACCGAGACAAATGCTACACCAGGCTCGGAGACTTGGGAGCGGCTCTCGGCCATAAATCAGCCTTAACCTCAACAGGTTGAAGGTTGCGGGTGGGAGCAGGTCTACATTCCCCAAAGGTCTTAATCATGACACCTAATTTTCCAGAGGGTTTGATTGCTGCTGGTGTTTGGCGTCTTTTGGATAAGAATCCTTTGCACTAAATCTTCCCAGCCTCTCCTCCATGTTATGTACAATGTGCTTACATGTGCGTCTGATTCATCTATTCCCAGCAATGATAATTAATGTTTCAGAATGTTTCATTGGCACCCATCCTCTTGACCCCGCAGTCGTGTAAAAGGAAGCTAACATTAATAAATGAACGTGTGATGGATGAGCCCCGTGCGCAGGTCTGTGATCCGCGTCGTACCACTTTGAATGGAAATTGGCCGGGTCGCGTATAAAAAAAAAAGAACAGCTGGAATCAAGGGGGGGGCAAGGCTGTGGAGCAGACAGCAAAGATCTTGCTGGGTCCTGGAGACAAAAGCAGGAAAATATCACCACATGTCAGAAATGCCGCGTGCAGAGGAAATTAAAAAGAAAAGCAGCAGGGGGGGTGCAGACAAAGACAAAGGGAAGAGAAGATGTGAAAGGGAGATAGAATTCTTATTTCTTCTGTCACCTATTTTAGAGAAGCTCTGGGATATGCACACGTGTGTGTATATATATAAATATATCCATTTTAGACAGCATAATGTCCTCTACAAGCTTAAAATAAAAAGATTTTTTTCAGGAAATGCATCATTTATCTATGCCCCTCTTTGTTTTCGCCTTCTTCTATGTCCTCTATTTGCCCCCTGTGCCCACCTCACCTCCCTCAGCAGGTGGTGGGGGGGCACAAGATATATTACCGAAGTGCGTTTGTTTGTGTGTGCGTGCTGATGCCCCGCGGTGTCTCAAACACCAAACGGACCTCTCTATCTGATCTCCCCCATCTGCTATCAAGACAGGTATTGTCTCCACCGGGGGGGAGAAGTCTCTTCCTCCCTTTGTCTCTCTGTCACTCTCAGTTTGTCTCTCCCCCGTCTGTTTTACACACAGACGGTCTGCACAGATGTGCCACTGAGTCGATCCAGAGTGCCCACTGCAGAGGCATTCGTCAGAACGTGGAGTGAGTGGCATCGTTCATTCAGCTGTAACAGATGATGCTGAGGAGCAAGGTCAACGTTGGCTTCGCCGTCACGTCAAATCCTCAACAGCTTTCGTTGTGACTTTCTTCTCATTTCTCATTCTGCACCACTAAACTTAGCATTCCCCATTTAACTAGCAGTTTCCCCTGAGCTTTGGAGTTCATTTTACTGTGTTATCTGCTGTTTTTTTCCACATTTCTTGTTGAAATTCTTGGATTTCCACCAACTGGTGCAGCTCATTTGAAACCAGCAGTGTGGTACTCAACAACCATCCATGGGGAGTCCACTTTATAAAGCTCTTTCATCCCTTCCTGTTAAATAAAGGTTTACTGTTAATTACAGCTCCTCAAATCACATTGCAAAAGTTTGTTTTAATACTGCAGCATCAAGAATAGAGGAGGTAGAAATGAGCGCGTGGCACCTGCTTGTTTAAGGAACTTTATTTTTATGTGGAGATTTGTTGTGTTGTTTACTGTTTTAAATTGTCAAGAACAACAGACTAACTTTGGAGCAATACTGTTAGCATGGCCTTCAGAGCTGACAGCATCTCAAGGATTGCTAACTACACTAAGTACATTGGTAACTTTCGTGTTTAGTAAAAGTATTCGGTGTCTCTGGCAACAGTTAGCGTCATGCTAATTTAACATGTTGAGAATCAGGGGATCCACCCTGGACAAGTTGCCAGGCCCATAATTCTCCTTGTTCACGTTTAATATTTACAGTATCTGTTTGGGCCTCAGCGGGAGGACAACTGCCTGGTCGTCTTGAGAAAGGAAATTGTAAAATTCTGCCACATAAATTAAATTAGCTGCCAGTTAGTGTGACTGTTCCTAAAAAGAAGCCAAGTGCAGCCGTTGGAACAGCAGAGCGGATCCTGCAAACGCTCTGAAGCACGCACACTTCCAGGTAGCTGTACGGAAACGTTAGCGTTAGGCTGTACTCACAGGATGTAAAAATATATATAAAAAACCCAAACACGTGTACTCCGGGGCAGCTATAAACGTATCCAATATCACTGTCGTTCTGACTATTTGTTAAAGAAAGTGGTATTGAGCAGGAGAGAAAATGTCAAGGTCTCCCTTAAGGAACAGTGTGTTGCTTCAGCGGTGGAGTTCACATGACAGAGGGGAGGTGGGTTGGGGGGTTGGGGGGTGGGAGTGGGGGGGCTATGGGAGGGAAAACAAGGCGGAAAAGGCACAAACGTAACAAATTTAAAAGCAGAACCTCAAAGCATCCTTTCGACTGTTCAACAAGTGTCTATTACCCCCACCACCACCTCCATCCTTCCATTTCTGCCAAGGACACCGTCCCTGCTGCTGTTACTATGGAGACGGGCCCAGAAGGGCTGTGGGCGAGACATGTGAGGGACTGTGGGTGGCTGTGTGTGTGTTCGTGTGTGTGTGTGTGTGGTGGTGGTGGGATGGGGGGAGAGAGGGGGGTATTTTGTACTAGCCTTTGTTTGTTTTCAACTTTAAAAAAAAATAAAAATTGCTTCCTCTCCACGTTCATTATTCCAGTCCTCTCCGACTGGACCGCTTCAGTAACGGCGATAATGTGCGGCGAGAGGAGGACGCTGCGCCAGAGACTTTTATCTGCGTCATGTCTTATTCACACAAGACGCCAAAGTCATTTAAAAGGCCGCCGCGCTGCTTCCTGCCACCCTGACCGAGCACGGCCAGCGGATAACAGAAGGTGATTGAAGAGGTTGATCGGACGCAGGTTTAAGTGCAGTTTGATTTGCTGCTGACACCAAATACACACATGATATTGATTTCCTCCCCCCGGGGGCACATGTCCATAGCAATATTTTGTATGAAATACCTAATGGCTCTCTGTAATCTTCCTTTTGTGCCAGCTAAGGGAAGTTGTGCAGCGGTGACTTACAGCCCAGCTTGTAAAAGTTTGAATACAGCATATTGTGCCATATAATCATCAATTACAAGAGAAGCAGACGAGTACCTACTTCAGTGAAAGCGTCTCCCTGCATCTATAGAATGGATTCAAAGCCACATGCGCTGAATCTAATAGAGTGGAAACAAGGCAACAATTGAGAGGGTTGGCTGAATGGGTTTACCCTGCATGCGCGGAATGTAAAAAGGGGCCAGAATAGCAATTACTGATCTGATGAATGAGCATTTTAAATTTAATCTTTGCTTTTTGTGAAGCCCTGTTCATGTTGCCTTTCGTGTCATCCATATGTGGACGCATTTGGCACAAACAACTCTTTGCCTGATAAAGGTCTGTGAATTATTACGATTTAATTCCATTTAATACATTCGGGATTAGTCGGACACGGAGGGAGGAGGAAACGTAATTGGAGAGAATTAAAGAGTAGTATCTTAGAGGTAATTACCTTTGGTAAACAGCAGGATATTCGGGAAGCATTTTTATTGTTTGTTCCTGGGAGCTTGTGCGCGCGCGTGCCTGTGAGAGTGCACGTTGTGTTGCCTCCGCTCCTCTGGCAGTGATGGAGAGCCATCATTATCACCTGGGCTGAGGGTAAAGTGGCTCCTCTGCCGGACCCCTTCGACACGCGCCGTTACGTGTCGCGCCTCGTGTACGCGTCGATGTGTGCGTTTGCGCGTGTTGCCTTTTTTTTATATCGCAGTCCCAGTAAAAGGAGCGTCCAGACACACAAGGTTTCGCTGGCAGGTCCCTTTTAGTGAACAAATGGCCCCGGTCGGCAGGTTCAGCGGAGGGTGACGGTTGGGTCGTGTTGCGTCAGTCGGCCATTGATGGGGAGAAAAGTGCAGTTCATGTGCAGCCAGCAAATGCTGCAAAGGTATTTTATGAATTTACACATCAACTGGATCAAGCATCTAAAGCTTTAATGATCAAACAACACTTGTTTGAAGATGTGGGTTCTAAATGTACAGCTTTATTTAAAAAATCGGAATCACGAATCCCTCTGGAGTCGTGCGTTAACATTCATCAGGCGGTTCTCTCAGAGTGTCATCCATGTGACAGCTCATGGCGCACAATCACAGCACGTGCACTTTGCAGACTGGCAGCGTTTGCCCCCCCCATCATGAATTCTGTATGAATTCATGTGTTTAGTGATTGGGAGCTCAGTGATAAAGTTAGCCATCGTGCTACAATGTAAAAGCAGCAGCATCCCTCAAGCTGTGTCCGAAACCGGCCCCTATTCTCTATAGTCCGCTACCAGGGGGGGGGCCCGGGCCCAGTCCCCCAGAACCGCCATCCTCTTGGTTTTTCTCTCCTACCAGCCTGGAAATGCTTAATCCCAGGTGAAAGAAATGTCCGCCTGATAGGAGAGGAACCCAGCTGGATTGGTGTCCAAAAGCTTAGTGCACTCGACCCAACTGCCTGTTTAGTGAATAATATTTCATTTCTGATGCAGCACCTGTCTTTTTCTGTGAGTTTCTTCTATTTCACACTCTTCAAAAATCCTATATTGCATTTTTTGTGGCAGATTAATGGATACACGGTTAAATACCTTCCATATAGTATGACCATGAATCATTTTACCAATAGAAATATTTGGAAGTAATAACATCAGCACGGGACTGTTTTTCAGTTCTGCACCTATATAGAATCATTATTAGCACTATTGTAGCTAAGATACAATGATGTTGAGGCTTTGGCCATAAGAAAACTATCTTAATAGTCAGAGGGAGATCAGACTGTTCTGTATTTTTTCACAGCCTCAGAAATAACTTTGTCTTTTAGTGATGTGGAGCAAAGAGACTTTTTAGTTCACCAAAGAGTAAAAAGTAGGTATGAACAAAAGCAAAAAAACTTAAAATTGGATTTCTTACAGCACACACACTTACATCTTTTTTTTTTTTACATATTTTTTAACAGAACAATGAACACGTATATTTGTAATGTCGGTTCAACCTCATTTCCAGAGGTTATATCAGACCACAAAGTTATCGGATCCAGTAATTGCATGCTGTCGCCTCACCATGCGCGCATCAATAAACACGCACTCGCAAGCACACACACACACACACACACGCAAACGTGCGTGGCATATACAAACTCACATTCTCAGCCAGTTGGTTCCATTTTCACCACGAGCAACAGGTGTGATAACAGACTGCAAACTCTGCGATTCCCAGAGTGAAGAACGAGTAGGTGTTTTTGCAGATTAGTTTGGGAGGAATACCTGCCAAAATTACACACATTCCAGAAGTAAAAACACCTATTTATTTATTTATTTTGCAAAATGTTCACCCACCCCAGGAGGGATTTGGATCTTTGAGGGAGAATCGTGCAGTTAAAATATTATGCTAATCGCAGTTGTGTCGAGCTAAGTTGTTTGTTTTAACCCCAGGAAGTGCACGACCAAGGATAAAGCTGGACCTAAACGGATGCCAGTGAAGGGAATTCAAAATTAAGTTAATTCAACCCTAATGGAACCTTTGAAACGCACAATAGTGACACGCGACAGTTCCCAACATGAAAGCGGAGGAAATCCTTTCACAGACACAGAGGGGACATCTGCGGGGTCCCAGGAGTGGCGGCTCTGGAGGAGCGGAGGGGCTCCAGCAGCCCCCAGAGTCCGGCGGCATTCAGCACCACGGACAGCGATGCAGCGCGCCAAGGCTGCAGGGTAAATCCGGGAACGTTCGGATCTCATTTCAAACTGTCTCTGCATCACATTCCACAAAAATAAGCCATAACAGCATGTTTAATGTGTGCTGCCTGCTGAGGATACAGCGCCGACACAGGCAGACCTGACAGCCCCAGGGAGGCAAACAAGCCAAGGAGAAAAGTTGATTATAAGGCTGCTAACGACTCTGCTAATTACCATTGATGCTAATTAGCCGGGGCTCCGAGTTAAGTGAATGGAGGGTAATCAGCATCTGGAACGAGACAGAAGTTACTGTCAAACTATCATCGCAGAATCCTTCAATGCCCCAGATATTTTAGCATTCGTCTGACGGGCCCCTTTCACAACAGCGGTGGTTTTAACTCCAGGCTGACATCAGCACGGAGGAGTCCCGCCTCTGATAAGACGCTCCTCACTTTGAACTCTAGCTACAGATTTGGTTATTAGCGCCTGACCTTCATGTCAAAGACTAATATATGGATTTCTTCTCCCGGTGCGAAACTCTTTCAAATCCGCCCGGCCCACAAACACACAGACGCACCATCCATTTAGCCTGACTTATACGGTCAGCGACTCTTATTTGGTGCAGTAAATCTAGGTTTCTCACTATGCCAAGATACCAGTTTTAATCTTCTTCCTGGCTGTCAGTGCAACAACCAGCGGGCCTGATTTACTGTGGTCAGCTTCAATTACCAACTGTGAGAGCCGAAGGGATTCCTCAGGGTCCGGACGGCCATACGTTTCAAGGACAATTATTTTTAATGAGACTTCCTCCAATCCATCTGCATGTGGGCCGAGGGCCGCTTGAGGAATCCGTCCTTCAGAGGGCCGCCTCCTCACTCTGATCTAAGGTTCCACTTCATTTCCCCTGCCTGTCATGCTGTGTGTCGAGCCGCTATCAGCGTCTTTCACCTGGCCGGGCGTCTCACCACTGGAGGCATCGGCCTTGTGACTGATACGGCAGCTTGGTGTTTATGGCATTCAAAACGAGAGGCACTGAAAAAAGTATTGGGATGATGAATAAGACCAGTGAACATGGAACTGCAAACATGGAACCTGTACAGAATAACAACAGTCTCGAAATCAATAGCAGGAGTGAAGACTAGCGTGTGCTATTATTATTATTAATCTACCTCTGAAGGACGAAGGTTTGGGGTTTCCTTTAGCCACCGGCGCTAAGCGCTGCCGCCTCAGGAATTCTGGGGAATCTGAAAAGTTCTTCCCCTCTAATAGCTACAGTTACCGGTAAAAGTCTGGGGTCAGGGAATCATTTCAGGTCATTTCCATTTAGGATCTATTGATCGCGTTGATTGTGTGCTGCCTTTGTGTCAATGTTAAAAAGTGAAAAAAAAACCAGAAACCACTCACCATTCTGATCTTTTTTAGCTCCTGGACTTTCGATTTACATCTCTAAAGGTTCCTCCAGCTAAAGGCGAAGGGTCCCTGGCTGTGGTTCTCCTCAGTAAGCGAGGCAGTGGGATGGCGGGGATTTAAACAAACTATTTTCCTGTGTTTTATATCCGATTTCAGTTTTCCCCACTAAAAGAATCAGGCCCCACAGGTGGTTTGAGAGTATTTGCTCTTCACACGAATAATGACTATATACCAGAAATGGCTTCAGAAGGCCAGTCTGACCTTGCAGGAAGAGCACAGCGACATGGCGTTTACATGCGCATCTAAATCGGACATCGCGCCGCAACAATCCACAGAGCAGTTAGCCAGCGAGGTAGCAAGCACAGTTACATCACCAGCAGCAATGGGAGGCTTTAATCAGCACATGTTGCTCCAAAAAAGCTACCGTGGTTCACAGCTAGTGGCTTTGTGAACAACTCAGTGGGACAGTTCTGCTTCCAGGTCAGCGAAATATAAGTGAAATGTTGCCCATGCATAGATCACATTGGCCAGTTTGCTGTCTCATGGTCATCACCTCATTCCCCATAGATCACACAGAGCTACGCTGCATTCAAAACGCTTGATTTTACCACAAATGATAGAACTATCTAGAGAAAATAGATTTCTAACAAGCAAACTGCACCCTGATTACAAAGCCGGGCGGTAACGGGGATCACCAAAGCCGACCTTTCATCCCGGGCGTCACCTGTGGGTCCTGTGGCGATGATGCATCGCAGGAGCCGCGTCGCCGCCTCTCTCCTGTGTTTTCTTTTCTGGTGAAGAGCTCTCCCTGTGGGCCAGACACTCCGCTTTAATTTGTTGTGGTAAAAGAGCCTGTAATGTCGCGCTCCACGGTAATCACTCAGAGCTGCTTAACAAACGTGGCGTTGGCGCAAGGACGGATACTTTCGTGACAATGGAACAACAGCAGCTCTGGGAAAAAGGAAATCAACTCCTCAAACAGAACATGAGCGGGGACTTCGGCGGGGAAAACGGGGGTCGCTATTTAAGCGGTGAATTGGGGTTGCGGTTTCTACTTTAACCTCGAGCGCTGTGGCGCCGTTTAATATCCAAGCGGGCGCCATTTTTGATGCCCGTAGGAAGCCACAGGACGTGAAGCGTTAGTAATAAGAGCAGCGTGCGTTTTTCCCACAGTCGTTAACTCATCCAGTCAAATAAAAGAGCCAAGCCGACCCACTTAACCCCCGTCTGATATGAAAAATCATGATGCGGAGAAAACGGTGGAATGACTGATGACGGCACAGCTGCGCATGTGAAGACGGTTAGTAGCTAACTGGTGGGTCAGACGGCCCGGTGAACAGGTAGTGTGTTCTCTGGGTTCGAGTCAGGGTGGAGGGAAGGAGACAGCGACGGGCCAGCGTCCAGATACGAGACCACAGGAGGAAGATCACAGGCTGAAATGAAATGTTACAGGCTGAGATATTGATGGACAGACGGAGACTCGACTTCCTGTCTTGTTGCCACAGGGCGCTCGTCGAAGCGGCGAGACAAAGCGCGCGCTAGCGTCCCGTTAGCATGTGCTGCTGATGTTAATTCTGATGCCCGCGCGACAGGAGCGAGCTCCTCACAAGGCAGACCCTAAAATCATTCCTTTCGATCTTGCTTCAAGCGGCGCCGCGTCAATAACGGAGAACGCGGAGTTGGCGTGCTGGACCCTGCAGCGGCAACGCCAGAGGAAGAATGTCGATTCTGAGTTAATATCCAATTTGATGGCTAATTGCTGTTGAACTTTTTATTTTAAACGCGCTGGAACTCAGACACTAACTATGTCTTTCTCTCATCGACTATGTTATGAGTCAAATTCTAATATTATTGCTTCCCAAACCCTCTCATGGAGCAAGTGGCCCATTTTTAGGATGTGTCAGGAACTGCTCATTTGGGCTATTTCCTCTCTGGGCCGCTGGCTCTGTGTGACTCCTGAAGGTTGGGGAGTCAAGAGTGATTTTCTTTTTTTCCTACAGGCATCAGCAGAGCCACACAAATGAACCTAACGAAGGAAACTTTACTCTCTTTATCTCTCTGCAAAATTCTTGTCTGCAGTCAGCATAATGTGGTGTTGGCTGGTTAAAGAGAAATTCAAAGTTGGAAACAGCAACAGAAGAGGTGATTTATTAGAAACAAACGCGTTCCACTCTTTGCAACCGCACTGTTTTCAGTATTAAGCTAATTTAAGTTATGCAAGCTCTCTATTTCACTCCCTTCATTAGAAATATAAACTTCTAGTGCTTCACATTCACTCAGATTGCACATTGGATTCATTTCCGTGAAATGTTGTGAGTCGTATGACTTCAATCAACGAGAAATACGGCTTAATTATGATAGAAAGAACTGTTTCCTGACTTTTCCTCTAATTAATCATTCATCATTAGTGAGACTGTTCCTCTCCTCCCAGTGGGGCTCACACTCTGCTTTGCTAATACACTGTAGCATGTTTGCCAGCTAGATGGAAAATCCCAGTCCTCTGAGCATCTGCTCAGCACAGCCAGGGATGTTGTACCTCCCCAAAGCCCTCGACTACTTGTCTTCACAAAACACAACTTTGAAAAATTTGAGTGGAGCGGCTGGATGAAACGGAAAGTCTCCAAACTTTGCGAGAAACAAAGAACACGTCGAAAAACGATCCATTAAAAGATGATTCGCATTTCATGTTGCGGACTAGCGCTGGCTAAAAACAAACACGGCGAAAGAAGGAAGGCATCTTCTTTCATCAATTCAGGGCAATAATCCAGAATCTGAGAGAATAAAGAGAATTTAGATTAAGCTCTACAACAATGCCCACACAGACCCAGAACCATCAGAAAAACCACCCTTGATGAGGTGCTGCTGATCCCCTCCTACCACAGAGAGCATCCTAATGCACTGCGTCTCAGCGTGCTGCTCAGAATGCTCAGCAGCAGCGGAGAGAACGGCTCTGCGGAGAATAATAAAGAGGGCACGGAACATCACTGTCTGCTCTCTGCCCTCGGTGGAAGACATTAGCTGCCACTTCTCCTCAGCAGCGCCGCTGTCATCACCAAGGACCTCACACATACTGGCCATCACCTTTTTGACATGTCGCCCTCTGGCAGGAGGTCCAGTAACAGGTACACTGAACACACACACACACACACTCTTCCAGAGTGTCCTGTTTTCCTTTTCTACCCTCAATAAATCCAAATAAAGACTCAATGTTTTTATTTATATCTGCTGGTTAATTTCATAAATCGGATGCAGCCCCTTTAATGATGCAGGTGAATGTCCTACACGGCTCGGATGGTATTTCGGAATCCGCTGTCTTGCTCAAGGACATGTAGCATACAGGGGTCAGGGAATGAAGCACTGACCTTTGTATGACTGGAGAAGCACCTGAGCTACAGCTGCCCTTTTATACAGACCATGAAATTCATCATACCCTAAAGGCGCTTGGTTCATCATTTGGTTCTTTTGTCTTGTGACCTGGATGGAGGCACAAGGGTGGATCCGAATCCCCCTGCAGAACGCTCCTGTGTGTCTCGTTTGTCGTCTGGGTTACGGCGGGTAAAGAAAAGGCCTTTTGTGTAACGGAGACGCATTCAAGAACGCAAAAGTCCAAAGAAATCCTGGGGATTGGAGACTGTTTCCTGCTATAACCCACATCAGATCCAACCACATTAGCTCCACTAGCAGCTGCTCTGAGTGTCTGACTTCGCTGGCGGTGACAGAAATAGGAGCAGCACCAAAATAAAGTCATTTTGAGACACATCCCTTAAGGGAATTCTCTTTTTTTCCCTCCCTCCCTGCACCACCTGTGTTTGTCAGGTGATTTATCCAAGAGTTTTGTTTTTAGCAAGGAGGCTTGAGATAGAGGTTAACTCTGTGGTTTTTTTTTATATTCCTGGCTTTAAGGTTAGAAATCAGTCTAGTTTGGCACTTGTTGACTTGTCTGTTTTGAAACCCTTTTTTCATTGATTTAATACGGCGAGTGAGACGCGCTGTCGTCTTCATTCAGACGGGATTAACGGGCATCTCACCATGCGACAGCATAAAGTGGACGGGCCTGCCAATCTGCGGAGAGTGCAATCTGTTCTGAAGTTTAATCAAAGACTTAAATCTTCCGTCCCCTATTATTTCTTTTTTCCACCATCCCAGAATTTACCGGTAAATTTGATCCCCCCCTCCCCTCATGAGTCGCCTCTCTTCTCCATTCCTGTCCTTTTTACACTCACACAGGAATCAAATATCACTTTGGCGTAACCTCGGCGCAAAAATAAGCCTTAATCATCTGCATACGGTAG
Source organism: Takifugu flavidus (assembly GCF_003711565.1). Classification (NCBI taxonomy): domain Eukaryota; kingdom Metazoa; phylum Chordata; class Actinopteri; order Tetraodontiformes; family Tetraodontidae; genus Takifugu; species Takifugu flavidus. The sequence goes on from NC_079532.1 coordinate 13,011,078, forward strand.
ATGCGCTCTTTATTTTTTTGTCATATCGCATTAAGAGTACTGCGCTGATTCGGCATATCACTCCAGTAATGGACTCGCGATGAACAGTTTAGACGAATGGATTTTATTATACACATCTTTCATCCCTGTCAAAACTTTGTGCCAACGCTACCCACAGTGCAACTGAACCGCTAATGGGTCGGTCTGAGATTTAGTGTGTGTTGTGCTACTAACGGCTAATGTATGCTAGTTTCATGCAGCGGGGAGCTCGTTTTTAGACTCGGATTATTTAGCTGCGGCAGATCATTTGCTTGATTGTGCAGTTTATCAGATTTCCATGGAGAAACAATTGGCATCGGAAATTCGGAGTCGCCACTGTCTCCAGCTGCAACCCTTCCTGTCTCAGCACGCTCACCTGCAGTGGACATGTCCACCTCTGTGCCTATAGGCAGGTTTTAATGTGTGTAATTATGTCCAGGCTAAAGGGAGACGTGATCAGTGCCTTCAGCCTACGATGTCTCGCTGTCTAACTGTATTTTATTTAAAATGTATGTATTTTAGCTACTGGTCTACACTAGCACTACAGCTAACTCTGGTGTGACATCCCAAGTGTGTGCAAATTCCATGAGACTACTACAAGACTCTCAGCCCGTTTGAAAGTAGGACGCGATCAACGCATGCATCTTAAAACCTCTCTGGGGAAAATCCCTTTGAGGCGAAACCCCGCTCAACCGGCTCCCGGCGTGCATGTGGGGAACATGCCTCCTTCTTGACAGCGCTACACGCTGACCTCGTATTCCACAATACAGGGCGTAGAGGCTCGAAGCTGTGTGGACCCTGGGTTGTTCAGTGCCAAATGTTCTCCAGTGTTTTACAGTTCTGCTCTGTCTAAATAAGATGCTAATTATCACCCAAGGTTATGTTTTTAAGTAAGCTCTTGTGGCCGCGTCCAACCTCAAGTGGCTCTCAAAGGCTGCCGGATAATTTGCATGCAAAAGTAGTTGACATCATTGTTGGACAAAAGGACATCTCTTCACATTTAACTATATATATTTAACTATAAGTGGGGAGAAGTCACCGCTGGTCGGGGAAGTAGGTTATGTGGATTAAATCGCTAGCCCCTTTTACACCGCGGGGAAGGCTATCACTTTGGGGAAAATAACGACCCATAGTGTGTTTTCACTGAAATTTCTAGGTGGGGTAACTTTAAACCTGTTCCCTAAAAAGTCCCTAGATGGAGGGTAGGATTTATCAGATTATATATTGGGGGGCGGAGCTATGTACTGATGAATGTTAATCAGGGCAAGTTTGGGCTTAGTCTCAAAACGTAGCGGTGCTACCTCCCCGATGCTAGTAGCGCTGGTGGATCATGAGCCCACCCCTCACAGGAGGTGTTGGAGTTTCGGCATCCACTGAGCTGGTGGAAATAAGACAGAAAATTTCCAATTAATTTCAGCTAATAAAGTTATTTCAAAGCTTTGATTGAACTTTTGTCCAATATATTAAAGTATTGCAATTCAAGCTGCAACATGTCAGCTCCAAAATGGCCTTTGATGTCTGTATCTGTCAGTGCGGACTGTTGATAAGACTCTGCATTCCTCAGCTGTCAGTCATGTGTTCGAGAGCAGGCTGGTGGCACCAGGTCATAATTTAGCCGCCGAGCTATCGACATCGTATCATCCATCTTTCATCAGCCGGGCGCTCGGATAGAATTCAGCCTATAAACAAGATTTCTGAAGGTCGCCTGCTCATGTGAGCTTTTTGGTGTCAGGTAACAAAGGACACACACGCGCACACACACACAATAACATATTTCATGTAAATAATGAAACTACCTGGACGTTTTTCAGAGTCAAGCGATGCCTTTTCCATTTGCATTAAAATTCACAGAGTGAGTCAGTGATGAATATGGTGATGCGCGGATTCATGCACGTCCCTGGTGCACCAGCAAACACACCTCGCGCCAAAACACACACTTGTACGCTGCACTTACTCGCCTCGCGGCGGCGGGGTGGAAATGTATTAAGAACGCAGTGTGTGATGTGTGTCTGAGGGAAAAGACTGCCAGCTGACACAGGTGGCACAGAGCAAAGATACAACTTATTACTGCCAATATCAGACCCCTGCCGAGGAAAGCTGCTCAGACAACAAATACAAGCAGCAGGCGGGAGCCAAAAAGCAAAGACTTGGAGGCAGAAAAGGCTTTGAACAGGGTAAAGGATCAGGGCAGAGCGGTAGGCGAAAAAAGACCCATCGGGGACAGAATAAATAGGTGAAATATGCCAAGAAAAGCCCAAATGTGAGGGGAAATTCAGAGGAACGGTGTGGCTGAGCCTTCGAGGGGGGTGGGGGGGATTAGCACTGTCTTAGAAGCCAGTTTTAAAGGTTGTCTAGGATCAATGTTTATATCACCTGCATTCAAATGATCAAACACACACACACACACACACAGCCCTCTCTGCTGCAAGTGAAGGTGCACGTGCGTTCAGAAGGGAAAGATTTAATGTACTTCATTGCACCTGTGGCAGGTTTCCAGTGTTCAGATGTAGATAAACGAGCTGCTCTTTTAAGCGGGCCTGCAGTCTGACAACTCTGCTGTTTATGAGACAAGAGAGAGCGAGAGGGGGAGGGGGGGGCACGAGGAGCAGCAGGGTGGCGGAGAGTAAGCGAGGGGTGGAGGATGAATAGGGAAATGCACAGTGGATGATTTGTAACACGACCACCTTCAATTAATCTTCTGCGCCGCACCGAGGGAGGAGCAGGGGCCATCGGAAGATCTGATAGGATGATACTGGCGAGTCAGGTGTGAACTTGTAAAATACCAGACATGACGACATCATATTATGACAAACATTGCGTGAGCAAGTGTTTTGAGGTTCAGTTCCTTATTTGTCACACTCACCTGTTAAAATCAAAAGAGTGGAAGTGTGAGAAAAATGGGGGGGCGGGGGGGGGGCATTTCAGAGCTACTTCAAATCATCAGCAAAGGGCATGAGTTTTCAGAACTGACTGGTTTAGATAACCTGTTTTGGTAGCGCACAGGCACAAAATAAAAGCATAATAGCATAAACGCTATCTCAGTTTAGCCCTTCAGCTTTTAACGAGGTTAAATAAAATGCTTCGGACCAAATCTGCCAACAAATCTGTGCAAGCTAAATGCTACGATGTTGCGGAATTATTCGGGAAGCGTCTGCAAGGTTAAATGACGCTGAAACTCTCTGCATGAAGTGGTGCAGCCTGAGTTCATGAATGTTAGAGCACATGATAATGGATGGCGCAGCGACACTTCAAACCTGAGCTGGCCTTCCTAACAGCGTTTCCCAGGAGACCCTCTTTCCAGGTCAGACACACACTGCTGATTAAGACACTCATCCAAGCACTGATGCAGCTGTAAAATATGGGGTGTGGATCCGTGGTCCCGAACCCGACACAAGGCACTCATGTTGAATATTAATCTGCATTTACCACCATATACCCCTGACACTAACATGTGTGTGCATGTACGAGGGCTGTTTACTGCTTCATAAGTCAAATAAATACCTAAAAGCCAACGTGATTGAATGGCCCAAGTGCACGCACAGCGACACACAAGCTACGGATGGAATTGAGCTGTATCTGGTAGGGATCTTCGGCCGTAGATCGATGAGAGACGAGGCTTGAAGTGACAGCTGTGAGTAAGAGGCTTGTGGGCGCTATGAGCGCATCTCCTGTCAAAGCCTTGACTGTCCCTGTACTTATCGGGTGCACGAGAGCATGACACGCACGCGCATGTAGGTGTATGGACGAGATGCGCGCTTGGGTATGTTCTTATTGAGCTGCAGTGTAGGTCAGGAGATGTCCGTGTGCTAAAGGGAGGAGGGCGGTGTTCAGATTTTAATCATGGCTCCGGGGTCTCTGGCTGGCTCGTCCTCTGTTCCCTCTTCCTTTCATCCCGTGATTCCGTAATTAGTTGATTGACCTCTGCTGTCATGGTCTAATTAGACATGGTAATTAAGGATTAGACGGGTCAAGAGGGAGTGCGTGTCTGTGCGCGCTTGCGTGCGCGTTGGTCTTTGGTGTGGAGGGTGCCCCGGGTGTGTGCGTGAAGCCTGCTGATAAGGGAAGTGAAGGTCAATACATTGCTTTTTTTTTTTTTTTTAGGGGAAAAGGAATTTTTCCGCACCATCCACTTGTTTGGGGGAAAAAATCAATTTAAGACGGGATCAAGATGAGTGTAAGCAACTTTAATTAAAAAGTGTCAGCGGGCTGAACCACCTTTGCTGACATGGGGGAGCTGAATAACGCAACACACTAAAGTAGCCAAAGGAGGGGAGGGAAGGGAGAACGGTGACGTTCGTAAACGAGCTGCCCGACCACCCAACATTCAAATACCACTCAGAAAGCCCAAACTCACCAAAGAGGGCCACTTTTAAACGAAGCAGGAAGGAACAGACGGTCGGTCGGTGTGTTGAAACCAGTGAATGTGCCATCCAAAACCACATTCACATATATTTGTAAAAAAAATAAAAATAAAACACGCGCATTTGACTGTGTAAAGTCTAAAATCTGCGCTTGAGCAAAAGTTCAGTCACAAAGTGGATCAGGTCATTTTCTGTCGCGGCCGACGGCAAATTCAAGAGAGGAAACGCAATGCAAGCGACCAAAACATGACGTTCATGGAACAAATGCAACAGAAAAATGCCAAAAGGGAAAAATGTTGCGACCACAGAACCAAAGCCGCTAAAACTTAGACAGCCACTAAACAAGTGCGAAAGAAAAATGCTCCAAGAACGAGAGAGAAATGAAGCAAAAGACATAAGAGGAGATAACACACCTTTTGTTCTCCCCTTCAAACGTTAGCTACCTTTAATCTGGGTATCCCATTCCTCTTTCAAGACTGTCGGCTCCCCCTGCTGGCATGGAGCACTTCCACTGTGGAGTTAATTTGCCACATTCCCCAGGACAATTGTTTCGGGGGGGGGGGGGGTTGTGTGTGTGTGTGTGTGTGTGTGTGTGTGATTTTGCTCCTGCTTAGATTCTGTGATTGCAACATTTTCGTCTTGCGGCCTTTTTCTGTTTCATGCGGTTTATTTCTCTGTTTGCAGTGTGTTTGCCCCCGTCAGCTGCCTTGATCACGTGACTCGTGACGTCCCTTAACCCAAAGGTTAGTCAAATAACCCTCATATCACGAGTCGCCCTCATAAATAAGTGGGGAGCGTCTCATAAAATCGCGGATATTCACCTGTGGGCGCAGGTGCTGCACCAAAAAGGTTTTAATCACCAGCCGGAAGAATCCAGCAAGCAGCCGAAAACAAGACAGATGAAGGGAAAGTACGCAGGAAACGAGGAGAGGAAAAGGAAATGAACTTTTTGGGAATAAGACAGATGAAGACGGAGCGCGTCCTTGCTTATGACGGGGTGAGACTGATTTTCTGGATGCGACGACTCTGTCATCCTTCAGCACGATGAATCGAAGAGACAAGGCAGCTCCAGAGACAGGCTTCGATAGCGCAGCGTTCCGTGCGGAACAGTCAGGGCTGTCTCCGAGCGGAGCCCACTTGACTCCTCTGTGCATTTCCTGGGACGAGCTGCCACGAACTCCTCTGACCTTTGCTGCCCTTTTTTTGCCAACTCATCCCTTTTCGTTTTGAAATTCTCTTCGTCAAAACGCCGAGAACCCCTTCGCGAAGATGTAAAAGAAGAGAAAATCGAAGCGACTGAGGCTCATAGTGGTGCTTTACTGTACACGTGGTTCCTGTGTGCTATCTACGGAGGCAAACACCGAGGCCCCGCTGTTTGAGGGTGCACAGAGGATCCTAATTCATGCATGCATGCAAATCAAGGGGAGCAGCACGGCCAAGACTTCACTGTGGGGAGAAGGAAAAGTTAAATTTAACACCCGCAGAAACATCCACGCACGCTTGTAGGGAGAGGGGAATAGTAATGAGGTGGAGCTTTGTGATATTCTAAACTTGGCTGTCTCCTGACGTAGGTAAGCGTTGGCAGAGCCTCCCCTTTCCCCTGCGCTCCCCCCCGCTGCGCGCCGATGAGTGGAGATGTCGTGATGCTCCTTTGGCAGCTGATGCATGCCTTATTTTTCTTTTCTTTTTCTTTTTTTGCTTGTACAGACATGAAGAGTTTGACTCAAATCTATTCAGGAACATGCTGACTTTGATTGTGCCACGCGAGGCTTGATACCTGTTCTGATAAAACTGAGAGCAAAGGACGGGGCAAAGGAAAACAGCATCAGTGGCACTTTTTCAGTCCTGGGGAGGCCGTTGGTGTTGTAGTTCAGTCCCACAGAGGGACCGACGCGCCAAAAATGACTGAAAATTGGGGACGTTACTATCAAAATCACCAAATTCTTCACAGTAATCGCCAAGAAAATGATGTTCAAGGAGGGTAAAAAAAGGAGGGTATCTTTAAATAACCACTATGGAGATTAATCATTGCAATTAATGAATAGAAAGTCTTCTGATTCATGTTTACTTTCAGCTCCCCAGCTCCAAGTTGACTTTTTCTCCTATTTTTCGGTTTCGTGACGAATCAGGGAGTTTCAGTGGGTGACAAGTTGGGGCTGCAGGGAGTCTAACTTGACATTCTGTGATTCTACAGAGCCATGTCGCACTAACAAGCATTGAATTCTTTTCAGCATCGCCTCTGGAACTGAGCAAGCCCTCCCAGGAGAGATGTCAATGTCTCACCGCCCTCCAAAACCTTCACCTTCACCATCACGGATGCTGGCTTTGGAAATGTGTATTGATAACAAACTAGATTAATCACATCCCTGCGTTTTAATGCACACGTCTGGCTGATTTTTTCTTCTTACAGCTCAAAAATTAGATGCTGCAGAGGGTGATGTTCTCAACTGCACTGTGTAACTTTGTGACAGTCTTTACTTCTGTTTCTGTTACCATTTTACAGTGCGCAAACTTTGTTTTTGGAAAATGGGTATTCAGGAGGACGGCGGCTGTCCCTGACCCTAGCCTGGCCTCTGTGGACACTGCGCTGAGGACAGGGGACAGCGAACAGAAATGCAAAGAAGTTACAGAAGTTTTCCTGTACAGATATAAAGGGATCTCGCTGTGCTAAACACCCCCAAACCCCCCCCCAGTGTTGTTACAGGGGAGGCAGCGTGAGCATATATAGCAGCTTCTCTGTGTGTGAGGACAAGACAGGCTGTGGTGTGAGCTCGTCTCTTTGTGCCGTTAGTATAGGGTGTCTGGTTTCAGCGCCTCCACTTTCCGACCATATGCTCCACCACCACAGTCCCCTCGGCTTCCCTGTGGCTCCCGGTGAGTCTCCTTGTCAGGTGTCTCACCAAGCTCTCCCAACTTCACGAGCCCCTCGTTCTTCTAACTAGAAGAGCTGCGGTGCATCCCGTGCTCGCACGGCTGCGAATGCAGATGCGCGTGTGTGTGAGTGTGTGTTTACATGTACAAACAACATCGTTTGCATCTGCAGCAGGACCTGCCAGTCTCCGGAGCGCGTGCTTTTAATTATGGGGATGTTAACAAGCATGCTGCCCTGCTGGTGAGGGAATCATCCCCGGGCGCATGTTTCCTTACGGGGAGCTGCACACAAACATGTCTGTGCAGATGTACTCTTCATTAGTCACATTTTTCAAGCTGACACGTGGTCCTCCGTTTCAGCTCCCGCTGCGTCCCTCGCACCCTCTTGTTAAGAGTAATTCCGCTAATGATGAGAGGTAAAGAGGCAGGCCGGCTTTGTCTGAAAACAACACCTTGATTACAAAGTCATCAAGAGGGAGGCTGAACAAGTGCCGCTGCTGTGGGACATTTGGGGGTGTTTGCATGCAGGAGAACGGTGAATCATCGGGGTTCTTCATCTTGTTGATGAAGTTAGTGTTGTTTTAGGGCGTTCACTTAAATTCTTTAGCTCAGAATCAGCTGACCTCAGGGCTTTCTATAGGCGCTGTTTGTTAGGTAATCAATGATATTTCTGTTCTACTTCCTGATTCACTTCTTTTACCCAGGGACAATACAGTAATGTGTATTGATTAAGAGAAACAAAGTTTGAAGTGAGAGGCTCCAGCACGCTTCAAGGTGAAGTGAAGAGAATCAGTTCAGAAATATCCTGATTCTTGTAGCCAGAAAAATGTTTAAAAAAAATGCTTTTAAAGTGCCCTTTGTTGCATAAATTAAACATAGGAGATAAGCAGGGGTTATGATTAAGCCCATACACAGTTCTGTCATGCTTGACGTGTTTTTTGTGGGTCTGTTGCGTTGTGCTGACGGAGCCTCCCCTCCCTGTCTGATGATATCGCATTCTGTAGCTTTCCAGACGACTAAACTCCTTCAAATGCGACGCGACGCGCTGATAGCCGAGCTAATTGCCAGAAACAGTGTCGAATGACGAGGAGGAGCTCAGTAAATACTTCAGAAAATCTGCGTTTACGTACTGGAGGAACCAGCAGACAAACATTACAGCCTCTGAAGTGAAATGGCTCCAGCCTGGCTGTTGAAAAACTGTCGTGGCTGATTGGGTTTGGATAAATGAGGCAAATGTTAAGTCTTATTTCTCTTATGAAACCAGTGAGCCGTTCATCTCTACTGGTTGTTGGGCCGAGATGATGGATAAATTTGTTTGTTTATTTGCACTGGAGATGAGGTGAAGGTAAGGCCTTTCTAAAAACAACAATTTTTACAGAGACCAGGGATAGAATTTGATCAAAATCACATAGCAGAGCAATTATTGCCTTCTCAGGTCTCATTTCCTTTAATGGATTTTATTATGCTCAACAAAACACTGCCAAATGGAATCTAATTAAATATAAATGAAAAATAATTAAAAAAGGAAATTGCTGCTCAACTTTTCTACATTTAGTTGCTCAAAGGATTATTTTGATTTCCCTGTGCTTGTCTCCTCTCTTTGTCACTTCCTGTTTATACCCCGACCGGAAAGAAGGTGTAGAAGTTTGCGCTCGAGCCAGTCTATTATTAGGATTAATAAATTCGGCAATAAATAACAGTTGAGGAAGTTCTCACAGTGAATAGAGGTGGATGAAAGCACCACATTGTAGTTGTTTATGTATCTCACTTCGAAGAGATGTCGGTATTCTTGCACCATCAACGTTGCGCGTAGCAGACTTTCGTTGCTGTGGAGGCTGGCTATACCTTCTGTAGCACGAATGACAAAAGAATCTTAGCTCCTGTTGCAGTTCTCCAGGTTGTAGCAGTTTAAAACATCTAATTTCATCAGCAATTTGACCCATTAGCGGCTAACGCATGCTGGCTGAGCCCTGGTGCCGCGGCTGTGCAGCCTGATGGGAAAACTTTGTGTACGCCACACGTATCTGACCGCAGCAGCACAAATCAGAGTCTATACATCACAGCCCAATATTAAATTATTTTATTATTTGAGGGGGGGTGTACAACCACATTCCTGCAGTACTTCAAAATGTTCGGAATTATTCTCTAGTCTGTTCTATTATTCTAATGTTGTATGCTAATGGAAAGATGGTTCTTCAGCCTTCTAATGTAAATTCTTTGAGACTGCATCCAGATGACGTGTGTAACTGCAATGCAATGCAGCCTCCCAGCATTCTGCAGGCCCTCTCGCTCGGAGCAGCTGTCCCCAAAGAATTCCAGGCAAACGGAGCATGAAGGGAAGGAGAGGTCTGGACCACAGAAAGATAGCATGACTGTCTATGCTTAGTTACACACTCTCTGTTCCTAATAGATGCCCACCAAGGCCAGACAAGAGGGAGAAGACTGCAGAAGGTGTGTGTGTTTGTGCGTGTGCATCTTTTTCTCAATGAGATTTGATATTCCAGTGCTCATCCAAGCTTCCAACAGCAGTGACAGCATCATCAACATAATGCACTGTTTTCACACACACACACACACACACACGAACACACAGATTGCCGCCGAGCCACTCGAGACAACAATCCGAATGTGTTTAGGAAACTGGGAGAGTACGTCCCTCTTTCTCGTCTCTTGTTTTCAGGCTCAGGCAAACAAACGGCGACACACTTGCTGTCCCTATTCCACCGAGTGGAGATTCTTTTACGCCTTTTTTTATTTTTTACGAGGAAACTTTTCCCCGACGTCGCGTCTGTTGGTCGTTTGGCCAATTACGGCCGAATGAAGCAAAAGCCAGGCAGGCTTAACAGGGTGTCAAATTGTTCCTGAAGGTCAAGCACCACTCAGACTGGATTGTTCATGCCCCCCACCCCCACCCCCACCTCACCTCTCCCCGCACACACACACACACACAAGTTCAGATAAGATCGTTACTGCCATTTGCTGTTAGCGCACGTGTTTATCTGATGAAGTTATTCCTCCATAAAGTAAGACTTAAATCTCTGGCCATTCGCCCAGTTTACCTTTATGGGCCATCTCTCGCTCTCATCTCTCCGTCTCTCTCTCTCTCCCTCCCTCCCTCACATCTCCTTTTCATTTCCCAAGTGGGTGATTTAGTATGCTGAAGTAGCAGACATTTTTCACTCTTTGAACCACTTGGAAATAACAAGCCGTGCACGGCTGAGATCCTAATAAGAGAAGCGCAGCCACGAGGACACGTGCTAATGAGAGGTGACAGTGATGAAAGATCCAAAGTCCCTCAAATGCCGTTTTAACAGTCGGCCTGATTGAGCTTGTGTCAACATTCCATTAAAATCCCCTTTTAACGGGCAGCATCAATGCAATGTAATTGGCACATACGTACCGGTGAAGCAGGGGTCAACTTGAACGGGTCAAACATTTAATGGTGCTGTCCAAGCAGGTGAATAAATCTCTTCAAATGTATGAAAAACATAAGAGTAACAGCTGTGGAGTCTTTTACAAGGGCGCGTGTGTGTGTGTGTGGCCTACTTTTGTTTCCGCGACTGAATGGAGGAGCTACCTCGTGAATGACCCACCACAGAGAGCACGTGGGAGTCTGAACTTTGACCTCCGCAGGTGGGAGGAGCTCCAACGAAGGCTGAGGTCGAGAAAACAGAGAGACGAGAGCAACATATGCTAATGAGGATTTCCCAAGAAGCACTTTAATATTTCATGTGTCCTAGATTCCACCCCCCCCCCCTCCAAAACCCCTAGGACCAACAAAGTGACTGAGGCGCCAGCTAGATGGAGAGAGAGAGAGAAAAAAAAGGTTGAGAGGTTTTTTAAATGAGAGCATCAATTCGTGGTCGTCTGATTTTGACCGCGAAACCTCAAAGGAGGGAACAAACACTCCGGCGGGGTGTTTGTTTTGTAACGCCGAGCGGGAGCGTAACCGCCACCGGGCACGGAGACGAAGTGCAAACACCAATATGACTCTGACGCATTCCAGGCTCCGCTCTTACACAGGTGGTGGGAGACGGGCCCATCGCCTCCCTGCCGTACTGGTCTGTGAACGCAACACGAAGTCCTTGGCATTTCGGGCACGTTTGCAAGCAGCATCAAAAACAGGTGGTGGGGAAAACAACCCCCTGATGAGCCAATAAAGGGGAAGAACTTCCTTCTTTGAGGGGCATTTTGATTCCTACGAAGGGAAAAAACAATAAAGAGCTTTATTATTATTGCATTTATTAATATAGAGTTGTGTGCTATGTGGCAGATCATCTGTCCTAATGTCAGAGGGGTTCTTGGCTCCTCCCACATTCTCTTGACTCTTCTTCTCATCGCCACAATTTGCCGGCAACATTTTAGGGAATGTTTTTGCTGAGGTCGACTGAACTTTGTTCTTAGCAGCAGCACTTCTCTTTGCTAATCTACTTTCAGAGTTCTGAGGTGGGGGGGGGGCTGCGTCCCTGTCCGATCTCCACTCCCCAGTGACTGATGGATGGATGTTTGCAGCTGAGACTGTCACTCACCCCAGGAGCCTTCTCTCCCAGGCTTGGTTCCAGGACCAGGCCCCGGACGGGGTCCATTAATCCTCGCTTTTGTCCGTTTCTGGGGTCTTCTCCAACTTTCTCCGGCCCTTCACTAGAATTGATTTTCTCTTGAGAACCTTCAGAGACAGACCCTGGCGATCTGCTGAGATCAACAGGACATTCAAACACCGGCACCAGAATTCCAGCGGCTCCTTCCAGGAGGATATCAGACGCTATTAACATTTGATAACATTTCGAAATCCAAGCTGTCTCCTTTTATTTTATCTGTCTGTCACCTGCTGTATTTGTCCACGAAGATCCTGGCATCTGAACCTGCAGCTAGGATCATAATGAATCATCCTGCAGTGATGGATTGTAGCTTTGGACCTCAATAATCCACACTCCAATAGCACAAGGGTAATGATAACAAGCACCACCGTCTTATTAGACGCTCTCTTGCCCGTGTGTTACTAGCGATCCCGCTCCCGTTTCCCCCTGTGGCACCGGCTAACATAATAGCACCGGGAAAATGAGGTAAAGGTGATGGGAAGCCTCGCGCCTTTCCGCCGGCTGTCAATCTGCGTTATCATTAGGACTGACCTGCAACTCGCTCCGGCTGATTTAAGACCCAACATTTGTTGGCAGGCCTCGAATCCTCTGGAGGACGTGGGCTGCTCTGTTATGGTGTGAAGGTTCTCCCCATGTCTGTGTGGGTTCTTTCTGGGTGCTCCAGCTTCCTCCCACACTCCAAAAATGGACATTTCGCCAACAAGTTAATAGGTGACTTAATGCTGACCTTAGGTGTGAATTTTCTATATGTTAGCGCTCGCCCACAGACAGCTGGGATAGGCTTCACCCACCCCCGCATGGGTGGGTGGAGCCTGTGGATGGATGCTGCACATGTTTTGGACTTAAAACAAGGGTGTTGTCACGCGCACTGTTCATCTGTTCAAACTAACCCAACATCTGTGCCGATGGTGAGAATTAAAGGACTCCATCAGACGCCAACATCTGCAGCCTCAGGGGATTTCTGTTTCAGCTGGCTGCCTCTGATAGCAACAGGTTTTTATTCCAAGATCAGACCTCGACATATTTGACTTCAATTAACCGCCATGTCAAAAACCTTTCACCTGCAATAGGAGAATATTATTTGACTTCAGGTCTTTTAGCGCTGCTAATTTGCTGGTATCATATTTCATGGCAAAACTTTTGAGGAAAAATCTGTCATTAGTGAAGTCCTGTCATAACTGTGCACCACAGGAAACCAGGAGGTATTTTACTCCAGTATTTTTAACAGGCATATGCAGGAACTTATCCTTGATGTCTTAAGCTATCAAATGGTTCACTTGGGCTTCTCTTTGATTTCCTCCAAAATGGTGCCCCACGTCAGTCTAATTGGACCTAATTCTAATTCTTCTTTTCTCTTCTGTAGTGAGAGAAACATGTTTTGCTCTATTGGCTATATTAGCCTGGCATTACATGACATGTCATCATATTAAATGTCCTTAGATTAGCCTCTGAGCTTTTGACCATCAGTGCAAACACACATTGGGGTCATGATGGCTGACAGGATTAAACTGGACAGCGCTCATACATTCCCAACTCCTATTAAAACACTCAGTGGTACCAACAGTAGCATGAGCATGAGGCGCTATCTGCGCTATGCTGTGTAACACTAGCATTAGCAATTCCGTAATCATTATTCTGCTGGTGTCTCTCTGTCCCTGAAACCTGCCTGTTTTACACAGCACTATCATCTCTTTGTGGCAAGGCACAATTATAAAGATACTGTTTAGATATTCTCCTATTATCTGCCAGACCCAGCACCATGTATTAGCAAAGGGGCAAAAAAGGGAAAATATACCTCAATCCTTCCTTTATCACTGGACAATTACAATATTTATGAGAGGGGCCCTGCAGGGGAAAATGGTTAGTTTTATTCTCTATTACTTCCACTCCTTGTACAATATTCTCTTTTTTTTCATTTTTTAATGAAACACCGCCAAGAAAATCACTCAAGCATTTGTCAGCGTAATTGTACAACACAATGCCATGAATGGATGTGAGCTTGCCGTTTCAAACTGCTGACAGGCACAGAATAAAACACCTTGCGCCGAACAAGGATTAGGGCAGAGAACAGCGAAGGAGAAAGGATGAGTGTGTGTCTGTGTGTGTGTGGGGGGGTGTGTGTGTTTCACAGGTTCTATTTTTTTTTGCCTTCTACAGTTTGAAAAAGAAATTCCATCAAAATTAAGAGGGCGTGTAACACTCATAGCATTAGGCTAACCGACGCTGCTCAACCAATCATTTAAAAATAATTCAAGTTTATTTATGTGACAAATGTTAAGTCCGAGGTGACCTCCACTAAACATGGCATCTATATCTAACTTGTTAATCAGAGAAACAGCCATGCTTTCCTTCCTGAACACCAAAGCTTCACTGTCTGCACATGTCTGAACCTCAGTATCAGTGGAATGGAGGAGTAATGCCTTATGTGAAAGGGTTAGAACACAATCTTAAGAGTCAACCGCTCCCAATTTAAAAGATTGGATCCCATTTATAGCAATACGAATGCTTGACCTGGATGCCGGTGTTGCCGGAAAACTCTCCAAAATGGATTACGCCATAAGCTAGCAAGCCAAGACGTAACATTTGTTCACATTTGTAGTCTGAAATATTATTTTATGACCTTTTACCTTTTGTTCTGATGCATCAGTTTATTAAAACCAGAATCCACTGGTGAAACTGGGGAAAAGGAGCCGCACTTAGTTTTAAAAAGTAGATCATGACTTATTGATATTGATTGAATATCCTAAAGTAACAGATGCCTTCCCACCCCAGGTTTACGGCTCAATGTCACAGCTTTAAGTTCCTCTGTCAAGTACAGCAGGCTGTCGCTGTGGATGAATTATAACCATTCAGCCATGCTGCCTCAGGCTCCACATACCCACTGATGCAATAGGTGCAGCCCCCCACACACACACGACACACACACATCATGACTTTTTCATATAGGGATTTCTATATAAATATCAATGCGATTCCCAGCACATCAATAATGCACACGCACACCGGCTGGTTGATACAGTTAGGGTTCATTTTCCAGTTAGAGCATCAAAAATTTATCATGGAGCATCAACATTCTGTAAAACTGCAGACCCCTGGTGCTGGGAAGGGGGGGGAATAGCACTTTACTCTGAACTTCGGTCCAAACTCTCTGGATGTGGGTGAGAGACGCCGTTCCAGGCAGAGTTTTCATGTAGTTTAACAGTAGTTTTAGGGAAACCAGGTCCTCCACTGATGAATGCTTTTATTTATGTCATACACTGATTGAAATCCGACTAACATTTTTCACGAGCAATATAATGAAAATATTTTCTATTGATGAAAGGAGGGAGTCGTACCAGCGGGAAGACTTTCATCCCGGTTTGCATGTTGCTGAAGGCTCCTGCAATGGAGGTTGTTTTTCCGCTCTAGCGTGAAATTATTTTCAAGTGTGTTATTTGCTGCATTTTTCATCTATTTATGTTTCCCTTGTAGGAAAAGATGGCCGAATGTAAACATGGTAGCTGATGCAAGGGACGGGACTTGGGGCATTATTGGCTTTTGCATTGTTTGTGATGATGCTCTTTGCCACTGCAGATTAATAAAATAAAGCCTTTAAGTCATAAGTATGAAGCAACCCAGCCTGGTCCTTATTATTGACACGTCCCTCTTTAACTCAAGGGGTCAACTGATCTTATAGTAAAATATTCAACCACTTTTTCTTCCTATTTTGAGTCAAAGGAGTGGGCTTCAGGCTTCTTTGCTGTCTGATCTACACCACCCACGCAGGACAGAGGCCAGACGGAGCTTTCCATGCTTAGTCTGCAGCCATTGTCGGACCACGAATTGGACAGGAGCAAAGGTAAACAGGCGGAGAGTCAGGAGTTAATGGTAAAAAATGACGAACATCCATTCTTCCCTCCACCTTTTCCCTTAATGACGCCTACCCCGCTGCTTATGGGTGAGAGGCAGGGTAGGAAATTACTGGGATTATTTATGATATTGCCTCAACGAGCAGCACAAACAGCAGCAGCCACAACAGAGGAGCTAAAATGGATGGAGCAGGAAGTGATTGTTGGCAGGATGGAAGTGATGGAGAAAAGCAGGTCTGTGGAAATATGGGGACAGTGAAGGTCATATCACTTAAAACACACCTTACTGTAAAAAAAATAATAAAAATGTGTGCAGGAAATATTCTACTTGTCCATGGAGTCTCATGTAAGAGGACAGAGGATTCGCTGTCACCTGCCGAGAGCCTTATTACTTTTGATTCACATTTGTATTAGAGAATGTGAGGGATCAGAACACATTAGCCAAACACTGAAATGGGAGCGGGGCTCTCAGAAAGCGCCGTGCATGTGCGGCATGAATATAAATGCGTCCTTCTTATAAAAGCATGTTTCACCAGCAGACTGAGGAATGAATTAAATCAAGTGAGACGTCTCTCTCCATTCCGCTCAATAAATCTGCGGCTGAATAGACCCGCGCTGCATGTTGCACGTCGCACGTCTGTGTTTTATTCTATCTCCAGCCCATATCACGCGGGGAATTTTGAATTCTGTGTACACGTGAGTAATGACCGTTTACTTTGTGCAAATGGATGTGTCAGATTGAATTAAGCACCTGCTTTAATTTCATCCTCTTAGGCACAAGCTTTCCAAGGCACGCCACAATTAGCTTTTGATCACTTTCCCCGTGTCACTGCGGGTCACGTTGTTTGTGCGTGTGTGCGTGCGCGTGTCTGGGAGGTTGTTTAAAAGCCTCAATCTATTTTTTTTGCCAGTTTGCAGCAGCATTGTGGATTATTGAGAAACTGAAATGTAAGAATTCAGTATGGACATAGCCAGATGTTTGCTCTCGCCCGAATTTAAGCTCCCAACAAAAGCATATTTGGGCGGCTCAAACCTAAAATCACCTTGGATTGACTGTCCAGCGTGCTGTTCCACAGGCATCTTCTTATGTGAAAGCACCAATGTTGTTTTTGTATTTTAGACTATTTCTTTGGACCCAGCATTTGACTTCAATTGTGTCTAGTCAGTAGGGGGCGCTGGAGACACCTCCCTCACAGTTATAAGGAGATATGACGTGTGAAATGGGGCAACGACCAAATTAGTGTCTTCAAGACAGACCCATATAAAGCGCTGTGAGTGCACAACTGATAAAATGGCTGCCGGTTTTATTCTGTTTACTGTACTTGTTCCATTTCCAAGGCCCTTTTTCCCCCACATGATTACCTGTCCAAAAGAAGTAATAGAGGTCATGAAACTGGAAAGGAAAGAGCCCAGAGTTAACGTGTGAGTTTATATGTGCGTGCGTGCCATGACGGCTGGGTCGAGCCCCTGTGCTAATCTGCAGGACAACGAGATGCCCTCCGAGCACTGCGGCCATTAATCAGCCGGTCATTATTGAGCCGGGCTGGGAGATTTACGAAGGCGCGCTACTAAATGCGCACACAGGCATCGGAAGGGACCCGGGTGCACATGCACACAAGCACCGTGCGGCTCGGGTCCATTTCAATCTCACACCACTGACCTTTAAGGCCCGTCCACCATTCAAACACATGAAACCCATTTGGTCAGCAGGGGAGGCAAACAAGGAGCCAAAAGAGTGCACATTTAGAGTATTTCTGGACCCGTTGTTATCTCCTTGACCACTCGGTGCACCTTCAGTGGATCACTACATGTTGTTTCATGAATGTATTCATCAGTAAACCGAGCCAGGGACCCAGGGAGTGTCAAATAGTTGCCAGTTATGCTTTGGTTAATTAGCATGCTGCATATTAAGGGTATCCAAATGGCCATTTAATATTTATGATTTCAGCTTCAGCTGTCAAGGCTGCAGGTGTTCTCTATTTCACACCCTCGATTTATGTGCGCACGTCTGTCTGGTCAAAAGCACATTACGCTGCAGCACCTGTTGGGAAAGGTGGGAGTAATGATTGACCCGCCACCCATCACAGGCCATAAGGCTGGAAGGAATGAGTCTGAAATGAAGCAGAAATGTCTGAAACATCAATCACCCTGTGATAAGTTCTTCAGGGAGACTGATTGCACGGAAAGGCGTCACGTCTTTACAGTAGGACGCGTTTGTGTGCCATTTGCCTCCCCTCCTCAAGGATGGAATCATATTTTTTGCTTTCAGCGAGGTTTGGGGATAGAGAGAGTGTTCCGTGCCCACGTTTTCTTGCCCCAGTCCCTCCCTAGCCTTATTTCCATTCTTCCAGGCAAATTTTTTTATCATCAATCAGCCGCAAAACACAGAAGCTGTCCTTGCAGTCTCGCGAGCAGCCTTCGTGGAATGAAATCACTTCCTTCCACAAGAGACAAAGATTTATAACGATCCCCACTCTCCCACCCCCTCCTCCCCGCCCCCAGATGCGAAGATGTCTGGCTGGCAAGTGATCTCCTGTGTCCGGTCGACGTCACTGTCTAGCACGGTCAACCTGCAGCGCGCACGTGTGTGTGTGCACATGCTTTATTTTTTTTTTCAAATGTGTGTCAGTGCGGCAGCATGTGTCAGTCATCGCTGTGCTTCCACGGAGGTGCGGAGGGCTGTATCTCTGCTGCCTCATACAGGACAGAGGGTGCAACTGCAGCGAGACGTGCGTCTCCGATCACATCTAACAAGTGCAGAGTGGTTTCCTATACAAGCTGTCCTCCAGTGTCCTTCCCTCAGGAGGCCTGACAACAGTGGTGGGACTCCAGCTGTTTCTTCACTTAGGAAAGCCGCAGTTTACCCCTCGGAGGCACCCATGCGTGCGCATACACACCCACACACACACAAACGCATGCACTAGACACACACAAACAATCTTCTCTGACTCCCCATTGAGAAAATGGAGAACGAGTGGATCCCATTACTTTTCCCCCCACTTATTTAATTCATTTATTGTCTCCATGAATGACAAAATGTGACCCATTGATTGACCATTATCACTCATCTAGCTGTACATGAGAGGACCTCACCCGAAGGAGCTGTGCAGCTAAAGCTCTTAGGTTTGGAGTTCAGCTGTGAAACCTTGTAAAGGCGAGTTTGTGCCTGTCCAGATCAAGTCCGCTCTGTTGACTTTACCGCAAGATGTGGAATCATCTCAAAGATGGTCAAGAGCGACAGGAAAGGAAATATAACCGAATGCCTAGCAAACAGCATCGTTTATGGAACATCTTCTGATGTTTGGCACATTGAGACGTGTCAGACAATAAACAAACAACAGAAATATAAGGAATAAGATTATTTAAGTATGTAGGGACACGGTTGACTTCCTTGGGTGATTAGAGACCTCTGCAAGTGTCCCAGTCTGCTGTATTCATGGTGATTTGAGCTGCTCTCTGAGGTCCCAGCTCCCTCCTCATCGCTTCTCTCCCCACTGGCCTTTTAAGCGGCGAGCCTCCAGACGGAGACAGTTCTGTCTCTCATTCCTCATCCTGCTTCTTCCTGTGGGAGGAAGACTTCACCGTTTGATTGGAGGTCCTCAGAAATGTGACCACTCAACTGTCCATGTAGTTTATGATATGGTCCTTTTTCTTGAGATCTTCTTTTTTTCCTTCTGCTTGTGGGAGGTCGGACTGACTCTGGGCGGGGGGGGGGGTTGTTTTCCTCTGCTGAAGGTCCTCCTGCAGATGCTGAACCTTTTCCTGCTACGTCATGAAGTAACAAGTGGCCTCTGCTCCATCTATATAACAGAGTGAGCTGTTTCTACTAATGATACTACAGACAAGGTTAATGACCACAGTTAGCTTTGGGTTAAGCTTGCAGGAGATCTTTGGAACATTACTGTTACAATCTGTTACAAATGAAGCAAATCATTGTATAGAAAGTAGTAAAACAGACATTTATCGTATCCTAAGGTGATTCCATAGAGCCATACAGAATCAGAATCTCTTTATTGTTCCATGAAGGACACACAGATGACAAGGTGATAATGTCACCTTAAGGAAGTCTTTTCGTCGTCCTTGTCGGCACCCTATAACAATGGCCTGAGGACAAAGGCTCAAATTCATTGGGAAGTGGAGGATTAAGAAAACAAACAGAACCTGAAACTTCCTGAGATTATACCAGCAGTTTCGACTCTTGTTTCCAAAACATGCAGCCATACAAAAGGTTAAAACCGACTCAATTAAACTTCCTCTCAGAAGAGACGAAAGGTTCAAAACACACTTTATAATCGAGGATCACACGGAGATACTTGAAGTCCTAAAATCGATTGCTGTATTTTCCGGACTATAAGTCACACTTTTTTTCATAGTTTGTCAGGGGGTGCGACTTGTACTCCAGAGCGACTTAAATAAATACATTATTACAGAATTTCACATGTTCGTAAGTTTCACACTGACAACCACAAGGGGGCGCTCTAGGCGTGTGTACCTGAGGAACGAGTTCTTTTAGTGACGCAGAAGATGAAGCGGTGCTTCGTCAGTTAGACTTGATTGTTTGGTAAACTTGCTCGGATGTTCTTTATGCTATAGTTATCTGAATAACTGTTAATTTGTTACGTTAACAAAGCAGACACGTACTCAGTTCGTTGTGGGTCATGTAGCTGAATTTGTTACGTTAGCATACCATAACCCTATTGCTAATCCATGCTAATTGCCTTTCAAGATGAAATGTATGTTCTTGGTTTCGGATTTTATCAAATAAATTTTCCCCCAAAATGCGACTTATAGTCCAGTGCGACTTATACGTCTGTTTTTCTTCTTTATCATGCATTTTTGGCTAGTGCGACTTAAACTCCGGAGCGACATATAGTCCAGAAAATACGGTATATCTTTGCAATTTTCAGGGGGGGTAAATTGATAAAACAGTAACACTAGAGTTAATGTCCGCTGATAATCATTAGTTCCTAAGTGTTTTTGTTTAAGGGGGATGGTTGTCTGATGGTTGTTGACCAGAACAAACTGTGGCCTCCATCAGGACTTCTGATGGAGGCAGGAACCCACCTCAAAGCTCTTCAGCCTCAGCACAGTCCATGTGAGGAAACCCTCCAGGCCTATTTGTCCTTTTCGGAAGCACGCATGACAGGGACACAACCGGGGACGGAACACTTTCAGGAGACTGTTAACATCAACGGACAAAAATAAACAGACGCGTCAGAATCTGTGTAGACAACGTCTTTATACACATTGTCGCTTTTTAAACTTCATCCTCATCCTCTGCAGGCTTGTGTAATGAACATGAATGTGACCGTCTGGAAAAGCTTTTCCCCCCATCAAAATTTCAAATGGATACACGCTGGAAAAAGAGAGAAAGCAAAAAAAAAAACACGATTCCAGCGCTGGTGCTGGGTAATACCCGAGGGAAGACACTGCAAATGGCAAAACAGGGACAAAACAAATATTTGATGCAGACATGCATGCACACAACATGAAGGACTGGTTTCTGAGGAGAAATAACGCTGACAGATGTCTTCACATAAAACCGCCTCCTATAGAGTCTCTGTCACTTATTATTTCTCTCCATCCTCTCAACACAACACAAACAGTGATGATAGAATATCAATCTGCCTTTTTTCCGCCCCCAGCCTGTGTCCGTTGGGTAATCCAGTTGATTTTACTGGTTCCTTCTTCACTCATCTTTTTCCTCCCTACGCCAGCATTTTGATCATCCATCACTCCAAAAATAAAATCATTCCATCCGCCGCCTGACAAAGAGGTTCATTATTTTCCTTCCGAGTGATGCGGCTTTATCAATACTTCCCGAACAGTGGAATGCTGAACACTTCTATAAATTGTGACGAATGATGCTGAGAGCTGAATGCACAGCCGCCGTCAGTCCGACTCAGCAGGAAGCAGCGGAGGATTTAAGTCACCCTCAGAAGCTGATGACAAGCCTCTGACAGCAGCTTCCATCCTCCCGTTAGCTTCCCTGCTAATTCGCTTAAACACTAAAGTCTTTTGAACACTTCTAGTGATGTAATGAACGGTGCTGATGTGCGCTCTCTGGTCTTATTCGTGCATAATTACCTTATAAGTGTTGTAGCATGAATACATTGAGCCATGATGGAAATCCTCACCCATTTCTTCTCTGGCTCTGGGCGTTATGAAGCAGAAGGTATAATAAATTGGGAATCACAGGTTGCTTTGTTTAGGTCACCATGGTGATTTGTGCAGGAGAGCTCTTTGTTTTAAACCACATCAGCGGCATTTGTGGATGATGGCGGGATCTTGCGA
Source organism: Takifugu flavidus (assembly GCF_003711565.1). Lineage (NCBI taxonomy): Eukaryota > Metazoa > Chordata > Actinopteri > Tetraodontiformes > Tetraodontidae > Takifugu > Takifugu flavidus. The sequence goes on from NC_079532.1 coordinate 13,033,068, forward strand.
AGCTTCACACGACTCTAAATGGGGATTTCAAACAGGGATTTAGCCTCTCCGGCTCAGTGGCAGGTCGTGATTGATGCTAAACGTTAGGCGCCTGTAAATGGCATTTGTGCTTTCATTTGCTCTCGGGCCTAAATTAGCCGTCAATTTGTGGCAACCGAATGGGGGATGATAAAGCAAGCTAATATTATTTTTCTACAGAGCAAACCCGAAATGTTGGCAATTGCAGTAAGTGGAAAATAAACCCATTCGTCTTTATAAAATATTCAGCAAGTCTCAAGTGGGCTTCTCTTAACTGGAAAATCAAATCCACCAGATCTTATATTTCAATATCTCTGTGTGACACAGATATAAATCCAGCACACCAAACTTTGTAACTCACATCCTCCAAACAATAAAAAAAAGATTGTGAAAAAGAGCAAAGGTCCAGTGGTGGCTGACAAAGAAAAAAGAAAGTGATCGAATTCTCTTTCTTTTATATTATTTCCACCAGTTAAACGTTACCTTCACCCAAAATGTGCTGGGAACTCACAAGATACTCAGAAATTGGATTTGGGGAATTGAAAAACTGAGGTAAGCCAACAACTCTCTTCAAAATTCAAAACAAACCAGACTTTGTTTGACTTCCATCTCAGTCTCAGCAGGCCTCGCTGAGGAGATTTAGGTATCTCGCTACCCAGAATCCCATCTGTAGAGCTCATGTTCTGCTCCATGGGCCAGCAAACAGCCTGAATACTTCAATCAAAAGCGACGGGACGTCGTTGTCCTGCCCTGAGACGCTTTGTCACGCAACGCTGTCACCGTCTTAACTCTCCCCCCGCTCACTGACCGCAACCAACCTATATACTCCCACTTCCAGAGGTCTTTTTTCTACCACCTCCTGCACACCTCCATGCTGTGGGGATTTGTTTGTGCTCCTCGGGGATAACCAGCAACCTGCCCACGACCTGCAGGGAGCCACCCGGCAGCGCCGGCAAACACCATTCTGTGCATAAACGCTTCCGTCTTCCTGACAAGTGTGCATCAATCCGAGTGCACTTTGGCGCGTTGGGCTTCAAAACTGAGTGCATTTTAGCCTCTGTGTATTCTCTATTCACAGTGCAGCCTCAGCAGAATCCAGACTTCACAGACTATTGGCTTATCTAACAGCATTACTCTCCTCTTTAATATCTCCAGTTAATGCGGGTCTCCAGCTAATTGAAAATGAACTAGCCTGTGTCTCCCTGCAGTGCCTTTGTAAAGCTGTTAAAGGAGCACACACCCTCTCTCCAAAGGACAAACCTCCTACTTGATGCAGGGAATAGCTCGGCTGTGTGCATCAATCAATACGCTGTTGAGTGCAAAGCCACTGTATGGTACCAGGTGAGGCTCTGCTGGTTTTTATTCCTCGCTGAATTTGAACAACAGATAAATCAGGAATATGTGAAGATAAAACCACACATAAAGCCAGAGCAGAGCACATGACTCCCGCAGCAGTGATTTACAGCAGGCTGAGCTAAACTACTTACCGTCAGGATCTGTAATAGATGCCAGCGTCTGCTCTTAGTTTCTGTGTGTGGGGGATAAATATACGGCTGTTTTTTTATTCCCCCCAAAGCAATTTCACTGATGTCTTCCAAAGTACCCCACTGTGTTATATGTGAAACATATGGGCGCAAAATGCGGCAATTAAAGACATGCAGTTTTCCTCTGAAATTGATCGCAAGGAGGGGGGGGATTTTAAATTCTGGTCCACGCTGCCACGCTGGGGACGTCTGATGTGTGTGATCTGGCAAATGGAAAGGAGGTTGTAATGAGACTGAAGCTCTGATGTGCACACGTATGAAGATTAGCAACTCTGGAATAATTAAAAGAAAAAAAAATCTTGCTGTTAATGTTTTAAAGCCATCTTACACAGCTTATCTTAACTGCAATTAGTGCAGTTGAGTTTTGGATCTGTCTGAGTGTCAGGCAAAAGGGGGGTGGGGGGCTTTCTGGATGTGCAGGATCTGGTTGGACTCCCACCGGTGCTCCTTGCTGCCCCCTGCTGTTCATCTATATCCACTGCAGTTTCTAATTAGCTTCCCCCATTGGCTTGTCTCAAGAAATCCACCTTTCATTCATCTATAGTTGAGAAGAACACGTGTAAATTAAAAACAAACTACACTGTGTCCATTAATCATCGGGGTAAGAGAGGGGGGCTGACCTCCCCCCTTTTCTTCCTCCTAATCTGATCATGAAGGGTGTGTAATACCAAAGTCCGCCACCAGGGTAGGCAGCGTGAAGGACCTCTTCGTCCTGAGTAATAAGGATGATGCAACCCTGCAATCCCGCGTTGGTCTCTCGCACGCCCAGTAGATGGCATCAGCACGTTAGGATTAACAGTGAGAGACGCAGAGCTCGTCATCAGAGCAGACACGGAGCCCGGAGATACGTGGCCTTTGTTTTATCTCCATGTTTTCATTTTCCTCATGTCATATTAAGCGCCATTGGCGCATGGAGACTTGCATAAAGAGCATTAGTTGCATTGTCCTTCCGCTTTCCTGCTGCCTGGTCTGGGATGGCGGGTTGTGCTTGAGCTAAGTAACAGGTTGTTCCATGATGAGACAAAAGAAAAAACTCACTCAGATAGAGACGAGCGGCCCACATAGACCTGGAGATCACCCGCGGATGTGATGGCGACATAGCGAATTTCAACGCGTGAATGAGCCAACAGCGTGCATGTGTGTGTATCAGTGAATGTGTGCAGCGACAGCCGGCTCCTCTATGTTCGTGTCCACGCACACGCGCACACACACGCCACCCATCCACCTCCCCCCGGCTGGTTAGATGACCGCTCCTTTGCTATTTTTATCCCCGCGCTGCTGTTTCTGTTTCTCACTCAGAGAGGAGGGCAGAGGTACGGGCGTCTCTCATCACGTACACACACACGCACACGCACTCACACACCTTTCCCCGTTCTCTCTTTCACCCCCCCTTCCCTCTCTCTTTTTCCAAAAATAGCCACGAGTCGTGATCAGCTCGTCCTTGAGAGAGGGAGAGGTGTGTGCGCTCGCGTGTGCGTGCGTGCGTCTGTAGAGCTAATGTATTATTGCTTAGAATCAGAGGAGGGGTTATGGATTGATACAAATAGTCACCCCCGCCAAGCCAACCCCGGCGCAGGCTGAATTAATGTGTTGCTATTTTTGGGAGCCCCGTGTTTCCAGGGGAGACCTAATGACGCAATGACGTCAATGCGAGTCAATCGCAGACTGGAGGAATTGAGTGGCTTCCATTTGGGGCTTTTGCAGTATTTCCTACAGAAAGGATGGCATCGAGTCCAAAATGGAAGTGGATTTCCTCCTCAAAAACCGAAAGAAAGGGGAAAAAGCCGATGGCATCGCGACCCAGAGGTAAATGAAAACGCAGCAGCCAGAATGATCAGAGAGGCATCACGTCGCCACAACCCTCGGAGCCTCGGCGGTAGTACGGGAGGTGTGTATGAAAGGATGCTTCTTACTCCTCGTCCACAGTGTGTGCACGGGATCATACCTGCCGCTGACTTGTGGAATACTCGTATCCAGATTTATCGCTATTCAATGTGTCATTTGACGGACGATTCCGGCTGTTTCCTCCTGGCGTGATGCGTGTGCGTGCGTGTATTGTGTTGGCTCTACATGTGGTGTCTAGGTGTCCTCCTCGCCGCGTCCTGTTTTACTTGCATTTCCATGATTCTTTCCTTTTTCTTCCCAGGGGGCTTCACACAACCCCGACCTGTTCCAGGCGCTCCGTCCTGGAGGCGCAGAGGTAACGAGGCACCTTCTCCCTCCATCTCACGCGCCGACTGTGCGTGAGTCTCACGCAGCCTCCGCGGAGGGTCGAATTCAGTCTTTTAAACTGCCTGCGGTGCTTTGTGTGGTGGAGGAACAGTTACTGCAGACGGGATCTGCGCGTCACGGCCGATCGCACCTCGGGACCTGTCGACGCGCACGGCCGAGCTGATCGCTTGGATGTGTGCGCCCCCCCCCCCCCCCAAAAAAAAAAAACTTTAAATTTTCCGCTGGATGGTGTCAGGGGGGTATTTACTGCGAAAGTTCAGTGTCTCATGAGGAGTTTGGAGGTTTTTTTTCGTGTGTGTGAATTCTGATTGTGAGCACGTCCATCACGGGGGGAGGGGGGGGGGGGGGGGGGGGCAACTAGTTTGTTGGTGGGGAAGGTGGGGGTGGGCCATTCTCCCGGTGGGTTGTAAGCAGGCTGCCGTCCAGGTGACGTGGGCAGCCCGGCTGGATTGCCACAAGAAAAACCCCGGGAGAGGTCGCACGCAATGGGCCGGAGTGCTTCCCCGCGCGCCCGCGCGCGCGCACGCCGCTTCGACAGACGTGCAAGGGAGAGGGACTTTTGCACACATGCACGGTGTCGTGATGGGAGAGGGGGAGGTGAGGGTGGGGGGGGGGCGGTTTTGGGCGTTTACCGGCGTGACTCCAGGACCGCGGACAGCGCCGAGGATTGTGTCTGGCGCGTCCGCATCGGCTCTTTGTTTGGTCTCAACGCTTCATGGGAGACCTGGAGGAAGCTCAGAAATTAGGTTTTTTTTAAGGACTGAAGCGTCCCAGCCAGTACAGCGGCTTGTAAACCCTCTGACATGACCTGGTGGCCGTTCCTGTGCACCTGTGTGAATGAAAAGCGCTGCACCCCGCAGGTGTACCGGGCCGGTTGGATCCTTTCTGCTGTGATGGACAAACAGCAGGTGACGTTTGCGTTGAAGGGCCCCAGATGTGCTGAGAGCCTCCACATGTGTTCACTGCCCCATCTCCTGGGTTCCTGGGCATGATGTTGTGACCTTACAGTCTGGTTTTTGAAGTGTAAACTCCTTTTAGTCACAAAACCTCTTTTAGGAAGACACGGATTATTTTACGAAGTTTAATTGATTTCGTTTTCATTGGCTGGTTTCTTAAGGGGCTTTATTAGATGTGATGTATTTGCTCTCTACAGTGATAGATAGTGACAGAGCAGATACATTCAGGCTCTTTGGACCGAGGTGCATTCTCACTTGAAAAGGAAAGATTCACCAGAAACCCCAAATCAAGCTAATATGAAGAACTGCTGGTTTGGGATTTTAAATATAACCTTTGTACCTGAAGTGTAAATAGGAGCTTCAAGGAGGGTGGCGGCGACATGGATGCGACATCTCAGTGGTTAGATCTTCTAGTCCTGAAAGTGTATTTGTGGAATTGATCGGTTTAGATGGATGTGTTCCACTCTAATCAGATATTCTACATTAATTGCAGGAGTACTTGAGATTTTGCAGACTGGAACTGGTGAACAAATTTATAATAGTATTTTTTTTTTAATGTGCAAATTTTACTGTCCTCAAAGCATAAATTGGAGTTGAGGTCTGCTCAAGCTAGAAAGAAATCTGAGCGTGACTGAACACCCTTCTTTGTCCTTCATAGCTCTGTTGTGTGTTTCAGATGCTGAGCTGAGTTCACAACCCTGACCATGACTGCCGTTCTTTTCAGGTCTTTTTGCGGTCTGGGCTTGCTGTATATGACCACCCAGGAAGCCCTTACCCCAAAAAGCATCTGCAGGGGACCCCCACATCAGAGCGGCTTGACCCTTGACCTCAGCAGATGTGCTATGACGCCCTGTTTTCACAAGTGTGACACTGTAAAATCGTGGATGCCGCTTTTGTTCTTCTTCTGCCAGCCTAGATGTGTGTTCAGTCCCTAAGAAGTGAAATAGTTTATAAACTTGGATTGTTTTTTATGTGATAAGATGGGGGAAAAGCTACAGTCAAATATTTGCTTGCCATTTAAACTATCCCAGCAATGCGCCCTTTCTCCAGAAGGGGGCAGCATTTGACCGCAGCCCTGGATTTCGCTGGATTTGGTTTTGCGGCGTGAGTCACAATATTTACTCTTCATTGATATGTTATCATGTAAAGACGGATTTATATTTACAGCCATGTTTTACTGCACCCACACTATTATATCACCTGTCCCCTGAGGGGGTCAGCCCTTCTCAGCGCGTCCACACAATAAAACACTTTTGAGGAAATCCTGTTGTCATTTCTATGAAACGATAAAATTCACACATTTAAAAAAAATTCAACAGTTTTTTTGTTTACATATTGGTTTGCCAAATTAATTTAATAATTCATCTTTATTCATACAGCATTTGTTACACTATAGATGGTCCCTGGGGAGGGAAGAGACATAGACTGGAGGTCTCTGGTAGCGGCCTGATTGGAGGATTGGAGCTGAACAGAGGAGCGTTAAATAGTTCAGTTGCATCTTTCTTGACCTTGCTCCTCGTATGTGCCGTTATCCACCTATTCTGCTCTCTCTTCAGTCTTTCTGCTTCTTTTTCTCATCTGTTTCGATAGCTTTCCTCTTTCTGCCCTTCTGCATCGTGCCTTTGATGGCAGTGACCTCTGTTTTTCAGCAGTGCTCACTGGTGTGAGAGAATACTGGAGAAATCCATTAAAAGCGGGATAAGACATCGAGAAAAGCACTGAGAATGATCGAAACATGATTTCATCAATATGAGAGAAGCATGCCATCCAGATTATAAATGCTTACTAAGCAGAACAAACTAACAACAACTAACTAACAAACTAGCTATACAAAATAAAAATAAAAACTTTGATAGTCTTTTTCTGGTAATATGAGTAACAGGGCTACTTTGCTTTGAGTGGCACACTCCATTTTGGCTGAAAATATTGAACAAAGGAAAATAGAGCGCCTAAATATGTCTGTGTCAAAACGCGATGTTTTGACAAATACAGGGAAACTATATTAACAAACTCATGCCAAAATAATCCGATTTAAACCTCATCTTATCTGTTATACTTGAGGCCTACGTTGGCAATCAAGAGGGAGGGACAGGAAATGAAAAGCCCTTTTAGGGGGTGCTCGAGAGCTATTTGGTATTAAATAATCAGTAATCACTTTTACTAAAGCTACACCTATATTTTATCTCAGGGTGACTGTAATTTACACAAGTGGATGTTTCCATCTTTTGTGTATGTGTAAAATGTCATGGTGGGGACAGAAAATTTCCAATTCCCATTTATTGACCCATTTATTGTTCATATGGCTGCGGAACTCCTACCAGTAATCTTCGTCAGTAATCTTCGTCAGAGAGCTTTGAAGCCTGAGAGTGTTTGTGTGAGTTTCAAACCTTTTCACATGAATTCTGGCAACCATTTGGTTTTGGGTGTTATTACTGATGGGAAATGACTCAAAACGAAGTGTGTGTGTGTGTGTGTGTGTGTGTGTGTGTGTGTGTGTGTGTGTGTGTGTGTGGTGTGTGTGTGTGTGTGTGTGTTTCCAATGCTGTTCAATCAGGACAAACCTTCATTGATTATTTTGTTTAAAGCAGAGATGAAAGAAGAAATGACGGAATGACCAGATTCGCTCGTCAACTTTGTGTGTTTAGCGTCCAACAGCCCGATAAAATAAAACTGAATAGTCTCATAGATATTAAATAGGTTTCATTTCCTATTTGTACTCCATACTAATGCATAAATTCATAAATCTTTGAGCAGAATGACTTGGGTCTCATCTGGACATGATAAAATTGTCCTGTGACACCAGCATAAAACAGTTAATAAAGTAGGACGGATTAAACTGATTGGCCTGAAAATTAACCTCTCTTTGAAAACACATTTCCAGTTTTTGTCTATTTTTTTGCCACGATGCAGCTGGAGAATTGACCAGTCTGATAATGGCACGATTCCTCCGCTCCAGTAACAGGCAGGCGGCTTCATCTCTGGGTGAGTGGAGGTCAGAGGTCAGTGTGAACCAGGCTTTTAAATCCTAATCTCATTTTAAAACCGCAAACCTTTACAGGGCTGAGAAAAACACCAAATGCTGCTCTGCTGACTCATGTAGGACAGAATCAGTCGTGAATGAACGAGTGAATCCAAACAAACCAAATTTCCCTAAATTCCAATAGGCTTCGGGATCGTTTCGCTTCTGGTAAATATCCAAACATAAAACTGATGAAATAAAAACAGGATAAGACTTTTGCTGTGTACAGTGACGTCCACAGGGACGTTTAGAGTCTAAAAATAAACTAGTTTTACACATAGTCTGAACCTTCCAGCAGTCTGTGGCCACAAAGACCCCTCATCACATGTCCTCTTCATTTCTACTTCCAGCCTTCCGTTGGAATGCATGGAGCGGCTCCTTGAGTGAATGGGACGTGCTGCGGTAATGCCCCCCCCCCCCCCAAAAAAAAATAGCTACATTTTACTGCGTTCTGAAGACAAACTAAGTTTTAGTGAAAGAGGAGTCGACGAAAACATCTTTGAAATGGTCGGCTCCTACTGTGACCTCGTCCACTCCAGCCATTCTTCTCCGGAGACAAAACTGTCTTTTGGTCCTGACAATATTAATCCAAAGGAAGAATTGTTGTTGGTGTTGGTTTTACAATGGCTCAAACAAGAGTTCCACATCATGTGATAAATGCAGCATTTAAACGTGGACCTAATAACTGATTAGCCCCCCATTTAAGCCTGGGTGTTCAAGAAATATAAACCAATATTCAGTCTTGAAATTTCGGAATATCCAAATCAATTAGAAAAAGAGAAAAAAAAACCTCAATGAAAGAAATATTGGGGGGTGGAAAAGCCTCGGAATACTGAGTCTGAGCTAAATTCCCAGATCAAAAACCTTGAGACAGAACACCTGGTGAAACCAGTATTGAGCCAAAGAGTTCAGGTGCTAAGACTTCATTTATTCCTTCCAACAAAACTGTATTTATTTGTTTTATTCCTACAGTTCACTTTTGTGGCGCCAACTCTGCAAATTTTAACCTACGGGAGCCCCCCCGAGCCCCCTGATGGACAAAACAGGTATTACACCCCCTCATAGACAGGGAAGGTCAACAATGTCGTGATGGTCACTTATCCAAAATACTTGAGATAAACAGTAAATCTTACCCAAGATCTTACAGTAAACTGGGTTTCATTATTTATATATATATATATATATGTGTGTGTGTGTGTGGTGTGTGTGTGTGTGTATGTGTGTGTTTCCAATGCTGTTCAATCAGGACAAACCTTCACTGATTATTTTGTTTCAAGCGGAGATGAAAGCAGAAATGACGGAATGACCAGATTCGCTCATCAAGAAATATTGGGGGGTGGAAAAGCCTCGGAATACTGAGTCTGAGCTAAATTCCCAGATCAAAAACAGACAGAACACCTGGTGAAACCAGTATTGAGCCAAAGAGTTCCGGTCAACAATGTCATGATGGTCACTTATCCAAAATACTTGAAATAAACAGTAAATCTTGCCCAAGATCTTATAGTAAACTGGGTTTCATTATATATATATATATATATATATGTGTGTGTGTGTGTGTGTGTGTGTGTGTGTGTGTGTTTTTTTTTTGGGGGGGGGGGTTGGGGGTGCATTAGCAGGCTGTAGAATTAACTCTAAGTGTCCTTCCAATATATTATTGAGCATCTACAAAACTAAAAATATGCTTGTGAGAATACACATCAGTGTGATGAACCTTTAAATGTTTGGGAAGTTGCATAACGTGTCACCAGTTGTAGTCTTCATGGATTCGGGGGTGTTTTCAAACAGTTTCATTGGCCCCCTTCTCAAAATGCTGTTAAATATGTTATGATGTGAGCTGACTTTTATAGTGCTGAGAAACACCAACGAAGAAAAGCTGAGTCGGGTCTTTTTCGGACTGGATTCATGGCGTTAACGTCCCCCATATCCCAGGGGGCGAGCGACGCCATTTAACCTGACTGGGAGCAGGTGTGGGGTCATTACAAATTCCCGTCATTCCCCGTGACTCATCCAAGTCCTTCTCAGTGGAATTCTGCATCTGGATCAGTAATCTGATATTTTGCAATTCCCCAGTAATGGATGAGCCGCTAGCTTTCACCTCCTGGTCCTCAGTTCTTTCTAAGCGGTATAATGACCACATCCATTCTCCTGAAAGTAGATGGAAATGGACTTTTCATGCATGTAAAGTTTGCTAGGAGGGCCACGTCGTTTTTCTGAAGATGTGACTCACATGCTCCCATAAGTCATGTGACCGGATCCTCATGAATTATTGATGAGGCCTTTCAGCATCATTCTGTCATACTCCAGGTGACGTCCCGTGCCCCCGGGGGAATGTCCTGTCCATCGACGCCTGTGGCCGCAGCTCTGGAATGCATCGTTGTGGTTTAATTCATGGCTTCAGAGAGGAAATAAAGTGACTAAAGTTATGTTGAGTGAATAGAAATTTACACTAAACTAGTGACACAACCTTGTTTTTGCTGAGCATCAGCAACAGGCTGCATTTATTCATCCCAGATGTCCAGAAAATCCTTTGGATGGAATGAAAGCAACCTTGAATTTGTCAAAACAACTCTTAAATTGCAAGACCTCCGAGGACATCGGGAAAAACATCCTTTTTTTATTCGTGTTTCTGGTTTAATAAATAATACACACTTACTGTTAGCACAGCACATGCGTAGCAGCCAGCGTTGCTCCACTACTTCCCAGAAATACGTCCTGCAGCCAGTCTTTTCCCCAACAATTGTCAGATCTTATCACATCTGTGTGTATATGTGTGTGTTCATGCACGTGTGTGCAGAGGGATGATTAACTTCACTTTTCTCTTGAGGCAACTTACAGTAAAGGCTGCAGTTGACGGCTTCACATGTTTCAACTTATGTGGAGCACACACACACACACCCCCCACACACACACACACACACCCCCACACACACACACACACACACCCCCCCCCCCCACACACACACACACACACACACACACACACACAGAGTTAAAGAAGTTCATTAGCCATTCTGTCGAATGCTGAGTCAAAACAGAGGAGGGATTCCAAAGTGAAGACAGCGGGGAAAATGATTTAATTTCTTTTTCCGATAAGACGATCGGAGAACAGGGAAAACATTCACCAGTGAATTGGACAATGTCCATTTGTTTTGAACATATTACAAAGGACAGCGTGCATGCAGCAGTAGTCAAGTTTACACTTAAAGACCACGCTGATGTCCCGGCGTTGTGCATCCATACATGCACACACCCAAACTTTTGTAATCATAAAGGCTTGTTTAAAAGATGGGAAATGATTTTTTAAAAGCACAGGTGAAGGTGCATTGAGCTCTGGGGAAGGTTAAATGTACATTTTAAATAGCTAAATGTTACCCGGAAACCCAGGAAAATCATGTGTTTGTTTGCTTTTTCCCACTTATTATAAAACATCAGCATCGATTTTTCTGCCATAAAACACACACAGGTGTGTTTTATCTTGCTGGGCAATTTCCCCTATTTCAACAGAGATACACATAACTTTTAAAGGCATCAGACCAAATTTGGCAACGTCGAGGTCGTCCTCAGCACAGGATGTGACATATATGGTGTGTGCTGGTCAACACTTGTTCAATCAGACTGTTTGAACCGGAAGGGGGGGTGGGGGGTTGGACTGGGATATTAATCCACTGATGCTTCCGATCAGCTCACAGCCGGAGAATACTCCGAATTTTGATTAAGCCCCACTCAAACAGGTCAGCTATATAATTCCCTTATGATCGGACCCTTTCAGGGCTTTTAGGGGTGTGACATGGAGAGGTAGGCGAGGGGGCGGGTGTGGGCGTAGAGCGAGAGAGGTGAGTAAGAGATGAGTCAACAGCCCTCCACTATAAGACACCCTGATGGAGCCTACCAGTGGCACACGCTCGAACGCCACTAAGGTAAGGTCAGCGCCCTTTTTTTTTTTCTCGGGGGGGGTTTGCTTTTGTCGGTGCATGTTTGTTCTTGAAATACTGGCTGTTATCGTACAAGATGTTAGTGGCAGGTGAGAGATTGTTGCACATATCAGCTGGGAGTTTGCATTTGAGTCTGGATGCAGATTTCCCTGTGGGAATTTCCCAATGCTGCAGACATCAGTACAACTGCAAGAAAGTTTTAAAAATAAATAAATAAAATGACCAGGAGGTGATAAGCTGAAGGATATGGGACGATGGTGAAATGGCCAGTGAGCGAAGGAAATGCGTGAACCATGTGGCTGACTTTGTTACTCTTCCAGGAAGCTTTCAGGAGCAACACCTGGACAAAAAGGTGCCGACATGGATCACATTCTGGCCCTTGTGCTGGCCCTGCTGCCGCTGAGCTTGTGCGTGGCCCTGCCTGGTGCACTGGATGCAATGGACGTGGAGAAGATGAAGTCAAAGGTGACCTGGAAGGCCCAAGGGCTGGTGGCCCGGATAGACAAGCATTTCCCGGTAACCCGCCATTTGTTTCACAATCTTCGCTCTTCCTTGATTGGTTATCGGCACCCGTGTCACTAACACTGGCCTTTTCACCGCAGGATCACGGCCTCCGCGTCGACACCGACAAGGTGGAGGGATCCGCCTCTGTTGTGGCCTCCCTGGAGAGTTACAACAACCTGATTTCGGACCGCTTCGGCGGCGTCTCGCAGATCAAGACCGAAATCTCCTCTCTGGCGGGTTACCTCAATCACTGGAGGGAGGGCAACTGCCAAGAGCAGCAGCCCAAAGTGCGGCCGAGGAGGAACATCTTCAATCACACCGTGTCCCTTGAGGCTCTGATGAGGGTGAAGGAGTTCCTCAAGCTGCTGCAGAAAAATCTGGATCTTCTGGAGAGATGTTAGAAAACGGACCAGTGTTTGGGAGTCATGGCTGGTTTTCCCCCCTTTTTGGAGGATTTCCTGCCACGTCTTCCTCCGTGATGCCATCTGTATATTATCTTACACTTGTACATTTTACGCAGTTAATGCATTTATTTATCTACTCTTGAAAGTGTATTTTGAAACATAGTTTGTAGAAAAACACCCAAAACCTTGTGCGAGAAGCGGGCGGCACAGAAAGGCTTTTCTGTATCGCTGCAGCCGCGCCGACAGAAAAATGGTTAAAAAATAAAATAAAAATATCTAGAAATATGCCGGTGTGTACACCTAAATGCACCTAAACACAATTTCAACTCTTCCAGGACAGCAGCTGAAGTAAATATTGCAATGACCAACAAAGAAACTTGCCAGGGTTACCAGGTGTGTTTGTACGTGACCAAGGACACGCGGGATAGACCCACTTTGGGCACGCCTCGATGTCATCTCTCCCCTCAAAAAATTGCAACACTTTGTTTATTTTTATACTGTTGACTATTTTTTTGAACAGACTGGATTGAATATGCAAATAAGGACCAATTTCCTGCCGTTTGTGTGCTGACATGCAGAGACACATCAGGGTTTGGAAATACTGACTGTTTATCCAGATTCCTGATAACTGATCTCACACACACAACTTTCTGCCGATGTAACAGATGAGACACCAGTTCACATCTTCCGGATGTCTTTTATTGTGGCTGTTTTAAAAACAAAATAATAAATGAAAACAGTTGGAACGGGGCCAGTTGAGTTAAGGGGATGGTAGGAGTTGTACAAACAAATCTGACACCCACGACGCTTGGACTTTGAAAAAACATGGGCTGTCAGCGGATGGGGGACCCTCACTCACACCCACACGCGCTCACACACACACAGACACAGACATACAAACGCACACTTGCACTTCACAAACTATCAAACCACTTGTTCCTCTTCATGTTGCTGCCCTTGTCACTGGACGCCATCAGTTTCTTCTTGTACTGCGACACCAGGCTTTCAAAATGATCCCCATTCCGGTTTTTGAAAGGCTTCTTTGCCGTTTTTACCTAAAAAGAATTAATTAAACACAGCGGGTGAGCAGAGGTGATAAAGCACCCCCAAATACAGCGGAATAAACGGACAATGAGGAATAAACGGGGCTGTTGGTAGATTCTGGTCTTCGGTGAGGAAATTCTCCCACTTATCTTATTAAACTTTACAATGTTGCTCGGTATTTTTCCTACGTGGTCATCTTTTTCTGGGAAAAGATGATTCTGAACAGTTGATTGGCAGCGGTATTAACTGTGTAGGAAGCTGCGCGTCCACAAACTTGCAAGCTAAAACTTATCGGGTGCAAGTTTACGTGTGGACATGTTACAGGCGAGAAAGTTGCTGCTTTTTTATGCTCCTTGACCTTAACTTTTACTTTACATCTCACTCACATTCACCAATCACTTGTTGCTACATCAGCATGCCTGATTTATTCAACTGGATTGTATGTCTAAAAGGCAATTTGCAGGATTATGGGTGGAGTCTTGCAAGATTATCCTATAAAATTAATCTGTGGTCTGACGTGTGTTAAGATTTATCCAAAACAGTTGGCGCCCACAATCATAAATATTAAACTTGACCAAAATCTTTGACTGTGTGTGTGTGTGGGGGGAAAGTGTCATGGCGCTGTGCATAGTGACGCTGAAGCATTCTTTTTGTATTCTTTTTGTCTGAGATTACACAGGACCATCAAATCTGTTCAATACCGATTTTTTTTGTGTGTGTGTGTGGGGAGATAAAAACAAAATCCCACAAAGTCAAAATCTCCCACTTAATGGTCTGTGAACTATAAGCATGTGCTGAGCCCACATGCATTCTACGTCACCAAACTAGTGCAGGAATTCAGTTTCCTTGTGTGCATGTAAACGCACGTACTGTGTCATGTTCTGAGATTAGTCACTTTTTCGGATGTTCATTTGCTGTCAGGGTTAAGGGTGGGGCTTAGGGTGACTGCTTTTCTGGCACTCAAACTACTACATCACCAACCTTTATACGACTCTATGCAAATTTAAGCAACTCCCCCTTTTACTTTCTGACGGTAAATTTAGGAAGAAGAATAAATCTCAGAAAGCCACACGGAGGCTGAGAGCCCTCACCTGCTTTTGTAGCTGTCTGGGTTTTTCCATCTGTTGCATTTTCTGTGCTTTTCTGCTCATTCCCGGTCTGGTTTTCTTGGGAGGGGGAACCTTCTGCTTTCCTCGATCACGCATTCTGCAATAATAAACAAATAGATAAATAAATAATAAATAGTGTGAGCAAATGAGCATTGCTAAAAAAGAAGATGCAAAGTTTTACTGAGGTTAAGTTTAAAATGTAACATACACAAAGTAAGAAATGTATGCAGTTATACAATTATGGGACAAGGTAGTAGGCAATTTTCTGCCAAGTTAAAACAAGCAAGAGGCAAAATAGTTTTAGGATGGTGTTAGGATTCCTCAATAGCAAAACAGATTTTGCTTAGAAAATTGGAAACTCAAATCAAACAAATCATAAAACGCTGCCCCTGGCTTAGCATCCAAAAGCTCTGCCACAGAGGTTAAATACACAATGTGACCTGCCAAAACTGTACCTGATCTTTGGTCCTCGGTGGGAAGGAAATGCAAGGACCTTCCTCCGCTTCTTGCCGTTCTGCAATTCTATGTGCTCCACTTCTGGGTTGGTCACGAATCCCAAATGGCTTTTATTTGGTGTCTGGCCACGAGGAGCAGCTGGAAGAACAGAAAAGAGGAAACTGAAAATTAGTTTGATTCTAAAGTAAAGTCTAAGAACTGTTTTTTTCATATTAGATTTTAGTACAGTTGCATGTGTAGTATGTGTTACATCTAAAAGCAAATCTGAGGCGCTTACTCATCTGTACAGATGGATCCTTTACACTTTTCCCCCGACTATGCAGCTCTGATGATTCCTGTATGTTAATGTCTGTCCCAGGACTCTTTTTTTCTCTAGTCATCTGGGATTGAGAGGCTCCTTTCAAGGTTTCCTTTTTAAAAAAAACAAGACAAAGTCAACTTCCATTTGAGAGTGGGGAGAAAATCAGCATCATTAGGAAACTGGGTGTGTGAATGAATTCAAACATACTTTGTATTTTTGTTGCCTCAGTTCTTTAATTTTGAGTTTTCTTGAATCCTCCAAGGAGAATTCAACAATTGGCCTCTGCATGGTAACAATAAAGCAATTAGTTTCAAAATAAAAAAAGTTTTTTTTAAACTCTAAGTTATAATGCTGATAATGATTTTACGTCTTTGATGTATTGTAAAAGTTTACCTTGTTTGGACCAAAGATGTTAGGGTTGTTGTTAAGGTAACGAAGTGCACCAAGAGCGTGTTCGTGTTCCTTAAACTGCACAAATCCGTAACCTAAAGACTGCCCCATCACCTGACCCTTCAGTGGCTTTTTGTCATACATCACCCGGCTCTAAAAGCACAAACGTCACATGCAGCGGAAATCGGTTGAAAACAGCACCCCCTACCGGACATGTGGCCAATTTCTCAACCAAAATAAATGTGATATTTTTTTCCTAACCTCATTAACGAAGACTCCTTTGTTCCCTTTAACAGCTTGCAGACACAGAGCTTTGAGTTTTTTACTGTCCACAGACTTTGGCAAGTTATGGATACACAGGCGAGTCTTTGAGACGTACACGTTTAAGTCCCGGAGCTTGGCCCTCTTTAGCTCTTCAAACTAAAGTGAACAAATAAGTATCAATACAAGAGTTATCAAAGTAATGACGAGTGCAAGACGTGATGATCATGATCATTGGTCTTTTAAAAAATTATCTAGACGTACTCTGGTTCTTTTGATCATGTCTGTTTCGGACACCCCCTCTGCAGCCTTAGTTCCAGCACGGATCACTGCGAAATACCCATTATGTTACAGTTTAAGGCTGATATGATAAAGAAGGTGGTGAAAAAGAAGAATTAAAAGTGTGGACTCACAGCCTTCTCGTGCCAGGTATAGGTTTCTGGTGCCAGTTTCCACTTTCACTTTGTTTACTTTCATCTTGACAGCATCTTCTTTGCTGACTGCTGTCACAATAAACAGCTTTCGGCCATCTACACGAATCCCACCGCACTGCATCACAGGACAAAACATTTAATGTGCAGAAACATGCCAAAAAAGCTTGGTAAGGACATTAAATTGATTACCTCTGATTCATCTTGTGCTGCAGCTATGCACTGGTCAGCGGACTCTTTGCTTTTGAACTGGGCAAATGCACAACCTGGAAAAAGAGCACCAAGAAAACCCATCAGTCAGAAAGCAATGTGTTTCAGTCCGCTGTGACCAACTGACCTTTTGAATGTTCCGTTTCTGGCTGCATAACAATCTTTACATATTTAAGTTCTCCAAACTGCAGGAGAACCTTCTCAAGATCCTCCTCCTCTGTGTCAAAAGACAGGTTCCTTGAACAGAAATGAATTAAATCAACAATGGAAAAACAGATTAGGAAATGTGTCCACAGCTGTTACATCACAACTAAAATGCACAATTGTGCTTTACCCACTTTTATCAGTAACAGATCAGTATTTAAAAGAATCACACACCTGATGAAAATGGTTCTGCCCTCTTTCACATCCGATGGCAAATCTTTTTTCACGGTCTTCTTTTGAGCTACAGATGAACATGTCACAGAAGATCATGTTTTAACTACAGTATGGATGAAAATATTTTTAAATTGGCATAAATTTATGGCATGAATTTTACCCGATTTATCTTTCTCATCATTGCCCTCGTCAACGTCATCATCGTCATCATCACTATCTTTGTCATCATCATCACTATCTTTGTCATCATCATCATCTTCACTGTCTTCGTCATCGTCATCATCGTCATCTTCATCATCATCGTCCAGGGACACATCATCTTCCTCGGTGTCATCTTCCTCCTCATGAGAGGCTTCATCGTCCGATGGAGATTCCACTTCCTGCCGTGTGGCTGGTTTAGACAAAACTCTGTAAAAAGAGTTTTTTTGCAAGACTTTAAAAATGTAACCATTTTACATGCGTAACAACAGACCCTATACAGCAAAGCTGAGGTTCACTTTTTCTTTGGAGGTCCTGCTGATGCCATTTCTTCATCTTTGTTATCATCTTCAGTGACAGTCGTGGCATTAGACTGATGTGGAGCTTCTTCCAAAGTGTTTTTCTTTTCTAATTTGTAAACAAAACAGTATAATTACTAAAAAAAAAAAAAAATCATAATGCCATATCATGGTTCTTTGTCTATTATTTTAAGGTTACCTGCACTTGAAGATGACTGTGTAGCAACATACCGGTCCTTTGGCACAGCCCAGTCAACTGCAACCTGCCGACCTATGAATGAAAAGAATTCGATTCCAAATATGTATATTAAAATTAAATGACAATCACAAACATCATTTCGATCTGACCTTTGATTTCCTTCAAGTTGAGGGCATTCAGCGCTTTCGCCGCACTGGACATGTTTTTAAACTGGACAAATGCAAAACCTCGCATCTTCCCATCTAGAATACAAAAACATTAAGTCACAAATATAGGTCACGTGATGGTTATCATGTGGAGTGTATGCTTTTTGCAAGATCAAACTTTTATTCACCAGGCTTTAGAGGAATTTTAGCCTCAAGAATCGGTCCAAATGTGGTACAAACTTGCTTCAGATCATTCTCTGAACACTGTCAATACAAGAGAGTCTCATTTATTAAAGTGTCCTCTGCTTCTACCGGTTTCTATACCCATGTAGCTCACTGCACCTGAAAACTGAGATTCCTGATGATGAGCCTCGCTTTGAGAACGTTTTTCCTGATGCCTTTGGGTGCATGTTCATTTTTCTTCTTTTCCGTATCCAGAGCTTTAAGCAGAAACAGAAACAGTACCGTTAGATGTGTAGTACAAGCTATCTAGAATATGACTTCATACATACACACCCGGTTTCTTTTTCTCGTGCATTTTCTTCTTTGACACACATAGTGTAATCTTCTGTCCATCGTATTCTTTTATTTCTTTCATGGCTCGTTGTACATCTTCCGTCATTGAATAAGTAACATAACCAAATCCACGACATTTTTGTGTGCCTGGTTGATGAATGAAATAATGGTAACACGTGTTTTTGGCTGCACTACTAACAAATCTGTAAATTGTCTAATTATGGAGTGAAACACACAAGCTCACCTTTTTCGTTGACCACGAAGCACTGTTTTACCGGACCAATTTCAGAGAATATTTCCTCTAAGCGTTCATTCGAGGCTGTAGTTGGGAGGCGGCTAACAAACACGGTATGTTCTGACATGTCTGCTGCCATGCTAATGCTAACGACAGCCACTAATGACGTAATCAACAATTACTTAGTGGAGCCTAAACTAAGTATAACACTTGAATCCGAAGCCAGTCCGTTTAATGATATGAGTCCATCAAATTAACATATGAAATGTTAATTTAAAGAATGACTACACTCCAGATCACATCGCATGTTTACATATGTGGGCCGCCATCTTGGAAATCTAAACGGAACCGGAAGTATCTTGTGATTACCCATTATCGCTGCCTCGTGACCAGGAAGTTTATTTGTTGTCACTTTGTGTATTTTCAATATTGTGAACAATTACGCCAGTTCTATGCACACATTTTGATCTATTTAGTGAATAGATATTTACATTTAAATTATGGAACTGACAAAAAAGCAATAACCTAGAAATAAAATGAATAACTGCATATTCTTATAATCTAACTTGCATATTGGAATATGCAATAGTATCAGTCAATGCAGTGGAAAGTGAAGAGTAACAACTGGTCAGGCTAATCACGTAAGATCAATAAAATAAAATCACAACACACTTACATTCACCCTGAAAAGCCCCAGAGGGCTTTATATTTATTTCAAAAAGCTTCAGAAAGAACAGTATTTATACATGTATGTAGTTGC